>NC_133210.1:25327482-25702482 GCF_958299795.1 Porites lutea | reverse complement strand
ATTGGAATTGAAAGATGGTACTTCCTGATTCCTTTTTCTTCTGCAAATTACGACAATGAAAAAGTCTTGTAAAACGTATTGCCAGTGCTAAGAATAAAAACCATTCCACGACGGTACACCCATGGTTTTGCAGGCACGAGTCTATGCTCCAGACCGTGAGGCAGGGGAGGGGAGGGGAGAGGAAGCACTGATCAGTAGCTTGTGATAAGAGGGGACTGCTCCGGAAAATTTTTCTCTGTCCTGAAGGCTTCGGCTTTGATCTTACAATAAAACGCAGCCGCGCCCCTGTCCCCCCCCCCCCCCCGCCTCCCTCCCACACACATGACCCTCTTCTCGTTCCCCAACTGGTACGAATGTGATTACAAGCCAATCATGCAACGTTTATAGGAAACATTGTTGCACCAGGGCTTAATAAATGGGGCCAGACCACAATATTTTCAAAGGTTTGGATATTTTCGCTCATCATTTTATGTGCTTTTAAGGAGCTTTTTTAAGAAATCAGGGGCCATTAATGCCGCTCCCGTCGCAAGTTCGTTTCAAAATAAAGTGATAAAGGTCATGTTAATTTATGTTAAACCTCCATTGACCAGCCAATATCTCCATAAAGGGGCCAATTGCCGGTAACCGAGGGTGGCCGCTTAATGGAGGTTTAACTTTAATACCCTTGGGGTTGATTTTCCGTGGGGAAGAGAAACACAAACATGTGGTTTTTCACTGACTGTAATGGTAGCAGGGCCTGCGTTGCAGCTGGCCCACGGGTCGTCTTGACCACTTTTTATTCTTTTTTACATTTTTCAAGGGCTATGGATATTTAACAATTATTCCTCGAGCCCGAATGGGCTATTGATTTAGAGGCCATGAGGGCGAGAGGAATAATTGTTTTAGTAAAATCTAACTAGTTGGTCAAAAATATGGAGACAAAACAACTTTAGCTAGCAAAACGCGATTTTGCGGCCATTGTTTTGGTTTTCAACGCCGGCGCTTTTCCGGCTATTAGTATAGTGGGCTATAGCATACAGCCTAGTAGTAGCTCAACCAATCAGAACGCAGCATTGATAATAGACCACTAGTTGGATTTTACTAAAATTAGTTATCTGTAATAGAGCGGTTTTCACTTGACTGTCGAAAGGGATTGGTTTTGGTTTTGGTTTTGGTTTTACTACGCCCTTTGGTTGGCTAGTGTATTTACTTTGGTTTTGGTTTTACGACAGTCAAGTGAAAACCGCTCTAACACCAAAGACTATTTCTCATGTGAGCCCGAGAAAATAAATGTCAAATATCACAAGAGTTGTGAAAACAAAGGTCAGAAAATCACCCTGTAAAATTCTGAAAATTTCATATCATTATGTGAAATTTGACATTTATTTTCTCGGGCTCTCATAACAAATTTTCTTTGGTGTTACTACAGATAACTTATTATATCTATAGCCGTTAAAAATATAAAAGAATGCGATATTCTTTAAATTATTCTGGTACAAGGTTTTCTTCCACTGAAAATTAAAATTACGCTATTTCCTGATGTATTCCGCCCCAATCTGTTACGATGGCCACTTTAATTAATAACCTTAGCTGATCGATAAAATGAATTTCGAGACTTATACTGTTCTTACCTGGAGGATAATTTGCGTTTTTGCCGTATTCACGTCTTCGTTTCATTGCGAAGAACAACGCAACACTAATAATGGCAGCTGGAATAAGGCTAACAAAAGTGATGCCAAGAATTAAATAAACACTTTGCGCGGACGTACTTCTTTTTGTTCTTTTTACGACTCCTTGAGGTTCTTCTTCTTTATTGGGCGGAGTGGTCTTTGAACTGTCTGAAAGAGGAATTCATTATCAGAACGAGATAGTGGTTTGGATATAATACAAACTCATATATAACAGCTTAGCTATTTGAGAGGTTTCTGTGGTACTCCCATATACGGTAGATTTCAAGAGACAGGGAGGTTGGTCTGAAAATTAGAATCAGGGGACTACTGTACACAGGCTAAGTTTAATTTTATTCCTATGGGATGCTATTCTTGAACAGCGCCATTACCCATAAAATATACCTTATCTTGTTGAGAAGATCAAAGACTTTCCACTGACAAAATAATGCAGCATATCAAAAACTCTAGGGAAGGGCTTCATCATGCACCCCCCCCCCCCTCCCTCGTACCACGGTGGGGGTATGACTTTGCGTGTACGTTCGAGAGTTAAAGGAACCGACAAGGTAAGACACAGGTTACCCACTCACCAAAGATAGAGCTCTGTGATGTGGCGTTGACAGTAGGTTGACTTGTCGTTGTCTTGCGGCAGATGGTGTCTCTGAACGCATTGCAGTTTTCTTTTAAAACTTTGTTTCGAGATGCCCTGCATTTGGAACATCTCTTACACTTTTGCTCCAAACTTTTTTCGTCAGAAAATGTGCCCTAAATAAAAAAAAGTAAATTTAACATTTTTCGCGCAATTTTAAAGCCCGGGGTACTCTCAACAATGGCCTTTACAGGTTTGGCAAACCTAAGAGTTAATCAAGAAAATATATAAAGACGGTGACAGAGTCAAATACCCATAACACAACAAGTTGACTTCAAGCTGACACTGAGATTCTCGGGAGACAAAATTAACTTTTCCCAAGGGACCAGTCATTATGTGTTTTTAAACTATTAAAATATAATGCATACCTTTGAGCACGGCTGACATTTCGTGTCATTTGTTGATGTGCACTCTGCCACAACCCCCTCACCCACGGGACATTTTGAGCATTTTTTACAGAAGAGGAGGTCCTCATCGAAGAATTTACCGGGCGGGCAAACACATTCTCTGTTTTGAGTCGAATTACACTCCACAATTGCAACTTGTGAAAAACTACATTCGGAGCAGGGCAGGCATTTAGTACTGTTATTCTCTTTGTCCATATATCTAGAAGGCTGTTTAAGCAGAAATGAAACAAATACAGTAAAAACCAAAGACATGCGAGGACATCTTTAGCTAGGTTTTAACATAGTAGGGTTAGGAAATTGGTTATGAAAGCCGCGGGAAAACATCAAAGATGAAAACTAAAGGAGCTGCAGTTTATGTAGGGTTTGCAACTAGGGTAAATAAAATTTAGTCCAAGGACAAAATTGAACACACCTTTAATTTCGGTGAGAAAAGCCAAAGCATACAGAACGGCGAGACCAAACAATGAGCGTCTCCTCTCCCGACTGCAGGCTTTAGGGTGTCTTAGAGGGAGTTTAGGGTTGGCTTCTTTTTTTCGAGAGCTCAAAGTTTCTTTTTTCGTGGCATGAAAAACATTTCGTCGTTATCATTAAGTAAAAAGTAATTTTGATAGAAGATTTCCGAGTTCCAAGACGAGGCTAAGTGCAATCTTTGTTGTCAAAATGAGTTTTATTTACACGAGGACAGTTGCGACCTTCACTGACATTCCCCAGAGTGTAATTTGTTTTTCCCACAAGATTTTTCATTAGTATTGTTGTAAATTTCTCTTGCGACTAACTATCATCCCTTGGTGAATTGAAAACAAACCTTATGCAAAATAATGTGGGGAAGACAAATTGCGTCACGGGGACATGAAATTGGCAGATAAAAACATCATTTTGTATCAATGGCTTCGCATTTAGCATCGCTTTGAAACAGAGACTTGAGGCAACTCGGAAATTGCCTATTAAAGAATACCTAGCATATTCTTTACCGGACAAGGTTCGCAGACGAGACAGTCCTTGCTTTCATTGTAGACGCGAAAATGGCCTTTTTTACAGCTTTCGGAACACGTTCCCTCACTAAACGCACATAACAAACATAGGTCTGCTGCAATGACGAATGAAATCTACGTAAAAAAGAAAAAATGTAGTTATTAAAAAAAACAGTCCAAAAACTAAAAAGTATCATAAAAATAAGTAAATAAATAAATCGTAAAAAATAAAACGACAAAATAAAAATAAAAGTTGAAATCATTAACCCCATTTGAATAAACGAGTTTAAATTTTTTTTGTTTTTTTACTGTTGCTCTGGTGCGTTAAAACTACCGTACTTTGTTCAGTACATCTTTATCTCCATGTATCAATCAATTTCAAATTTACAAAATTTAAGTGATTCAAAAATCTATTCATCATTAATTTATCATGTTTTATTATCAATTATCATAATAACGACCGGTTGCTTGAGCCTGGGATACCACTGATACTAAAGCCTGGTTCTCATATGCCGCCGATTTATCCGCGAAGTAGCCGCCTGTACCGCCCGGGCTACTTCTCGGACGAATGAGAACACGCGGCGCAGACACCTTCGCAGGTAAGCCGGTGGTAAAGACTGGGATGACCAATGTTGCCAGCTACTTCTGTTCTCATATCGGAACAGTATCCCAGGCAGTACCGACGGCCATGTCGAAGGTGCAACGGCGGCATATGAGACTTAACGGCGGCATAGGAGGCTTAAGCGATCGATTTCTCCATATGCTTTTTCGGTCGGTTGGATTTCAGATCGTTCACTTTTTGCACTTTTACAAGATGCAAGAGCCATAATGGGAACACATACATTACAAAATATTACAAGAACAGAAAAGAAAAAGAAAGAATAACAACAAATCACGCAGATAGTGAGATGTAAAAATTCTAAAATGTGCGTAGTGACCAAAGTAGCATTATCGACTTTTGAGTTGGTCACGGGTCACGTGCAATCAACTGGCGCAATTACATTTACATAAAATTACAAGAACTGAGAAAGAAAAAAGAGTGTAAATTCCCACTTACATTTTCATATAAAAAGCTATAGAAAGTGATAGATAATAGCATCAATAATTATTAAAAGTAAGCAATGGCAGATATGAAATATTTATTACCCTTTGCGGTACAAAAGTTTAGAAGATACAGCTTGTATTGCTTGCAAAAGTGGTTCTGAGTATTTTTTTTTTTAATTCAAGGGAATAGTACATACAAGTTTTAAAATAATACACTTGCCATGAAAAAGAAGCCGAGAAGCACCCAGTGATCTCTACGGACACGGTTCATGAAGCTAGAGGGTTATTCGGCCTAAAGAATTTAACACTGAAGTTCGAGGTACAAGGTACGCACTCTGTCTGCTATAGCTAGTGATGACAGACGTATTTTTGACTCACTGATGTCGAATGGGAAGATACTGCAGCTTAAACTGTAACCTTTTCATAACTAAAATTAGATCACTGTTCAGCTGACGATTCTCGTGAATGATTTAATTTGTTTAAAGTTAACGCTAGGAAAATACACTTTTAGATTTTTAGGTGCGGTTCTTTTTAATAATTTACCCACATCAATAAAAGAAGCTACGTCGCATGTTTCCCGTTTTAAGAACTATCTTAGATTTCATTTAAGCCATTAGTTGTTTCTTTTTAATATAACTTTACCTAACTTCGATAGCTGCCTTATCTTTCTTGATCTTAAACTAATTATGATGATATGTAATTTCCCTTTTAGGCACTTTTTGAAATCTTTGTACATAATTTTAAAGTAATTTTTAAATTAAACACCACATCAAAAGGGCAAAACGGCAGGTCACCAGTGCTGCAGTTAAATAGACAAGACCAGACGTGTCTCCTACTAGCCCTCATCCCTTTCTAAAACGTTGTTGTTTTTAAATGGAGGGTTGATTTAGTTACCTATCATTTTATAACGAGCTGAATTTGCCTAAAATTGTGTTTCCTGATAGACCCTTTTTTCAATTCTTTTTTTCGGAACAATTAGCCACGATCTGAAATTCAGAATTCATCATTTCTAAACTAAAGTCATTTTTCTTAGTATAAGCACACCTTACCTTTGTGAATTTTGTTTACATATTTAATTTAAATGGCAAAAATGATAATAAAATAAATAAGTAGAATGATCATCTTCGAAGATGTTACTCTTGGTTTTTCCAGGAGCCTATCCTGGTTTTCCTGGTTTTTCCGTAGATTGTAATAAATTTTGATCAATTTGGAGGTCATCAAGAGCCCTCTTGGTTTTGATGGTTGCAGTTTTAAGCTTTATTTTATATCCAGTTAAGGCGGAACATAAAGATGTAAATAATTCAAGGGAATAGTACATACAAGTGTTAAAATAATACATTTGCCATGAAAAAGAGGCCGAGAAGCGCCTAGTGATCTCTACGAACAATGTTCATGAAGCTAGAGGGTTATTCGGCCTAAAGAATTTAACACTGAAGTTCGAGGTACAAGGTACGTACTCTGTCTGCTATAGCTGGCGATGACAGACGCATTTTTGACTCAATGTCGAATGGTATGATACTGCAGCTTAAACTATAACCTTTCCAAAGACTAAAATTAGATCACGGTTCAGCTGACGATTCTCGTGAATGATTTAATTTGTTTAAAGTTAATGCTAGGAAAAAACACTTTTAGATTTTCAGGTAATAATTTACCCAAAACAATAAAAGAAGCTACGTCGCATGTTTCCCGTTTTAAGAACCTTTCTTAGATTTCATTTAAGCCTTTAGTTGCTTCTTATTAATATAACTTTACCTAACTTCGATAGCTGTCTTATTTTTCTTGATCTTAAACAAATTATGATGATATGTAATTTCCCTATAGGCACTTTTTAAAATCCTTGTACTTAATTTAAAAAGTAAGTGTTAATTTTTAAATTTTCAGTATCATGTAGTCATAATTTACGCAGGGCCCCTTTTGATACCAACCAATGGGCGATAGGGCTACCCTGCCTAAATAAAGTTGACTTGACTTTATATTCATCTCAGTTAGTAGCTCTGAACTGCCTTAAGCTGAAGTGAACGAAGTAGATGTCTTTTTCAGCAAAGTCGCTTACACGTAAGAAATGAAATTTAACAAAAATCAAGCCTAATGTGAATCTAGCTTTGCATACACGGAGATCAGTACTTGATAAAACTAACGCTGGGCTATGGCTGTTCAAGTTTGCCCGAATATTAGAAATATCCCTTCCCTTAATGTTTCGTCTCCCATGCATTGATGCATGGGTTTCCTTACTCTATCTACTTCGGTACTGTACTCTTGGTTTTTCCAGGAGTCTATCCTGGTTTTTCTTGTTGTAGATTGTAATAAATGTTGATCAATTTGGAAGTCATCAAAAGCCCTCTTGGTTTTGATGGTTGCAGTTTTAAGCTTTATTTCATATCCAGTTAAGGCGGAACATAAAGATGTAAATAATTCAAGGGAATAGTTCATACAAGTGTTAAAATATTAAATTTGCCATGAAAAAGAGGCCGAGAAGCGCCTAGTGATCTCTACGAACAATGTTCATGAAGCTAGAGGGTTGTTTGGACCAAAGAATTTAACACTGAAGTTCGAGGTACAAGGTACGTACTCTGTCTGCTATAGAAAGTGATGATAGACGCATTTTTGACTCAATGTCGAATGGTAAGATACTTCAGCTTAAACTATAACCTTTTCAAAGACTAAAATTAGATCACGGTTCAGCTGACGATTCTCGTGAATGATTTAATTTGTTTAAAGTTAATGCTAGGAGAAAACACTTTTAGATTTTCAGGTGCGGTTCTTTTTAATAATTTACCCACATCAATAAAAGAAGCTACGTCGCTTTCCCATTTTAAGAACTTTTCTTAGATTTCATTTAAGCCATTCAGTTGTTTCTTATTAATATAATTTTGCCTAACTTCGATAGCTGTCTTATTTTTCTTGATCTTAAACAAATTATGATGATATGCTATTTTCCTATAGGCACTTTTTAAAATGCTTGTACATATTTCTAAAGAAATTTTTAATTTTTAAGTTTTCAGTATCATGTAGTCATAATTTACACAGGGCCCCTTTTGATACCAACCAATGGCTGATAGGGCTACCCTGCCTAAATAAAGTTGACTTTACTTGACTTTATATTCATCGCAGTTAGTAGCTCTGAACTGCCTTAAGCTGAAATGAACGAAGTAGATGTCTTTTTTGAGCAAAGTCGCTTACACGTAAGAAATGAAATCTAGCAAAAATTAAGCCTAAAATGTCTTTGCATACACGGCGATCAGTACTTGATAAAACTAACGCTGGGCTATGGTTGTTCAAGTTTGCCCGAATACTAGAAATATCCCTTCCTTTAATGTTTGGTCTTCTATGCATCGATGCATGGGTTTCTTTACTCTATCTACTTTTGTACTTATTTTGTGTTTCTCACAGTCTTTTTCAATTTGAATTTGATCGATATTTCAGACGATTCTCTGTGTAAAAGAAACCTCTCCCAGGCGGAGGGGGTACTCAACAAAGGTTTACACGGGAAGGCTGCGTCCAACGTTCCAACCCCCTTACCCTTTTACATATAACTTTTGGCAGAAAAGGAAACCCTTTCCTACACTGTGCCTTCTATTGACAAATGGTACCCCTTTCACATACATAGTTTAAAACATCGTATCCCTTTAAATTGCCGTAAATGTATGTGTTCAAAATACGAAAAAAATTACAAAACTAGGAAATTTTCTCGGCTTTTTCACAGCCATAAATTCTTCTATTAGCCCTTTAGGACTTTCTACAGATGAAAATGACAGAAATGACAGATTTTCCAACCCTTTTACATAGTCCAACTAGTGAAATGCCTATCCTTGTTGTATAGCTGAGGCCCGAAAAAGGTTCCCCTTTGAAGGAGAAACTTCCAGTCTAGGCCATCATTGGGGGTACACCCCTTCTCCCTCACCCGCGACAGGCGCAGTACTTTTTACAGGCCAGATCATCAAAAGGGCAAAACGGCAGGTCACCAGTGCTGCAGCTAAATAGACAAGACCAGAAGTGTCTCCTATTAGCCCTTATCCCTTTCCAAAACGTTGTTGTTTTCAAATGGAGGGTTGATTTGGTTACCTATCATTTTATAACGAGCCGAATTTGCTTAAAATTGCGTTCCCTGATAGACTCTTTTTGCAATTCTTTTTTCGGAACAACTAGCCAAATTTAGAATGCCTCTAGTATTGCTGTTTTCACTTCTAAACTAAAGTCATTTTTCTTGGTATCAGCACACCTTTTCTCTTAATGCTTGTGTATAGTTTTTCGCTTCTTTCGCTCTGACTTTTTCTCTCGTATTCTTGCGTTATTTCATCTCACTTTTTCTTTTTCGTTTTTGCACTTACACGTTGAGCGTCGTTTTTTTATCCTATTTAATGATTACATTTTCTACGTTGTAAAGAAATTGTATGTGATTAGTTAAATTGTCTTGCCGATGCCAGTGTTATACTCACGCCGTTGCTGTGCGAGCTGCAATGGCTACCGGTTAGGCAACGCATTAGTTTTAAGATTCTACTATTTGTTTTTAAGGCCATCCATGGATTCGCGCCAACGTATTTAAGAGAACATGTGTCAATTAAAAGATCAGGAAATTATAATTTAAGATCCTCCTCGAATGGTTTGTTACTTGCAACGCCAACTTATAGAAGTAGGGTTACATTAGGAGACAGATCATTCCAGGTCGCAGCTCCGGCACTTTGGAATGTATTACCGCGTGAGATTCGTTCTATTACAGATCTAGAGATTTGTAAGTGCCATCTGAAAACGCACCTCTTTAGGGAAGCTTTTTATTAATTTATTAATTTTTAATTTTTATCACGATAATTACTAGTATCTTAACATATGTTGCATATTTTAATTTTATCATAGTATATTTTAATAATTAGTAGTTAGATACCCTGTATTAAATTATTATAGATAGAAATCATGTAATGCGCATTTGATCATTTTATGGAAAGCGCGCAATATAAGAATTAAATTATTATTATTATTATTATTATTATTAATTAAGTTATATATTTTTAAAGGTGGTCCTTTTGATAAGCCTTAGTGGCTTCCTTGGCCTCCCTTGCCTCATCTTTATTTGAATTTTGTTTACATATTTAATTTAAATGGCAAAATGATTATAAAATAAATAAATAAAATGATCATCTTCGCAGATGTTACTCTTGGTTTTTCTTGTTATAGATTGTAATAAATTTTGATCAATTTGGAAGTCATCAAAAGCCCTCTTGGTTTTGATGGTTGCACGGTTAAGCTTTATTTTACGGTTAAGCCGGAACATAAACATGTAAACAAATTCTTGCTTGTGAAGCACTCGTGCACTAGTTTAAGTCCTCGTGATTTATGTTTTGATAATTTTCAAATTGCATTTACTATAAAGAGCCTATAAAACTTGATGCTATTAATCTCGAAATAAACTCAATATATACGAACGTTGCGCTTAGCAGTTGTCATTATCTTAAAAGACAAAAAAGTATTAAACTGAGCTTGTAGAAGGAAATTACTTATAAGCTCATACCAACCGCACACAAAAAGTTGTTGAATTCAAATAATCGATCTTCTAAATTTTCTCTCGGCAATTTCCATTTCAACTTTTCGCGATTGCACTTCGCCTTTGCTCACCTTAATCCGTCTTACAGGCACTGGTGCTTAAAGAGAAACTCGGTTAGTTTTGCAATATAAAATTGACCCAACGAACTCATAACAATAAACAAAATTAGCCGTTAAGAAATCAAGCGAAATATATATTCAGTACCCAAGTTAAATCAACGATTCCGTTAAGATTAATGATCATTATAATTTGGATTCTTTTTTTGGCATTGTTTTACAAAAAAAAAATTGTGAACACGTATTCATTAGTTGGAATGATGTGATATCAAAGTTCACACGTGTGTGCGTGACTGCGACATCATGATTCACGTTCCTTTAGCAGTTGCGAACTTTAATTCTGACATTTTTTTTTCTTTTTAGCAAATGAAATTTCTATACCGGTCATTATAACCGAAAAAAATTAATTCGAAACAATTTTTTTGACAAAAATGGACAAAAGTAGCCTCCATCGGACGGTTAGGTAAAATCCTTTGCGCCGAAGCTACAATAGCCAGCGAACGCAAACGTATTTCCGGTTGTCGATTACGAAAACCGGAAATGCGTCTGCGTTCGCAACTTTCCCGTACAAAAATGAATGTTGTACAATAGTCATAGTTTTGATAAATTTTGCAAAAAGCTTTCTAATACATCTGTTTTTTTTTTTCTCATTTCTTTTGAAAAATTATATTTGGTGAGTTTATTTGGTTCACTAAATTAATCAGAGAAAGACAGCTCGGTTTTTACACTATTAAAATGCGCTAACTTGATGCAGGGACTTTCCCCTGAGACCACGCAAGGTTTTTTGCTAAAGCAGGGCGGATAAAGGTAGGGCGGTGAAACGAGCGCGTCCGAGCAAAAAGGTGTGATGCAGTGGACTGGCACTATGTTTAGAAATGTTGCTTGTTTTCGACTTCGGTCGGGGCTTGCGATGTGGTTTGTACATAAGACACTGCCGCTGTCACTGAATTATGGCGCCTTGATAATTTGTTTTCTTGCACTTCTTCCTCGTTCCTTTGTGCTGGTACGCTGTCTCCGAGAGGCAAATGTTGCTATTTTTTGAGGGAGGTTTAGTTGGAGTAGACAAACATTTCTTTCAAAGGGTTTCTTTTATTACTTCCATAACTCTACCACTGAATTATATTTTCGTTCTGCTACTCGCCAATGTCGATGTTATTCCAAAACAAAAACAACTAAGTACTGTCTAAAGCACGAAGGAAAATCTCATCCATGTCATCCATGGCAAAACTAAAAGACAGCAGATCGTGTTTCATAACTAGATGACGTATATTTTATAAATGCGTGCAGCTCGTGCAAGGTGAAATTATGCTAATTTCAATCACCATCATCCTTCTTTTTAATTTTGAAAAAACATCTCATACGTCTTTCTGTTTCTTCGAAACTTCAAAATTAGTTTCCCCTCAGTTTTTACTGTTTACCTTGTTTTGTTTTAGAGAGAAAAACGGAGAAAAAACCTTACAACTAACCTCAATAAATTTTGTTTACATGCGGTTGCCGGATTTGCAACGCATTGCGCGAATCACCATGGCGCGTTGCAAACGAGAAGCAAAGTTTGAAGAAGTACAACGCCACTATATCAATATATATCAATCTAATTTTTTGTTATGTTATATAAAATTTATCCCCCTTTAACATATGTAAAAATTGAGGTTAAGAAGTGTTAAGCTTTTGCAAACGAAACGGTGAAAGACGATTAGGTGATATTTAGTGGAAGGAGGAGGTATTCAACACTTTCAAATTAAACTCAAATTTTGGCATTATACGACCAACAAGTTTGACCTATAGACGTACAGACACAAACATATGAAACTGTTTATTGATATTGTTATGAAACGAATTTATCTATTTAACATTGTAGCCTGAAATTACAGAAAGAAAATAGGATTTCCGGTTTGCAAAAAGGAAAATTTCGCCGGCCTTCAAGCGCACCGGAAGCGCGGAAAGAGCGCTCGTGCCAGTCCTACTCCGCATCACACATTAAATGAAGAGCGGAGCGCTCGTTTCACCGCCCAACCTTTATCCGCCCTGGCTAAAGGTTACAAAGGAGTGCAGGGAGCACATTACTCATGGTACAAATCACCTTAAAAAATAGCATTAATTGACTGCTGTAAGATGCCCACGCTGAGCTACAAATTGATTTGTACAAAACTGAATCTCTCAATAAAAAGAATTAATAAATTTTGGAAGACAGTTGTGGGTCAGCATGATTGGTTGTTTTAGCTGAATGAGTTTCCTGAACTTGTTTATTTGAAATACACAGTACAAATACATAAAATAAAATAGAACTGTAAACCTGGTTATAATCTGTCTTTGTTGATATTCGGTTAGCTAGCCCGTTAACTGTAAACAGAAAGCGATTTAGAAGTAATGTTCACTTACTATTTGAAGTGGTTTATGGTACTGCCTTCCACCCATTGAAGGTTTTTCCCCGTTACCAAAAATTGTGCTTTCTCTTTCCAAGTGACAGCTCAATAAAATGCTTAGAGAGGTAACTGAATTTTTAAAAGCAACGCAACTAGTACGAAAGTCACGTTGACGGATATCACGATGGAATCAGAAGTTCTGCACGCTCCGACTTGGTTGTTGACCACGCCGGGGGTCAAGGCAACTAAGTTCTGATAGTCAGTCTTGGGGAAAGGATGCTGCTGTGTTAAGTGCGTTAGTCAGAAAAAGGGGGAGAAATCAAAAGGTGATGGTCTGAAAAAGTGTCGTTTAGTCAACTAGTCAACTAAACGGTGTAGGAAATATACTCGTGGATGACTTGATTCTGTGACACGTTTAACAAGGTTGCAAAATTGGCCGATTTGGGACACCACATAAAAATATACAGAGACTAGCTTTCAATTCCGGGCTCATTTACTATCGAACAATCATTTGTAGAACAGGTCCGGAGCTAGGGGTGCTTCGCATCCTGCAAACCCACACTTGAGTACACAATAGTAACGCAATTCGCTTCGAAATGACTTCGATAGTGCTCGACAAAAAGCCTCGGATTGTAAGGCATAGCTATATTACCCCATATATATATATATATATATGCATCACACTTGAGACAATAAATTAAAAACTAAGTACTTATGCATTATTGGGGCCATTAAGCTTTCATGTTATTGACATCAGTTCAATTGAACTCCATCTCAGTTTAGAAGGGTACGTGTCATTCATTGGCTCCATTAATTTGTAAATAAGCAAGCTTTGAAGATAAATATATATTTATTTATAAATATAAATTTCCCTTTCTAATAATGATCATAAAATCATGGTCCAAAGTTCGTCCCTTCCAGTGTAACTTCGTATCTGGCCTCATAGTAACAAAATAATCTTTAACTTAAAATCTTTGATCCCAAAAAGCCCTGTTGTTCAAGATGGTCACATTAGTTCGTGAAAAAATATCTTTGACCCGGCTGGTGATCATTTTATCAGAATTTCCTCGACGTACAAAGACTACCTCTCAACTGACTTTCTTCACGTTTTTACATCTTATCAGTATAACTACTGCCTAATAAGGGCGGGGTGCATTAAAATTACATTAAGAGTTCCATCAGTCCTCCTGATGTGACCAGGGGCCCGTTTCTCGAAAGGCCCGGAAACGTTTCAAGCCCGAAGGCAAATTTTAAAGTCAAAAAAGTTGCTAGCAGCACACAAACCAGTCAATTTTGCTTCGTTGACTGATAGTTTTATTATATCATTTTCAAAATTATTGGAACCTTGATCTTGAATGCAAACATGACAAACACGAAACAGCTATGCGGGGCCGAAAAGCTATCGAGACGTTTGAGAAACCAGATCTGTAAGTTTGTCAATACACGGTCATACACCTTGTTTTACCCTAAAATTGTGCACAAGAATCGCTCTCAATTTCTCCTGTGTATTACAGTCGTTACAAGAGAAAGCGAAAACAATTGGGGCCGTTAAAAAAGCTAGGGTGTATATTGGGCATCGAGTGGAAATGCTGCACGTACGTTAGGCCTGATCCTACATGACTTAAAACTCTTAGATTTTCTGGATACTAGATTTGTAGGAGCAAAGGCTATTTATTCGATATTAATTTTTTCATAAATGCAAATAAACAGTACCACTCTTTATTTCCAGTTGGCTTTCATTATTCTACCACAAACGTTTTGGAGAGCTACGGATCAATACAGAAGCACAAACCTCAGTTACGATATGACCTTTAGATTTCCAATTTATACCTGCGATTTTAATTCTTGAGAAAAAACCAAGGGTTTATTTAAAAAATCAATAGACCTAAAAGAACGTATGGGACGGCGCTTTTGCAAGAAACTAGCTTCCGCATCTGTTCATTGTAGTTAAACGCATGTTATAGCTGATCGTTTTGCTGTGTTGATGAGCATTTTAAAGGATAGAACTGACATAGTATAAATAATTTAAAATAATTAAAGGTAGAGGAAAAGAAGAGCTTGCTATTTACAACAGTTTGGCATAAAACATACCCGCGGGGAGTTGTTCTTGAGTTTCTTGGAATGAGGGCCACACTGACACCCACGTGGCGCGTGTCTGTCACTTAAGTTATTGTCTCAATGGAACTGAATTGAACTATTTTAGTGTTTTTAAGCTGAAAAGCAGAAGCAAAGTTCGGAGTAAGTACTTTCTACAATGTATTCCTGAGGAACAACGAATAGAAACTTAGCTTAAATAAAAAAGTCAGTCATGTCTGACGGTCGTCCAGTCGTTAACCTTCGACACATTTTGCCCATAAATTAATTTATTGACGGTAACCAGAATTACTTCAGTTATTCAACGAGTTTCTATTTAAACTTAGGTTTTCCGCCCCAGAGGAGCACAAAAGAATTGCTTTAATTGGAGCAATTCAAAACAACTAGCCTGCCTAACTGTGATTATTTCTGTGCAACTGTGGAGCGACAACCGGGGTTCCTTCTTAGAAATCTTCAAGTTCGTAATATTTTGGTGCCCGAAGTCATATTTTTATAAAACTGAAATCAAAATCTAGATAATCACAAGCGGACTTAGCACAAACTGGCCCAATTTGTTTTGTAAACTTGGTGGCATCGTCCCGGTCACATTCCTCGCCCTCAGTGGAGAGCATGTCCACAAGCTTACAAGATCTTTTGAATTTGAATCTCAGCTGCCGGCAATGTCTAGAAACGGTCGTCAGTAAATTCTACTGTTTAATGTTAGCAAGTTGCAATTTGTAATTTAATTTCATTTGCAGTCTAGGCTAAACAGAAGGTTTATTTCTTAACATAGATTTTTTTATATATTATTGATAAAAACAAGTTTATTGTCACGAGCTTGGAAGAAAAAAAAAACTACACGAGTCTCTGAGGAAATTCAAACACATCAGCCGTTTTGATTAAGACTGGAGGGAGGGCTTTGCCATTCAACACAAGGTAAAATAGAATATGATACAGTACTCATTGAGTTTTTCAATAGTATTGAGCTCAGATAGGTAGTTGTGGTGAGTGGTCACTACTCGCACTGAGTACTTACGGTCTAAAGGCCGTCCATCAAGCTTCCACGTGCGAGCGGATCGTGTGAAAGTGAGCTCATGTGAAGTACTGAAATCCGATTTGAATTTATTCTAAGGAGCTCTGTTGGAAGAGGTTTAAGAACAAATTCGTGACAAGTCTCATTCATTTGAATTGTCTCAATCGATGCATAAAACCACCTCCCATCTTTCTAAGTTTTCCTTTAGGTAGGCCGCATGAAAACAAGGCTGTAAAGAGTTCCACAATAATAAGACCTTTTCGAAAATCGAGAGTGTATATGCATTATGTCTTGATTTCACGTATAGTTACGTGGAAACTGGTAATCAACTTGAACTGATCGTATTCAAATAGTGACTCATAGTGTGAGAGGCAGGATTTTTCTTCATTACTTTAAGTTTAGGACCGAGCTAACTTCTTATTTCTAGCTAGAATCGAAACAGAGCTCACAGCGTACTCTCGTGCGGAGAGGTTCGAAGACGTGGAAGAATCCAATGGACAAACATTAAACTTAGTAGAGAATTTAATAGGAAGTTACCGCTTACTTTTGCTCTCGACTAAAAACAACTTAAGGACCTTCAGTTCGTCTGTTCTTCTTGCACTTTGTACTTTCTTTAACTGAACTTTTCTTACTTCTTTCTTTAACACTCTTACTCAGAAACTCTCATTTAACTTGCTTATTTATAGATAATATTTTATTCTTAATTATATCATGCGTACGGTTCCAATTACTTGTTTATTAAAACATGTTTAACTCAAAATACTCTGTTGCAAAGGTTTTTCACTAGTTCTCATGAGAACAGGTTAACAACTACCAGAGTAAAGTTCAGTGAAAATAAGGACATTTTTGCCACTGCATGTTACTTTTTCAGTAACCTATATAAGTGGTATAAGCCACGTTCACTGTAAACAAAGGACAACTCCCATATCCAAACATGTAGAAACAGGATAAGGATACAATGTTTACTACTCTCAATTAATGTGTTCCTAAAAACGGAAAGCTCTGCACATGTAAATCAACACCCTAAAATATTTACAGAAATGGCGAACAAGAGAATCTCAATGCATGCATGCAAATCAAATCCCCCTTTCTTACAATCGGCTAAAGCTATTCCCATGATCTTTTCAAACACATCTTTAAAGAGAATGAAACGAATATTAGGTAAAACTGCGTTTCAAAAGCTCTTCGTTTGCTAAAGCTAACGGCCGAACATCAAGATTGTTTTTAACGAATTTCTAACCATAAAAACTTCATCCCAACATATTTCGATAACGCCCTCATAGATTTCGTTCAATCTTCACGATTTCTTTTTTCAAAAAAACCTCCCAGTGCCGAGAAATACGGCTGCAATTAAAATAGGTAATGACGTCATTTCGTTGCTATGACAGCTCCCATGTCATTTTAACACCGACCATAACGAATTTTCATCTCTAACGTTGTCAGTTTTCCAAATATTTGTTAATGGCGACGTAGTTAATGCTGAAACTTGGGAGGTATTGACCCTGAAAAACCCCACTGAGCCACCTTAACTCGGTGCCTGGTCCGGGCGGAACCTTTTCTAATATCGTAGCGTTACCCTCGTAAAATGTTCTAGAAGACATAGTTTGAGACAAGAGAAGATTTTTTTCACGGTTCTGCACCTTTTTCTTACCTTTTAAAGTCAACCGTAATGGAATAAAAGAAATTAATCGCTGGTAACCGTGAGAGCCCCGCATCCCAATTCATACCCTTATCAGTTGGGCGGATTTGCTTCAAGTTGCTTAATTTATTTACTTTTGAAAAACCTCAAAGAACATGCCAAGTTAATGGAATAGAGCGTTCTCACTCATATGACTAGCATGAATGAAAATTTCAATGGCAACAAAAGAAAGCGTTTGTATAAGAAAAGAGTTCAACTCCCACAGGATTGTTTTTGGACACCAATATGGCCGCCGTGACGTCATATGAAAACGCACAATAGTCACTCCTTCGGACACCAAAGGGACAAGCAATCAGATGTCCCCCGCCTCCGCATTACAGAGGAGTCTGTATTATGGTACTAAGGACTGTCTTGAGTTTGGAATCCGGCTTCAGGAGCGAGAGAAGTGACCTAAATAGAGAGGTTTCCGTATTTGGAGTCATGTGAAAGGGGCGTGTTGACCGTGTTGCGTTACTATAGACAGATTTTCAATTTGAAATCCTTCTTTACCTAAGGGCATAAACTCAGACGAGACGATGCGAATTGATGAAAGAGACGCCTTTTACTATGAAAATCATCGCAACCAAACAAATATGGATCATTCTTTAGCATTATACTAAAGTCCTAACTTGATAGAAATATTTTGAAGACAAACTTGACAAACAACAGGCCGCTTTTTTTCAAGTGCACTTGGACGGAATCCGTTTTAATCTTCTTCAGCCTTTCTGTCCATCCCTGATCCGTTTTCAATAGCTTTTCTGAAGTTCTTTTAATCTTCCTAGGACGGATCATGATTTGTCACTACTCTAACTTTGAAATCTATCGCCTATGGACAAAATCAAGTGATGTTACCACTCAATTAAAACCTGTTTGTCAGTACTTTCTCATGGCGCTAACTTATTTAGCATTTATCTCTTACTTTTGAATCTGTAGATGAAATCCTATGGTGTTACCATTCAAATGAAACCTCTTCAGTAGTACTTTCACATTTATTGAGTATGTAGTTCTAACTTTTGAGTCTGTGGATGAAATCCCATGGTGTTACCATTCAAATGAAACCTCGTTATCAGAACTTTCAAAAGGTGCTATTTATTTGAGATGTAGTTCAAAATTTTGAGTCTGGGGATGAAATACTATGGTGTTACCATTCAGATGAAACCTATTGGGCAGAACTTTTGAGTGGTGTCATCTCAGTATTTCCTACTCTTTTGGAATATTTGCTAAGATTTATTGATCGGCCTTTCTGTGATTAAGCGTGAACGATTTACTGTCAACCTTAATCCCGTTAATCAGTTTATTTTTCCTGATTTTACTTGAAGCCTGTGCTTGGAGTTTTTATCTCACAAGAATGTCTTGGCAGAAACCCACCTCACTACTTCCAAATCTTGAAATTAAAGTGATGTCTCATGTGGGTTACTCGTGCGCGTGGTATCAGTTGCAAAATATTATTTACTAGTTCTGGTTGCGATTGGGTAAATTAAGTGGTGATCAATATGTGATCGAAATAAAATAAAGAAAATCTTCCACTGCAATGGTCGAAGGCTTGATTCATACGAGTCATTTAAAATGCAGAAATTAGTGATCGAAGTATGAATAAGCTCCTGGGCTTACTCAACTTCATGACTAGTGCAAATTTTGGCAGCGAACGTTCGATGCTTGCTAGGCCATGAAGCCACGATTCTACAAATTAGGCTCTGAAACATAGAGACAATGTAGAAATGCGTGGGCGAAAAAAAAATTTAAACATGCTACGTGTAAAACTTGCGATGCAGTTTTTCCATAAAGCTGAAAAGATGCTCTTAAACTTACAGGTAGTGTAGTAATGCGTTGTGCGTAAGAACGATTCCATTCTATCAACGTGTTTCCCGTAAAAATATTCAGGTGAGCTGCTACGCTCTGTCAGCTTAGTTTCTAAAATAAAAGTGCTATAACGTGTGCAAAAAATTGTAGTGAGTAAGCAATAAGAACATGTTTCGATGTTTCCAACTCCTCTATTAATGCTAAGATGAGAAGCATGACATATCCCTGGTTCTTAATAAACGTGCTACGCCATAAATAACGCGCTAAAGCTTGTAAAAAGACCTTGTAAAAAGACTCGTAAGTATTTAAAACATTTCGATAAATACGCTTAGTGTTCTATAAGCATGCTAGTCGACACGCTTTTGGTTCGTGCTAGCACTATTAGGCTACGATTTGCATGCTGAAACATGCAAGCGGGCCAGATTTTTTAGCGCGCTTTTAGACACGTACTGGGTACATGATTGCTGTGTGCCGTGGTTTCTTAAACCCTGTCCATTTTTAAGGAGTTTTCAATAAAGTTCGTGTTCTTGTTAGCAAAAAAACTTAGCGTTCAGCGTACATACCTTTTTATAACGCGCGTCAAAACTTACAAGCGGTGCAATAAAGAGTGGTTCTTGAGGACAAACAACATAACATCTATTACTCCGCTGTACAATTGAGAAAGGTTTCAACGCTTCCGATGCTAAAAAGGCTAAGATTGATTCCACAAATCTACAGGTTGGGCATTATTTCATTAATATATCTCGCTCTTATAAAACATACTAAGCCTAAAAGCTTAACTCCACAAGCAGATCTAGAACCGTAAGCAAGAAAACGTTTGATGAATACTCTTGGTGTTTTATAACAGCGTGCTACTTGACACACCTTCAATCCATGCTATGCCCCGTAACTTTGTCCGTAAAGCTAAGATTTCAAAAATAGCGCGCTTAAACCTGCAAGCAGATCAGATACGTGTAGCACGCTTTTGGATACGTCAGAGTCGTATTAGTCTTGCCTTCTTATCTATACAAACTGAAATTTACAGTCATTACGATTCATAAACATTCTAGAAATAAAGATATCACAAAAGCTGCATAAAATGTCTACAAAAATGATTTTACAGACATTTTCTATTCCATATACATGTAAAGTACGAATGTTTTGCCCTCTTATAAAAAGTCTCTAAATTCATGTTAGACATGTTATTTTCTCAGTCTGTAAATGGTCCAGATTTTCCAGTTAGGTCTGTGTCCCGCTCTAAAACTTGTAAACAGGGCAATGATGCGTGATGAGAGATCGAGAATAGCATTGCTGGGCAGTTACATCTTTTTCTACGAAAAAGTCCATACTAGCGTTTTCGCGGCCATCGGAAATGAGTAACTGTCGATACGTCCTTGTTTCCAGACAGGTACGTGGGCGAATTATTTAGTGCCCTTGCATCTCCCTTTATTCCCGCCATTTTTTTTACCAGGGGAGCAGGGTGGCGCACAGGTTGAGAGAACTCGCCTCCCACCTATGTGGTCCAAGTTTAAATCCAGGCGTCGATGCCATTTGTCGGGTGAGTTTGTTGTTAGTTCTCTCCTTTGCTCCGAGAGGGTTTTTTCCGTGTACTAGGTTTTCCCCTCTCCTCAAAAACCAACATTCCAAGTTCTAGTTTGACCAGAAATCAGGTAGACGAAGAACCATTAAGTGGATGTGCTATCTCTAAATCTAAATCGTTATTTATTTATTCATTCACTTATTCATTTATATATCTTTTTATCAGTAGGATAATACAAATTTCATGTATGAATTGCTATGACGTCAGGTTTTGAAGAACTTCACTTTATCAGTTCAAGCAAATCTATAAAAAATATCTACGCTTTCAAGTTCGCTTTGAGAACTCTCCGTTTTCATAAACGTCTGTTTTTGATCGTTTAAGTGTGGACGCAAGCTAAAAGGCATGAAAATGCAAGAGTCTCAATCTTAAGAACATTACTGTGGACGTTTTCACATAACATGAAGGCTTCCATTGGTGTTCCAAAACAACGAGACGGCGGCCATGTTGCTTTACCAAAAGAATAACCTTTGGGAATGGAACTCTTGTTCAAAGGAATTTGATCATTTTACGTTTCTGGGAAACTGCCCACCTACCCCTCCCCTAAGCCAACATCAACACAAAAATGTTGGCTTATGGGACGGGTAGGTGGGCAGTTTTCCAGAAACGTATGATGACCCGGAATTTGCATAGCTGCTGACCACCTGAGTGAAAACAATTTATAGATGCCCTTTTTGCTTCAGAGGATGATATCTCAGAACGTTTGAGTACGAATGACGATACTAGATTAGAAGCTTCCTCTAGTGCCAATTTTTATCAGTCTCACATAGGACACCCTTAAAGACATGGCTGTGACTGGAGGAGTTGAGTCAGTTCAACTCGAGTCACTTCCAGAAATGGAACCAGAAGTTTGATCGGTTATTCAAATGTGGTGAAAGGAATGTGGCCTGGTCAGCAGACGTTGTGGGGAGTAGTACCCGGGCAAGAGGGTTTTTTTCTTCGTGCGACAGGATACTTCGGTGTCGGCTGCAGGACGACACATCTCCGGAAGAAGCACGAAGCCACTAGTACAAAGACTTAACAGAAACCGGAAACCGCAGCATAAAAGAGTCTGACACCCAGAGGGTAGCGGAGAAGCGTTACGTAACAACACAATGAACGATGGCGGAGCGAGATTTGGGATGACCTGAGACAAGATACGGGATTTAGCGATTTTATGATGCGAGATTCGGGAAATGTTGTGGAAAAGAACTTATATTCGGTAAATAAAAATCCTTTTTATTTTCACAGGTAAATTTCTACGTTTTCCTCTTTTAGGTTACGTACGTACCCATTTTGCCTGTATTACTATTTTATCTTTCTTTATAAAGATATGTCTTATTAAGTTGAAAGTTTTGTTGCTGTCTCTCTGAATGGTTCAAGGTAAGTCCACATGCATTTGACATGCGTTTGTGTGGTATCGTCTCTTGGGTTTGTCCGTCTATTTTACGTATTCCGGGTAAACATGAAAGTCGATTCTTGATGTAAGCAGTGATTCAGATCCATGAAAAAGTGTTTAGGACAAATGTCCTAAAGGGCTGAATTTTCTTAGGACATTTTTAGTTTTTGTCGGACATTATTTTGTCTTCTTTTGACAGAATAGATGAAAATTAGAACCTTTCAAAATCCATAAAAGATACTTCCACGTGTAAAAGGTCTACGAGACCTATTCCTTTTGTTAATAGCATTGCCAATGCATGACCGCATTAAAGTTGAATAATCATACTCTTTCAAGTTTGAAGTCTGTGTTTCCAGAATGAGATGTGAAGATATTTTGTTTTCCTCTTTCCTTACCTATTAAACATAGAGTGAATTTTAAAATTACAAACACAGCACACTCAAAAAAATATGTTCAAACGTGCGACTTTCATAACAAAGGAAAATCCTCACAGGATATTCTTATGTTAGCCAAACATATTCACACGAAAGCTCACAAAACTGCACTTCATGCTGTTGTTTTCTTGATCATAATCCAGCCACGGGTAGCTTTTAAGCCATCGCGGCTGGAATTTTCTTTTAGCTTTGGCGGCAATTTCTTTTATTGGATCATCGACATCATTCAAATCTTCATAAGCAACTTGCGTTGTTGTGCTTTCTTTATCAGATTTGTCTTTGCACTGCTTTCTTCTTTTGAAAAAATACGAAAAAGTTTTTTGGCTCATTTCAGCCATAACTAAGATCTTTCGTTCACATGGTTCGCGCAAAATAGAATCAAAGATGGCGCCCGTGTTATAACAAGCGCCCCTGTTGGCTTTTCGTCACCGCCAACAGGGCGGTGGTTGCGTTGTTCAGTGTGCAAATTGCGGCTCAAACTAGGGTTATTTTTGCTATATGAAAAATTCTACCCATCTTTAACATAACTCACTATCACAAGACACATTTAGAGTATTTCATATTTTATTTTCATTTCGGACATTTGTCATAATTTGGGTAAATTTGTTCGGACAAATAAAAAATTGTCTCGGACTATGTCCGAAGACCGACGTGGATCTGAATCACTGAGTAAGCATGACTGGGATTAAGGCTAGCCTTGGGTTGTACCTACAACAGAGTTCCTGTTTTGGTTTATAGTCCAACTCTTAAGTTCTATCGTTAAACATTTATTGGTTTTGCTGCACTTGAAACTTTCGACCGTGTTGGTCTGTTTTCATCCACGTTGGTAAACGATAGGACGTGAATTAAAATGGGGAATGTATTCAGAACATCTCCCACGAACAGCAGGACCAAACATGTCTTCATTTTAGCTACTTAGGTCGCTAGACCTGTAGTGGCATGTGCTATAGCCTTTCAAATAGTGTAGGGGCGGATTCAGAAAATAAATAAAAGATGGCGAGGGGGCGACGGGCACTTGTTAGCCAGCTATATAAATACTGATCATTAAAACTAAGACTTCTTTAAAAATATTACAAAATTTCACAGAAAAAAGAGGGGCTGCGGTCCCCTCAGACCACCCCTAAATCCGCCCATGAAATTTTTTACTGGAATGGCTAACATAGCAGATATCATGGTTGGTCTGGCGGCCTGAAAATTCATCACAACTCCGATCGGGATCGGGTCAAGCCTATAACCCCATGCGCGATTTAGATTTTGATCGGGAGTACGAGATAAAATAACTCTATTGGTGTCCCTCTGGACAGGGTCTTCAAAGCTTAGCTTCATGCTCATGAAACTGATAGGTCTGCTGCAAAGATAGTGGGTCTGTTTCTCACAACCCTGTCCATCCAGTTAATTTCGTCCCCCAAAAAAGAATGGTATAGTGCATACTGCTGGACTCTTATCCCGTTTTCAGTAACACGAAGCACCTCTAATAGAGCATTATTAGGGACCATATGATCCAAGGCGAAAACGTCGCTTTTAAAGTGAATTCGCATTCTTTCGATCTTTATCGCGATTATTGAACAAAGTTACTTCGTAAGAACCAGCGAACTCTATTGGAGGAGAATTCCGAAGAACCATAACCAAGTTCAGTAAATGAAGAGAAGGAAAATTTCGCCGTCTCGGCGCTCGTTTACGTCTCCATAAAGTGTGAAATCTTGCATTTTTTCCCGCCGTAGTCGAACAACGGCAAGCAAATGTTGAAAAAGATGTGCTGCAAGTAGACTACGGGTAGTCCCACATTTTTCCTTGGGGATAGTAATGCGAGCGAAACGCGAGCGCGCGTGAAAATCACCCCACGCGAGAAAAGGCGACACGCGGCGGGGGGAGAGAGTGTCGCCTTTTCTCGCGTGGGGTGATTTTCACGCGCGCTCGCGTTTTGCTCGCTCTACTATCCCTGAGGAAAAATGGGGGACTACTCGTAGTCTATGCTGCATGTGCTGAGTTGTTGTTGAGTGCTTATTAAACGTATTGCTTTTTTGAACTTTTACGTTACAGTCGCTTTCGTCGGACCTTAAGCACCCTAGTACTACTTCCTCCTATATCGCCGGGGTGCAGGCCCAAAGCAGGATTACCCTAAGCAGTATGTCTCTTGGTACCCATTTATACATCCGGGTGGAGAGAGGTATCATGACCGGAACAAAGTTTCCTGTCTAAGGTTGTGTTCACACTGTACAATATAGCTTTTGCGCCGGCACACCTACGAACGGTGATTTCGGCGCGATTTCTTTAACGGAGCGAAGCTACGCCGCGCTGATCCTCTAAAGTGGAGGCTTACATATCGGGTAGGTGTTCTTACTATGCCGCGGGATAGCTATTCGTGTCGGCATGACAAACTACCCGGTATTTTGTCAACATAGCCTAAACGTGGATTTCCGTAATTGTTACGTGTGCAATGCATTTGGTCACATGCAAGGACCGTTTTAAGACTGGTAAAATTCGTCTAATTAATTGAAAAGTCAGGGAAGGAATTGGAATTCAGCCTCAGAGGAAATACGAGGCTGCATGACTGAAACAATAGAGTACTAATAAGGATGGACATTTAGATTAAAAAAATACTAATAAAATGGCGGTCATCCTAGTTAATTTGCAAATCAATGAAAAAGTTTAAAAATTCGCCACAAATCTACAAAATCTGAAGAGAAGCTAATAACGCTGGCAGCCTAAAATGAGCAAAGAACCGTCGACTGAAAACTTATTCTAAAATGAAATTCGAAGTGTTCTAGCAGATAAAACAGAAAAAGCAATTCAAGATACGACTTCTTAATCAAGGAAGGAATAACTCACAAACAGTTCTTACCAGTTTGCCATTCCGTAAAATTTTCAGTGCCCATTTTGTGACGTTACAGCTACCATTTACACAGTGACCCTCTCGTCGAGCACTCTTTCTTCTTGTCAAGGTATTAGCTTGGAAATGTCTTTTGGATCTGTGACCAGAGTAAACGCTAAAACCGTGTTCTTCAGTTTCGTGTGTATTTACATAAGTATACTTGACACATCGTTGCTATTTTGGTCGCTTTTGTTTGACATTTCTCAATAAACACTTGTAAAACTGAGAAATACATTATTTTGTAAGGCTATAGAGATGAACTACTCTGGGGACAGTTCACGAAGCTGTTTAAAACACTTACAATACATGTTCCGAAAATTTTCAAGCTTCACGCCTTGATTAAACATTGCCGTTCCTGCTCTTACGGATAGTGGAAATTATAACATTATGTAAACGGATCATATCCGTTATCTAGGGAAACTGAGCTCAATACAAGTTCTTCGAGCTCGACATGTTCATCGAGCTCGATCAACAATCTACCTCGCGAAAACAGCCGATATTTCGCGACGCCACCACTGGTTTCCCGCCAAATGACGTCTGAGAAACGAGCGCAGAAATTCCATACTGATGACGTGTTACTACCCAGATCTGGGTAGTGCTTCTGATTGGTCTTGCCGCGTGGGAAATTTGATTCAACCAATCACGCAAACAAAGAGCACTAAAAGATCAAGGAATTGCTCTCATAAGAAATGAATCTCAAGCAACTGCATCACTTTTATTTGAAACGAACTGGAACGCGTTAAAATATGTAGAGTCAATTCTACGAGTAAGAAATTTATGTACACTGCAGATTAAGGAAAAAATAGATAGTGTTAACTTTTTTCTTTTTATAGACAACGGTTTTTAATTAATGGTGAAGATATTATTTACCAGTGTTCTTAAGTTTTGGTTATTTGGGGCATTCTCCTGACACAGAGTGGACTTTGTGTCGAATTGCACTGTGGGACTGTTTCTGGGGACAAAATTGGCCCAGTTTCCTTCGCGACCTCGTTGTAGCCAACGAAAGAAGCGCTCAGTGAACTCGGTTCCAAACATCACTGCTAGCCACCCCCCCCCCCCTTTCTTTTACGGGTCCACAAAACAATCCCATAATGCAACAGGAAACAACACCGACCAGTCTCCCGCTTAAAGCTCAAAATGGCCAATTTTTCAGTTCTGTGTACAGTACGCCTACTTCTGGCTGAGTCCATCTGGAAAACAGCGTCGAATCCTTGCTCTGGGCCCCAACCTGTGTAACAGGATTTGAGTACAAGCCACAAGTGGCCTGTGAAAAATGCCATTGTCGATTTGCTAATTAGGTTGAAGGGAAATTCCGCTAATTCGTTGAGTCCGTTTGGGACCCAGAACCAACATATGGGCTTTGTCGCGCAGACGTTACTAACCAGAATAAGATTACGTCTGCAACGCAAGCATGCCTGTAACTAGACTAACTAACTTGCAATGCAGGCGTTTTATTTTTTCAGGCGAGTGACGCGCGCGGATTTTCTTGCTTGTAGTCACCAGAAAACACCTGCACTGCACGCTAGCCGTTCTCTGGCTTTCTCTGCCCTTCAAATTAGCCATAGTGATAATAACAAAATCTTTTGAAAACAGCTCTAGCTATTTGAGAAGAGCTTACGTCCGATCATCTTTAGAAATGTACTATTTCGGTACAAAAATAATGCAAAACTGAAGCAACGTAGGGTGCTTATAAACTTCCTCTCTTGATAGTCTTCAAAGATTTTCTTTAACAAAATAATAAATTATCTTACAATATTTCCTTTTTAAGTCGACTTTCAATATAAACCTTAACTTTATAATAAGTTAACAAATACTGAGCCTGATAAATGTACTGCTTAATATATAGCTCTAGAACCTCTGTTTTCTTAAAGTGCCTCAGGCTTATACTTATTCATTCCACAGACCCCTTTCAATTACTTACAGATAAAAAAATTTGAGAAAAATCCTAATTTTCATTCCCCCCCACTAAAATCAGGGGCGTAGCTAGAAACTTCCACGAGGTACGCGCAAATTTCAAAATCAACCCTACCCTGTCTCCCCGAACGTTACGTTTCCATTTTTTTTCTTCAATATGGTGAGGTTATCACCTTTCTTCGACTTTGGATAGGCTCTTCAGGCAGCAGTTAATACGGCTTTCGCGGGTGGCAAAATCAGGGAACTGAAACAAACCAATCTTGAGGATGTTAAAGGCAAATGACGTAGCCGGGCAATTGCACCGGTTATCCCAACCTCGTCCACAGTGTCTTCTTGTTTTCCAATATGGCGGTGGTAAGAAAGAAGACCTGCTGGTATTTGTGTTGTTATTTTGTTTGATAAAAATTTATTTCACACTCTATTTTGCTTTTACTTTGACCTTGTCAGTCTTGTTCCCAGATCCTCCCACGGCTTCCCCTTGGCCGCCATTTTGAATATAATGTCCAACCTCGTTGGAGATTTAGATCAGGTGATCCGCTGTGTCCCAGGGTCGTCTTTCCTGCCGCCACCATATTGGAAAACAAGAAGAACCTTGGGACGAGGTTAACGGTCAACCTTCATTTATCTTTTGCCCTTGCTTTCTTTTCTTTTTTGTCTTTTAGTTATCTTCGAAATGTTATTGGTACTTGCGCGCGTACTCTAGCACCGGTAGTTACGCCCCTGAAAAGACAGAAAAACTAATCATATCATGTGAAAACACTACTTAGGACCTTCGTTGCGTGGTAACAACATAGGATTTGATCCACAGATCTCCCTCAATATTGACTCCAGGAACTAATCAGGAATGTCCCGCGTAAGCTTACTTTTTACAGTATGAATGAGCCACAAATATACAATTGTGCTCGCTCCAGAATATTGCAATCTATTATAGACGATATCCAGGCCGATCGACCCTTCGCAGCTTGTGAAAGATACCTAGAATCTCACTTCCATCATTTTGTGCCCATTATCACAAATCGCAAGCCTACACGGAACATCTCTGACAGGTTCTCTATTTAAAAATATTTCTCAACTCATTGTGCATCCTCAAACTTTCCTCACAGCTCTTTTCTGAATCCTAACTTGACTATGTGCGAGGGGTTTCTAAAATCAGACATGTCTCAGGTCAGCCTCAAACCCTTTGACACAAATGTCTATAGGAATTTCTGCGAATGAATTATTGAGTGTGACTGAATATAACGCCTTTCGAACAGACTGCCAAATTTCGACTTAGTCTAGGCCTTGTCCCTATCAAATGAAAGAGAAGATCTTCTAAATTCGAGAGGAATATTCCGAAGAAACGACTTTTTTGGTGATAGTCTTCTTAACGAAGTGTTGATTTTCAGCAGCAATTATTATAATATACTGATAAGCTAACATCTTTAATGTGAAGTTACTCACTTACATCCCTCAATAGAATTAACCTGACATGTCTTTTTAAAACAATTACTTTTTAACCAAACTGTTACTGGTTGCGATAATTTAAAATAACATTTGAACGCTCTCGCCAATCCATGAAAGAACGGAAGCCATGAACGCTTAGACTCGGTAAAGACCTTGCGTTACATGTTGGCTGTAGTAGTGACATCATAAACTAACCAAAACCGACTGTGAAGATTGGGCCAACTAATACAATCAGCTGTCTCTAAGACAGAAAACTTCGGGACCTGTAGTTTCAAGGGTGATGTCCGTCTAACAGAGAGTCAAATAAAGGGAGTAAAAAAAGCATGGAACAACTCTCCCTCTTATAAAGGATGTCCGTCAAGAGAGAGTCGACTGTAAACCATTCGCTACGTTTTACAGCAGCGGTGTCAGAAACGGTACCATGGGTGCCAACGACGTTTCATGGTATGCGCCACTTCCGGTTTCGGAGGAGTCTTTATAATGGGAGCAGTGCAAAAAGAAACCTTAATGCTTTTCCAATTTTAGTCCTATTTTTATGCATAACGTGGTTTCTAGCAAAACAAAGTCACTGCCGGCCTCGCTTCCACTCACGAGCTAGGTTTATTACGTACAACTGTAAATTGGCCAATCGCTGATTTTCTATTGACGCGTACGTACGATTGACCGTATGTCGGAGTAATAATAAATGTAATAAACTCTGAAAATCCCTCGTTTTGTGTTTCATTGCTTGGTTAAATTCAGAAAACTGGTGGATGCTTATAGTAGATTGAATGCAGAACTTCAATGGTCCATACGAACGGACCCTTCGAATAACCTCAATTAACAAATTGTGAATGTTTCTAACGTTTAACAGAGAGGTCCTCCAAAACCTTGGAAAAGTTCTAAACTCTCTGCCTGAAGTACTGTAAGTAAGAGATGAATAAGTGTAGATCTAAATCATGGCTTTAGAAGGTATAACTCAGATTGTTACTTCACAATCAGTTTTCAAGGGGGATATCGATTTTAGTACTGTAAGTTTGTTTAGAACTAAAGTTGGCCATAGACCTAAACGTTTCGTTTCAACAACCGAACTAAAACACTTAAGAGCTTATTTGATATTTAAGGATTTAAAAAGACTAAAAAAGACCGTAATCGTTAACTTTTGATCATCAATTCCCATTATTTCTCAACCAATTAATCATTGACTGCATCTTAGGAATGCTAAAAGCACTGTAAAACATGCTGTTATCTCTTCGCGCTGGGAAGAGCACTTCTCAATCGAGTGTGAAAAAATCCGTTCATTCTTCTCACCCTTGAAGTTTCATTTGAACACAAATGAACATGAATCAGGGGGCACTTTGCCTACCGAACGCTCAAACAAATTGCAAAAGAACATGCCCCTGATTAATCTTAGGCCAATGCAGTATCAGGAACGTACACACCACTGACCAGTGTTTAGCCATCACGGCTTTCATGTACTCGTGCATTTCGGTCATTTGGCATAGAGACCTCGAACAAACCTTTAAAGCTACGGTAAAACGGGCAACAAAAACGCGGAACTTTTTTTGGCAAAATTGCCGCAGAACGTGTTGAAAAGCGATGTTGCGTAGAACCAGTCCCTACTTTCTGCAACAATTTTTCGCAACCTGCAACAGGTTTGAATGTGGCTGGTAAAACGCAAAACATAGCTTTTGCCAAACAAGCTGCACGTTTTTGTCACCCGTTTTCCCGCACCTTAACTGCTCCATTCCTTCAGCACTTGAAGACAGTCGTCCCGCTTCATTTCCTTGAAAATGTCAATGAGAACATCGACCGTCGATCCTTCCTGCTGCCCCCACTCGTTCAATAAATTTTGGGTCGCCTCCTCTGGTTCTAACCCAAAGTTTTGAACGTGAGTGCTTGTAAACCCAAGAAGTCCTGCCAATTTTGCCCAGTTGTTAAAAGACTTTGGGTTAAGAAGTCTACCCAATTCTATAAAAATATGTCCGGGTAAATCTCGGACGAGCATCTTGTCTGCAAGGCAGTAACAAAAGCAGTTGCGTATGTAAGGTTTTATCAGAGGTATCTACCAATTTTCCATATCTTCCCAAACTTCTTATTTCTCCTGCATTGCTTCCACATTCCTTAATTCGCCAATTTAAAAGCGAGGAGACTGGTCCGAGTTAACGTTTGCAAAGACTTCTGGGACTGTTGCTAGGCACAGGAAAAGAATAGACCAATGGCTGACCTGCGCGTCCCCTGCAATGATCCCAAAAACAATTGCGAGACGCATTTCGGCCCCAGTTCCTTTATCGTTTTCCCACATTCCTTAATAACCCACGTTTGACTACCAAAATTCTCACACGACTCCAAGGCTTTAGGGACTAAATTGCGTATTTTTCACGACTCCATTGTCTCGCAGTTCCCATAAGAGACTTAAGCAAAAAGAAAACCGAACCAAATACAGTCGAAGCTCCTGTAAGCGACGACCCAAAATGAAAAGACCAGGTGGTCGGTTACAAGAATCGAACCACAGGGAGCCTCTTCCGAGAAGAGGCCCGGGCACATCTACTTTATGGAAGGTAATTTGTTGCATGCAAGTTACGGCATGTGTAGGTCCAAGTTGTTACTAATGTTTTTCGTATATTCTAGGCGACACAGTGCACACAGCGAACATAGAGATCACAGAATGCGTCAAGTGGTTGCTTACAAGAGGTTAAAAACAATAGAAAATCATTAAACTTTCACTCCCAATAAGGGGTCACGGGCGCTTACAGGGGGTGGTCGTTTGCTAGTCTAAGAGGTTTCAAATGTAAGGCTTTTACTGGGAAAAGTTTGGTGTTTTGGATCTGTGGTTACTTATGGGAGGCGGTTGCACGTGGAGGTTCGACTGCATAGAAAAATGACGAGAAAGCCACGGAGTCATGTTAGAATTTTAATGTATTGAACGTTTGGAATGGACGGAAATTCCTAGTGCAGTTTCTAGATTTCTTGGTTACATTACGGGCGTAAGAGTTAGCATACCAAGAAGATCCAGGGACTTGCTCCCACAGGAAAATGTGAAATTTAAGTTTCCTAGAATCACTGGAAATGCTTCAAAATTCCTTCTCAAAGTACTGCAAACTGACTCTCATAAGGCCTGGACTTACACATCTTCGTAAGGAATTTTACCAGGGCTTATATTGCGAAGGGAAGCAGGATACAAAAGAGCGGTAGTGGGGACAACAATTTTGTCAAATGGAAAGGGACATTTCGGTCCGACCGACCAAAAAGACCGGATCGGTCAAAGGTGGACTCAAATATTCCGGTTGGACCGAACCGAAATGGTCCGCTCCATTTGATTTCTAACCGCAAATTTGGACTCAATGGAAAGCGCCCATAGTGTTCGATCGTCTTAACAGGGGCACCAACGACTGTTTTCGGTAAAATATCTGTTCGGAGAACCAAATATTGCCTAGAATTTTGTATTACTTGAGGACGGCTAAAAATTTCTAGATGACCATTCCATTCATGCACCATTTTTCAAGTTTATTTAAAAAATTCCCCACGATTTTCGGAAGCTTGATTTTTCACATTTCACTCCCCAGGTTAGACTATTTTTCGTAGCAAATAGGAAGCCTAAAATTTTCGGATTCAAAACTGTGATGGAGGGAGGATCAGAAAATTGTCACCTTCGTAATACGTTAAATTGCGTCTAAAATTTTCAGGAAAATAATACTGAAGCCCTTGTAATTTTGAGAACACTCACGTTCTCGTAGGATGACCGAACAGATACAAATTTTATAGCGCAGCTTAGAATATAATTTCTAGAGATCCAAAGTACTCTATAGATAGCCTAAAAAGTGTTTTCAATGTATTTAGGAGGAAACCGTCTTTGGGTGCCCCTGTTATAACCATGAGGACGTTTCATGCATAAAGAGGGACCACGATAGCTTTACTTACTCTTGCCGTTGTTTTCATCCTGCGGCGATTCTGATTCTTTCCTGTGAATGCTGTTTCTTGAGTGATGATTTCTTCTTCCTCGTAGTCCTTGGGACGAACGTAATTGCGCCGGAGTTCCTGACCCCGCGGTCGCTGGAACCGGAAAATGGTATTCACGCTCACAGACTTCTACAAAATGGTGACCTCGAGTTAGTGCCTCTTAGCGAGAGTCCGTAATAGCGGGAGTTCATTTCAGTCAAACGTCTGTAATTTGCTTTTGCCGGCGATTTAGTTACTGTCCGTTTTATCGGGGTGTCCGTTATAGCGGGTTGTCCTCAAGGCGAGAGTTTGACTGTATTTATAAATTGCAGTGATATATTCGCCGTAAGCGCATTAGTTTTGTGGCGTTCGTTTAAGACGGTTATTAGAATAAACGTCCTTATCTTTTAAACGCCTCTTATCTATCATACGCCCCCGTTCGGGCTTCTAAACTTAAATAGACGCCACGGGAGCCTATTAGATCGGTTACGGTGTTTAGTGAAAGGCCTCGCCTTAAGTACAGATTATAGGTCGACCCCAATTGCTGCCCAATTGCAATCAATCTTCTTCAACAATATTTTCTAATGGTTGAAATTAGCTAGATTGCGTTTTACATCATTCCTGTAAAATACTGGCTATCGAGGAGTATTTACAGTCATCTCGCCACCAAGAAGTGGACTCGTCACAAACGAATAACTATACTAGTAGACACAGTTTGATTACATAGTATTACTTACCTAGGATTTTTACTTCTTCGCCAAGCAATCACTGCTTGACGAGGAAGTAAAAAAATCTGTCGATCCTAACTAACGATCCTTGCGTCGAACTTTTCATGATTTTTAGTAATACACTCCAAATACTGAAAATAGATTCGGATAATGTTCGACATATAATGTTCGGTTTATGTTCGACATTTACCTTCCATGCAATCACTTAAAAAAACTGGCACAAATACCAGATACCAAATACCAAACATTTCACAAGTACCAGTCATTTCTTTGGAATATGATAAAGTAACGGTTCAGAGAAAATGTCTTTTTATGAAAGTCCTTTTCATTTGATGGATGTTCTTAGGACTTCTTACAGTGCGACTACTCGAACCGGGGCACGAGGAAGAAGATTACCCAATCACAATGGTTTTTGAATACAAAGGATTCTCAATTTTTTTGCAAACGGACCAATGATATTTATAAATTTGATGGCTGTTTCCTGAAAGGTACACCGTAATTTTTAGGGAGTTATTATAACTCCAAAAATGGAGTAAAAATTTTAGGTACAGGATAACCCCATTTTTGGGGTTATTTTAACTCCTAATTTAACTGCGAATTTGGGATCATTTTTACTCCTGAAAAAGAGTTCTTTTACTCCCAGTCTGGAGTTAAAATTACTCCGAAATGGGGTTACTTATACTCCTTACATGGGTTGTTTTTACTCTTTTTGGAGTTAATTTAACTCTGAAAGTGGAGTAAAAATTTTAGGTACAGGATAACTCCTTTTTGGGGGTTATTTTAACTCCTCAATATCTGGGGTCACTTTTACTCCTGAAAAAGAGTTCTTTAAACTCCTTTTTGGAGTTAAAATAACTCCACGAAAAATAACTCCACTGTAATGAGTTAAATTAGCCCAACTAGAGGAGTTATTATAACTCCCTGAAAATTACAGTGTAAGGTACTGTATAAGTTTAAAAAGTTTTCAACAGTTGCATAGTCGGAACCTTGAATTTTATTGGTCCGTTTGCAAAAATTAGACAATTTTTTATTTTTATTTTATTTCGCCACCTTATTAGGACATAGTAATGAATTACAGGAATCTGTTAGAATATGGCAAGAAAGCCCAAAGAAACCATGAGGCTTATACAACGTGGTCTTTCCCTATTAAATTACAAAAGATAAACTCAATATCACTTTAACTGAACGGCGAAGGCAGCGAAACAATAATACGAAGAAATAAGGTATCAAACAAACAAAAAAGAGATAAGGAAAAAAAATAAAGACAAAACACAAAGCTGACAAAAGGGGATGGAGGGAAAGAAAGAGATTAGTTAAATGAGAAGGTGTTTCTTCAGTTTTTTCTTAAAAGTTGATACTCTAACTGAGAGAGAACTAGAATGTCTAGACTAAGTGAGTTAAAAAGCAAGGGACCTTAGTATTGAAATGAAAAGCGTCTTCTGTTAGTTCTGAACGTAGGAACTTGAAAGGAACTGAAAATCTATTGTATTCAAAAAACATTGTGATTGGATGATCTTCTACCAAGTGCCCCCGTTCGAGAAGTCGCACTGTAAAGTTTAAAAGTCCTATTCTTGGTGGCGAGATGGTTTGGTGGCGAGGTGACCGGATACCGAAGATATTCAACCTACCTTGAGTATGGGAGGTATCTGCGCAGGTACCACCAGATCGTCTTCGTTTTAAGACAAAACAAAGAAAAGCTGCCACAACGACACATATTATGAAGCCAACAGAAACGATGGCAATGATGTATTTGTACTGCGAGCTAGTCTTTACTGTAACTTGATGAGGATTCCCTGTAACACTGGAATAAACTTGCTGAAGAGTGGCTGAAAGAAATTCCAAAGGAAAATCAGGTTTGTGGACTACATTTTCTGAGGATATCTTTCTGCTATCCAGTTAATGCGCGTCCAAAACTGACAGGGAGGTCAGTAAAAGCGTCCTTTTTAGATAGGGAACATAAAGATAGAGAAAAAAACTAATTGGAGCGGGTTTTGAAGGTGGTTTGCAAAAACGTTGGCTGCAGAATACGAGGATGCCAGTGGACGGGGACAGCCAAAAAATATTCCTAAACTTTTGGTAGAAACGGAATCCGAAAGAATTCAATTATCCTAACAGAATACCCAAAAATTGCGAGTGCAGGGTTCTGAATATTTTAATTCTTCCGGGAAGCGAGCAAAATTGGGCGGGTGATTTTTCGTGAGATAGTCTTTCAAAAATCGAAAACAAAGCGTCCAAAAATCAAACTAGAAACTGTCAAGGACGATGAAACGAACAAACGGCAAATTTGAAGAACAAAATACTGAATAACGAGTAATCAATCTTAACAATGCATAGAACCGCAAAGTCGAAAACCCCAGTTACCCTCGAATAAAATTGTTAAAGACAAAGTCAGTTTAGCCTACAATACAATTGAACCTCTATTAATTAAGCGGCCACTCTCGGGATGTTGGCAAGTCAACGCTTAATAAACTTTGGCCGCTTAATAGAGGTACGTCATAAATTAGCATAGTCTTTTGCAGAAACATCTCTTTTGAAACAATCGCGCGACGGGAGCAGCATTACTGGTCCACAATCGATCTCCACCTTCTATCTCGGACAGCATTTTCCTTCATCATATTCCTGAAATAAGGCCAAACTTAGTGTATCAAGGGCTTGATGGCCGCTTAATAGAGGTGTCAACAATGGGAGAACTCTCTTTGGGACGGCCAAAAGCTGGCCGCGGCCGCTTAAGAGCGGTTTAGGTACCCATTCTTTTCTACAATTATTTCGGGCCTTTGATTACTGGCCGCTCAATAGAAGGTGGCTGCTTAATAGGTGGCCTCTTTATAAAAGTTCAACTGTACTTCTTACTTACCAGAGGCAAAGCTCTGTGATGACGTAATTAAATGAAGTGTAACGTTTGTTCTTTCGCAGATGGTATCCCTAGACGCGTTACACTCTTCTTTGACAATCATAATTCCTGCTGGTTCGCACTTCGTACACTTGATGCATTTGTCTTCAAAACTTTCCAGGTCTGAGAATGTGCCCTAGAGTAAGAAACAAGTTTGTCATTTCCTCGACGTTTTCAAAATACCCCACGCAAATGTGAGTTTTTTTCTCGTCCGGTTTATCTGATATGGGAAAAGCTCTGCCGGGAAGGAGGGTCACCCTCTCAGTCAGGTTGACCCCTTTGCCCGCGCCAACAGCGCTCGCCCATGCTCCGATTATCTCCCCTTGACCGAGTTGACCCCGCTGGGTAACCCTACGATCGAATAGGGAGGCCCGGCTAGCCGAGCCAACTGTACAGTACAGCAAATGATCTCCAAAATGGATGGCTCGTGCTCTCGTCCCAACTTTCGCGACGAACTCGCGTGGAAACGATTGCTACGCAGGCTACTTATACAAGTGATACCTTCACCAGCAAGCAACTAGCGACTAGAAAGCCACTGAGATAAAGGTGCGTTTTGTTCGACACCGTTATTAACTAATGACTTGATTTGAGCTGATGCAGGAGTGCTGTCAGAGTAGTCAATAGAAGGACTAGAGCAGGAATACCAGAGAGACAATGTTTTATCAACTGAAGATTTGACTAGGCATTTGGATTCTATTGCGTAGCTGAAAACACTTTTAAGAGACCCGCTTCCCGAACCATAAAGCATCATTTAACAACTCTAGCAAAAGAATGAGCACCGAGCTAAGTAAAAATGTATGGAACCTTAAGGCAGTAACATTAACTTCTTGAAGCAGGGTATCGCCTACAACCGCTCTTCAAAACGGTGTAATTTATGTCTGTGGGAGAAATGTTTTATAATCTGTAAGCCACTTCTAGCCACTCTTAACAAAGGCAACGATCTTGTATCTTCGTGAGGACACGCTAGCAAATTTCTGTTAAAAAATTTCAAGTTCTCTTCTGTTACATAATAGAACCTAGAGAAACAGCGTTGTTTCTACTTTAACTTCATTTTGAAATTTCAGTTATAATCAGCGTACTGTTGTGATCTATCATTACGCTATTTTCTCTGAAGAGTGCTACACCATCGTGTAGTACGAAACTATATGTAATAAAATACCTAGTCAAATCTTCAGTTCATAAAATATTGTACTTCTAGTATTAACTAATTATATATACATACCTTTGGGCATGGTTCACATTTCGTGTCACTATCTTCTAAACAGGGTCTCACCACCCCCTCTCCCACGGGACACTTTTTGCAGTCCATACAAAAGAGGTAATGTGAATTGTGGAATTTGCCGCGTGGGCAGCCGCACTTCGTATTTTTCTTGGCTTCACATTCCTCAAGTTCAATTTGGGATGGTTCACACTTTGTGCATGGCTGACATTGTGAGTTGTTATTGTTATGGTCCATGAACGTGAACGACTGTCAAAGCAAAGGAAACAAATAAATCATTCTACCCTAAGGACTCGTCCGGGTATCTGAAGTGATAGGGAACGCCGAGGACGGCAACGGCGATGATATCTTCGCTTAAAAAGTGTCATCGCGTGCTTTCAATCTTAAATCACAGCCAAATGATGTATCTGCTAACAGGGTACGGAGACACAAGATTCTAGTGAGACGCCACTGACTACATAAATGTGAAACACACTGGAGCAATAGAGAGCTTTAGATTTGAAGACGAGGGCGACTACGAGTACGACATTTATCTTAAATTTTTTTCGCGTATTCTCGAAAAATATTCAACCCGGAAAGCTTCTTTGTACTATTTTTCACATGAAAACTTAATGCGGTTATTTTTATTGGAGAAGGTTTAGCCCTTTCCCGGTCGCAAAATGATTAAACTTCTAAAATTTCATAACTTGTTCCCGCCTGACTACATTCTCGCTAAAACTCGTAGTAGAATGACGACGGCTATCATGTTTTCCCGCCAGATTCAGGTATTGGGAAAATGTCGTACTCGTTGTCGTCCTCGTCTTAGAATCTAAAGCTCTCTAATATAATGGTTAAGCCTCCTTATGATACTCCACCAAAAATTACAATCTCTGTGTTACAAAGCTGACCGCAAACAATTTTAAACCACCAAAAAGGAAGTCACTCACTATATTTTAAGATGAAATGATGGACAATTATTTCACAGCCTAAAACCTGTGGAATAATTGTGTTGTTCCTTCAATCCTTGACTGTCCATCATTTCATCTTACTACAAAGTACCTCGGAAGGGGGGGGGGGGGGGGGGGGGGGGCGCTCCCTATAATGGCCCATACATGGAGGCTCCGCCAGAAAGGGGTACCTTTTTCAAGCTTCAGGTATATGAAAGGGTGGGATTTCACTACTTGGAGTGTACGTAACGGTAGGGAAATCTTTCATTTTGATGTGTAAAAAAACTCCAAAAAGGCTGACAGGTAAATTTTTGGACTTTGAAGAAGCTTAGAAAACGCTACGGTTTTGTGATCGATTCATATATGAAAAAGTGCATTTACAGCAACTAAAAGATCCTAAAAGGAACGCAAAGTTCTAATCTACGTTTGTGAAAGAGGTACCATTTGTCAATAGAAGGTATACGAAAGGGCTAGATTTTCTGTCAAAGGGATTTGACCTTGCGGTGGAGCCTCTCCGAGTATAAAACTTTCTTCAGTATCCCCCCACCCCCCTGAGGACTGATTATACTTTCAATGAAGTTGCCAGAAATAAGTTCTGGCTGGACTTTATTTAACTTTGTGACGAGGATTCGATAAGAAGAATGACTAAAATCACATTAAAAAAAATGTTTTTATAACTTACAGGGCAAGCCTCACAAGAGGAACTCCCACGGTCCTCTGAACAAGGATGGCTGAGATACGTGCCTTTAGAGCAAAGCTGGCAGCATATGTTCCCATGTTGGTAAAACGTTTCTGGGCAAAAGCTAGAGACTAGCAGAAGCGCTTCAGCAACGAGTAGAATCTACAACAACAGAAATAAAAGTGTAGTTTAATTACATCTTAAGGACAAAGTTGGAGCAAATCAAAGTAACTTCTCTTTGATTTTGCGAAGTACGTGTTACTTCTCGCGCGGTTTGCACGAAGCTGTGAAACTTGACTACGTGTTTTCAAGGGAAAACGCAGGAATTTGTCGGGAAGTGGATGGAGAGGAATTACCTATCAAAATTAAAGTCTGTATTTGAAGGTATGTTTTGAAATTTGGCACGAATGAGCGTATGATGAGTACTCGAATGGATTTTATTTTGCAAAAGAAATAAAGAAATATTTCTCAAATTACTTTAATAATAAGGCAACTTAAATAGACTGTATATGAAAACAGATACAAGGTTCTTAACATATATAGATAAACAGAGATTCAATCCAGTGTTCTTATGAAGTGCTCTAACAAGGAGGCGCTTGAAGAGTTTTTTCTTCATTTTCGTTTTCAAATGTACTGTTCATGTTTTAACTACATTTTACATGTCACTTATCATCCTTCTCTCAATAAACTCCAGAATACATTTATAAAATTTCTGCAAACGTCTCATTTTGCTATTGCACGGAAATCAATATTCTTCTCTAAAAAATTGTACCCAAAAAGACGTATGAGGTCGATCAGGAGCTCGGGAGTGGAGAAGTTTCTCTTTCCCGCGTGCCCTGGGGTGGGGAACAGACCACCAAGAGAGAAAAAATGGCAAATCCCCGAGGAGTATTAAACAGATCAAATTGAACCATGCAGAAATGCAGTCTCATGCATATTGCATTTAGTTTGGAAGCCTCATTAACAAATGAATACAGTATTCAATTGCACTGGAAGGGGTCGGGCTCGTAAACATTAAGACGTTAGAGCTCGTGACATCAAGTGAACACATAATAGATAGACATTTACCAGACCAGATGGTTAATGCAGTCAATGAAACATGAAGCCCTAAGAGGGGTAGGCTAAGCTAGCCTGCCCCGATGTATGCTCGTTTGCATCTTTAAAGCCTTATTCATAAATGAAAGCACGCTATTCTTTAAGTTATAAACAAAAGCTGTTCATGGCTGGAACCTTACTAATTTGTAGAATGTTTGTCATAATATACGTTTCTTAGCATCGCGCAGATTGGTCCCTGTTTTCAAGGCCCTATTCATGGCTACACTTTTATCAAGATAAGACTAGGTAGCTTCAAAAGTAGGTTGATTTTGATCGCCCGGGTGAACGTATAGTACTGAATAGGACTGTTGTTTTTGACAGTGACTGACGTTTCGACAACCTGTGCGGTATACATCCTAAGTGACTCTGAAGGCTGCGGAATAGTGACATAGATCGCACACGTGGCGTGATAGATTTCGAGTGCCGAGCTGTTACTTCCATTAGACTTTCAAAAAGGTCCTTCGTCTGGTCGCTCGCGTTCGGTCGCTTCGCGGCCAAACAAGGCTCGCTCCGCTCGCCAAGAGTTCGACTTGTAGCAAGTCTGACACTCCATGTGCGTCTAGTTAAGTCTTGTTCAGTTCATGCATGTACAATGTAAGTAGTAAACAATCATCGTCTTTTTTTCGCTATGTTGGAAATATGATTTGTGCTCAAAGAGGCAAGCACATCAGGCACATTGTCGCTAATAAAACAAAATATAACGACATTTTGAATCGTAACGTCAACCATTCCTCAACGTTTTTCTTCTCTTTATGATTTACTTTCCATCTTTTCAAGTTCTAACCCAACTTCAAAATATACCCTTTATTCAAGTTGATTATGAAAAATGTTTTACGGCCATCAACCGAAAAGTGCTGGGCATAAAACAGCCTGAATTCAACGAAAATCAAAAAATAGGAAATCGACCAAAATTTATATAGAGACTTCATTTTCAGTTTCCTTGGTCCGTCCTTGTGACGTAAAAAAATATTAAATCCCTTCAGTTATCATCATCCGTGTCAAATTTTTGTTATGAATACATTGTGAATCGCTACGCTTTTCTTCTGACTTTTTTTCATGATTTCGAAAATCAAGAAGATTTGAACTTGTTGAAAGTAAGCGAGAACGTAGTTTAATGTACGGAGAAACTGCTATCCCGCTCAACCGAATTGGTCGAATTGGCTGCTAGAACTGAGGATCCTAGTAGCTTTCAAAACTGTGTACCGTTTAAAGGCTCAGTAAAATAAAATTCCTTTACAGTTATGCAGGGCCCGTATTTAGAAGTCTCTAGACACTGAATCAGAAACAAAAAGTGATAAAGGCCGAAAGTGTGGAGGTTTTGGTTAGAATTTACATGGAGCTCGATCAATGGTCAAAAAAGGACACAAAAACCAGTAATAAGACTATTTTGTATAGCGACATCTGTTTAGAGAAGAAAAGACAACCAAATCCACATTTTTTTTGCCATTTGCAACACCTAAAGAAACTAGACTTGCCGGGAGAGTTGGCGTACAAGTTAAGAAATTGTATAGAAAAAACAACAACAGGCAAAAATCCCCGATTAGTAGGCTACTTGTGGCCAGCTAGAAGATTTTGACATGTGAACAAAGTTGTTCATTTATTCATTTATTCAAAAGAAAATGCCGAAATCAAAATAATTATTTGTGTTGTCGCCAAAAGACGTCTCTTTTAAAATCATTACTGAATTTGTTATTTTTGGAAACTGATCATCATCACCGCAAGTACTATTTTTAAATGTATTTGCTTTAACAGATGCGTTCGAACAAGGCTATCAAAAAAGGTGAACGATAATCGATGCTTCAAGTGTTTTCTTTCCTCTGTTTGTGCTTGTTACATTCATAAAGCTAAAGCCTTGATCATCGGTCAAAATGCACTGCCTTTACGATTCAAACGTGGTTAAAAGTCGACGGAAATTGTACAAAGTCAGCGAGTAAACATTTACACACATGTACCCTGGTCTAAGGGGTTTCATTTCTCCAATTTATTGTCGTCGCTTCTCGGTTCAAGTTCGTTTGGGTAGAAAAAATGAAAAAAACCTCTGGGACCAGGGTATTGATGGGCCACTTACTATTTTATGCTGTATATTTTGTTGCTCTCTCATCCTTAGATGGTCCTATGCCAGTGGTGATTATGTATGCTTTTAGCTTAACACTTATTCCTACTCTTCACTTCTTAATTAAAGACATGCCTTGCTTGCTGTCATTATGAGGTCTGAGAGTTGCATGTCAAAACAAGTAGACTTAATACTCTATTGCGAAAAACAAGGAGTCTAAAGGGAAAGTCCCTCTGAACAATGCTCTCTTTTGGAAGATGACACCTTTTATCGACTTTCAGTTTTGTGTCTGGGAATCAGACGCCGTCGCCCACACAATTGTACGACACAATGAGACAGCATACCAGACAGCATTCCTAATTTGTTTTTAAAAAAATCTTTGATAACTTGACAAGTCTTAAATCAGAATTTCTTACTGATAACGTGAGGCCAATATCAAAAAAGGCTTTCTCCCAAAGAAAAAAAGAAAAAAAAAAATGCCGGGAGACGATAGGCGGGGAAGAGTGGAAAGAGAGATTACGAAGTTGGCTCCATTCGCACTTGTTACTGTTCCAAAGTCCAGTTTTTTTCTTACATGCATGTTGATACACGCGCAGGCTAAGTGACCCTGTCATGAAGGCGTTTTCCTTATTCCACATGTACTACACTATTGAAAGTGTTGGCTTCACTCTCTGAGTGAATCATGAAAAAAAAAGTCTTATATAACAGACAAGATCCCGATGGTGTGACCATTCACATGAAACTTTCTCGTGGTACGATTTGTTTTTCAGCATTTTACAAAACAAAATTTGGAATTTTTGTCTAATTTTGGCTACTTCTGGACGTGAAACGGGTAAAAAGAGCGGCTTTTATTTCAGCGTTAGCTAGCGTTTGAAGAAGAATAACCATGCTTTATAGCAATGACGCATGTTTATTGCTGTAGCAAATGAGCCTTGTGATCCACAGTTATATAACACATTATCCATTTAATAACAGACATTAAAAAAATGCTCATTTCCCTTCATTAAATCACTTCTGAATTTTGCTCTACCTTCATTTTCCTGTCTACACGACATTAAAATTCTATTAGCCTCCAAGCTGCAGCAAGGCTGACCTAAAAACATAATAAACTTTGATGGACTTTGCTGTACTTTCGTAAAAATGAATTTTTCAAAACACTTATGAGCTGTGGCTGTCGGAAAAAAAAATAAAAGAAAAAATCTTACTCAAACGTTTCGTTGTGAAAAGGCAAACTGTTGAAGTAACTGGCTTTAAGTCAGTCAATATTGATTTGACCGGCTGAACCCTTTCAAAATATTTCCATTCCAAAGAAAACTTGACCTGAAAAAGGTTAATAGTGGAATTATCAAGTGAAGAAAAAAACGTACTCATCCTGTCAGGCGAATTAAAGTTTCAATTACCTCAAGCGAAAAAATAAAAAGATAAATAAATGAATAAATTAATTAAAAGATTAAATATAAATCTATGGGCCAATTAACTTCATTAGAAGAACAAAATGTTAGTTGCCATGGGTAACTTGCTAGTACATATCTAGTACGTTTGTTTTATTACCACAGATTCAGCAAAAGTCAGCTAACGGTACCGTAGTGTATCAAATCGACAGAAATTAATTTCAGCAGTCTTCCTTAAATCTTCGCAAGAGTGTGAATGAAAAACAAAGGTTCTTTTGTTCACTGGGAGATGACGAGTGAATCGCTGTTACGACCATTTTCATTACATTATAGTGCAAAAGGCTTGTATAAAAAAAAATATTAAAATACTAGCAAAACGACACATTATTGATTTCTACACGCTTAAATAGACACTAAAAGGTGGAAAGAAATTAAGAGCTATCTTGTATCGATATCTACAAGATTACAAGATTAATCGCAGTAGCAAACGTCGGCACAAAAGCTTTCTTCATCTCAAGTCCTTGTTGCCCTTTAACTTTGCTCAAGTTTTCACGCCAACCAAACTTTCAAATGCTGAATGAACTAGACGCTTCAAGGATTATTGCATTGTTGCACTAGTAATGACTATCAAAGAAGACAGTTTTTAACTTTTTTTAATCTCAAAAGTGTCACAGAAAGCAAACTTGTAGCTGCGGCACCATGCGAGATAGGCGGCATGAAATTGTAGAACGGTCCTTTAACTTTCTCGATATAATGGCCTGGGTTATAAAGACTCGGACCTCTTATTGTAATCTGGCTTAACAGCAATAAATGTAGATCTTTACAAGTACAGTACATGCAATATGGGACGTCTTTTGAAAACAAAATTGCCTGACTAGTTTCGGAAAAGTTTGAATACACTAACTGGTGTTGCGTAGTTCAGCTGCTTTTATATGCTGAATATGCGTCGGTAAAACCGACCAATAATAGAGACTAAGCAATGAAAAATCCGGTCGTATCAACGAAAACACTTCAGATAAAGTTAAACTGAGACTGTTTTTTACGAGTGCAAGAAAAAACTGTGGTTGTTTCAGCGAGATAATCGTATAAACGAATAAGCTACCAGTCTCCAGCGGCGTATGGTAGGTAATGATCCTTTCACACACCGCTTACGTTTTGTTATTGTAGGTATTAAATCTAGATGATAAGGGCACGTTTTTAATCTCCAAGTAAAGTTGACCAAACTTCTCGGACTAGTAACGGGTCCGCAGTTTTCGTCCCACGCTGTAAAGCGATGATTGTAGATAGTTTTAGAGATACACCGAATGCAATCACACTCAAGATGGTGAAAAAAATTTTAATACCACCTGGTCAATGCCAAGTCGCGAAATTCATCGCTTAGTTTATTGTTGTTTTTTTTCTTTTTCGTTACCTTTTAAATTCCCAATAAACTTAATGAAGCACTGGCTGAGTTACATTTTTAAGTTGATGTAAACTGCTGTGCAAAGACTCTTGCCCCTCACCGCAACAAATATAACAGAGCTTCATGACTACATACGAGAGCCTCTGATTTGGAAATAAAACTTGTCATAAGCCTAAAATTCTTTATTCGGCATGAAATGCAGAGTTACTCAATAGTTTCTACGTTTTGCTGGCCGAAATGGTGCAACTTTGTTTAAAAACTCGAAAAAGAAATAGCTGTCGAGAAAGGCCTTCAATGTGCACTTCGCACAGTGAAAGAGCAAGGACTGAAAAGCATGTTAACTATTTGAACCCAGCTGTTTAAAATAGAGTAGACTGAAAAAGATTTATAAACGCTATTTCGGGGCCATTGTTTAGTCATTAGCAACCATTAGCCGAAAATCCAAATATTTATGAATCGATTAACGTACGTTGGCCACAACTGTTTTATGAAAAACACAAGATGCGGAACATGCTTATGAATGCTCAATTGTCGAAGAAAAACGAGGCTTTAAAAATGCGGGGTTTGAGACGTATTCTTCTTCAGCGAGCAACAAATAATTAAGACGAGTTTGTAGACTAATAATTTTTCTAATAAAGAAGCTTCAAGGACAGTGTGAATAACTTATTTATGATACTCAAGGATTCTATGATATTGAGTTTTGTTTTTCGTGACCATAAGACTTCGATCGAACAGTGCTTCGGCATGTTCGTGCTTACGATTTAACGCAAAGTTTAAGTCTTCAAGTAATTTCCATAGTAGAAAAGAGACTCCTTCTTATATTGTTAAAAGCGGAAGATTTGCCCACTAAGGCAAGCAATAAAAACCTCTATTCGGGTCATAGATATGAAATGTTTATAAGAACGCAAAGAGCAAATTGTTTATCCTTGACGACATTTAACACTTCACATGGCACAGCTAGAGACCGATAAATAATATTTAGGACCCTTAAACGTTGTTGTAGAAGTGTACAAGCTTATGTTCTCCGATAACGGAGTTATCAAGCAGACAAGAGGTAATCTCGGGATTTGAACATTTTGAATCCAAACAACAGCAAAGAAGACAAAGAATTTGCTGACGAAGTAAATACTTTTAGACAAAAAAATTTCGAATCGAGAAGGTGGGTAAAGTCTACTTATTTATCACTTAGAAAACGATGAACTAATGTATTTTGTCCATTTTACGATACGAATTGGGCAAGTTAAGACTTGCCTTAACGATTGAAGTTTATTTACAGCAGAGGAACTAAAGATCAGTGCAATGCGTGTTTACATCTTCTACATTTCCGCTGCAAAACCACAAGAAAATAATCCACTGTTTCTGGAATCTACCACAACAGGCCAGTTTTTTCTAACGAAAGTGAAGAGATTTTGTTGTTTGGCTCGGAATTAAACAAGGAAAAAATTACTAAAACTACTGAACACAAGGAATGGCGCGGCGATAGTCATGCTGTCACAGCCGATAGCATGCTGCCTGAGGTATCTCGTGCGTGGAGACTTTTATATTTTAGAAAGCAGGTTTTGCATTTTTAGGCATATTATGAACGCTAGTTTTGCAACTTATAGACAGAAAATATGCATTACTTACCAAACACTTCATTTGAATTCCCATGATTACATCGCATCTCTGTGTACAAAGTTAGTTTCACCGGTCCGCCACGTCGAAATAAATTGACGGTTGATTGGTCAAAGATCAATTATCCAATAACAAAGCGGCCACAATGCCCCACTTCTTCCATTTCATGTCAATAAATTAAGCCTGGTTTTCTCTCAAACGAAACAACATAAAAAACATCAAGTAAAACAAGGGATTTAAAACTCATTTCTTTAAGGCGGTGGCGTCGCGAATTTTTCGAGTTTTGATTAAGGAAACGAGACAGTCTGCGTTAAATCTCTCAATCGCCACGCGTTCCCTCGCGATGCTTTCACATTGTAAGAAACTTTGTTTTGACAGAACATGCCCGGGCAAGTCCGTCAATCCGACCTTCTCATTGGCTGATGTTTGAGCTGGTGTGACGCATTATAGACAGGTCGCCCCAAGGGATTTTACAATGAACTTCGCTTTATTTGTGTTCAATTTTTGCAAAATAAAGCAGGCAGCGGCGCAAAGAAATGAGAGAAAACGACATTCTTGGAGATTCTAAAATTCTTGCACGAATCTCAAATATATGGCTGGCGACACGGATCTTTGGTCAAGGATCATTGCCTCTACGAATGAACCAGTACAGTATTGATATTTGCCTTAAGCAGAACATGTTTTCCATATTAACTCAGATATCGGTTTCTATTCTAAGCGTTAAGACAGTTATTTTTAAAGCAATACAGTATAACTTCTGCCATTTTAGTTGTCACGCCGCCGGACGCCAAAGGCGGATCACATCCGAACTGTTCGAGGCATCGTGATGTCACGCGTGACTTGTAATCTATTACATTTACAACATTTACTGTGTTTAGTATCATGGTATAACGCCCGCCATTGGCTTGATTCAAGTGATCAGGATAAATGCTTGATAAAACACAGAAGTGGGCACCTTTTGATCCCAAATATTAATGTAACGTTAAAAAGATGAATAAAGATAACTGACCATATGTGTTTAGCGTCGCTTCTGCGTTTTTGTAGCGTTTTGAGTGGCTTAGTGTCTCCAGTTAGACAATTAGTGTGTAAACGCTAGAACGACTAACACTTTTCAAATAAAGTTACTACCACTACACCCGCAACTAAAACATAGTAAAAGTCAGGGGTGTGAGTTTGCCTCGAACAGTCCGCATGGTCAGCCTGTGTGGCGCTCTACATACACAGGAAGACCACGGGGGTAAATGAATTCTCTTCCCAGGCAGGTTTTTTGTTACTGAAGCATCCGACGTGTAAGCGATATCACTGACGTATATTGTTTCATTTCCGAGAGATATCTTATCTGGATTTGACGAGATCGAACGGACAGTTAAGCTCAGAGTAGACTTTCAATAAAATACAAAACAAAACAAAAACAAACGACTCGAGAGCAAGTCTCTATAAATATTTGATCAAGACGCAGATAGCACTTAGAAGCTGGTCAAACAACGGGATTGCAACACATTTAAAGCACCTGTTGCTGTGTTTCTGCAGTCAGATCAGGTAGCTAAAGGTTACACTATAAGCTACGTGCAAACGGACGCGACAACCCCCAACAATGTTGCGTCCGTTTGCACCGACGGGGAAATTTGACCGTAGTTACTAAAACATGGAACGACCTAAAACCACCTAAAACCATCTACAACCACCTATAACCACCTACAACCACCTCAAAAAATTCAACAACCACCTACAACCATCTACAACCACCTCAAAAACATCTACAACCACTCGCAAACAATCTAAAACCATCTAAAACAAGGTATAAATGTCTGAAATAAGGCGAGACGACAACATGTCACCTACATGAAATACGAGAATCGAACAAAACATCCACTTCCCCCCAAAATCTTACTGTCCCTGGTCCCTTGTGTCATCAACCATTGGCTTTATTATTAAAGTCACGAAATGAAAGGCGAGATCATGCTATTAAAGTATATTAAAAGACTTAAAGAACTTTACAAAATGAACTATCAAGTCACATTCCAGATTTCGCACCATATGTAATCACTGGTAATGTGACATTTAGGAAACAAAATCAAAAGTATATCCCAGCCCTCTCAACATAAGAGGACAGTGCGGTGGAAGTTTTGTGTTAAGCTTAATGGTTGATGATACAAGGGACCAGGGAGAGTAAGATTTTAGGGGGAAGTGGATGTTTTGTTCGATTCTCGTATTTCATGTACGTGACATGTTGTCGTCTCGCCTTATTTCAGATAGCCTGCGTAGCAGGCGCTTGGAAGTAGTGGGCACAAGAAAAAACGGGCGCGCGAGAAGATGACACGCGAGGGTAGAGGTATTCTCCCTCGCGCGTGCACGTTCTCTCTTTCGCCCACTACTTCCAAGCGCCTGCTACGCAGGCTATATTTCAGACATTTATACCTTGTTTTAGATGGTTTTAGATTGATTGCGAGTGGTTGTAGATGTTTTTGAGGTGGTTGTATATGGTTGTAGGTGGTTGTTGAGTTTTTTGAGGTGGTTGTAGGTGGTTGTAGATGGTTTTAGGTGGTTTTAGGTCGTTCCATGTTTTAGTAACTATGGAAATTTGACCGTTTTCAAACTTTGCGCAACAACTCCCAACAACATGCGACAGGGTTCGCAAACGGGCGCAACATGTAACATCCAACATTGTTGGGAGCTGTTGGCCAGCAATGTTGCGCCCGTCTGTACGGGGCTATAGACACTATATGGTGTGAGTCGTGAACTTTATCCTTTTGAAAGAGCTACTGAAAGGATTTTTGCTTAATTTTGAAATGAAGGTTTTCACTTCTATTTGCCGGTAAAAAAATTGTTACGTCATGGTCATCTCTCTCTCTCAGAGGCTCCCGCGGGGTATCCCAATAAAAATAGCAATAGCCCCAGCCCCACCACCCTAGAACTCAAAGAGTCCACTGCGGAGGAGAGAGTCATAGTTATAGTGTAAACATACGGCCTGAGGTCGTATTTTTATCTGTAGCTAGTGTGATATCACAGAAGCCAGTTGTTGTTACCTAAGACCCGTTAAAATAGAGAAAAGTTGTCCGGGTAGAAGAATCACGCCCCTACCCTGAGCGCGTCAACATACATTTTCTTACTAAACGCGGCGAGCCCTTTACACGAGAAACAAAAGTTGGCTCCGCCAGAGGGAGGTATCTCTTTTGTGATGGTAGGGTCACTCTCCTCTCCGGTCCACTTCCATGTAAGCGCTAACACTTTGGCTCACCTTCTGGGGCCGGGTCAACGAGAGGAACCCAGAGTATGAGCAAGCGCTTTTGGCTCAGGCAAAGGAGTCAACTTTTTCCCCATATAAAAACTCGCCTGGGAGGATGACCCTTCTAGAGTACGCCAGGGCCCAGTTCCTCGAACGACGGTCAAGTTTAACCCAGGATTAAGCCAAATTTAAAGCACGGTTTTCTCGCCTAAGAACATGCAACTCGAGGTTACAAAATATTGTTGAGTCTTGACTACAAGATACAGTAACGATAACACAAAATGTTACCCTAAGCAATGCATAGGAATGTAAAATACAAAAACGGAACAAAATTTTAACCCTGGATTAAAGCTTATCGGCCTTTCAGGAACCAGGCCCTACGCTTACAATCGTTTGAATGAGCAGGCTTCGCTGTTCCCGCATTTACGCATTTTTTATATTTCAATACACTTAAAAGCACCGTTGGAATTACTGGAGACAACCCAAAGTAACAATTTGAACTTTATTACAAAAGGTATACCGTATGAGAGGAATTTTTTCGCGCCATTTGAAACTGCAATTCTAGTATCGATATCTTATTCCCTTTTTCATAATTAGTTAACAGGTCTGGTCTACGTTGAACGAAAACTCCTGCTGATAATTTTTATGTTATCATTTAAATAAGCAAAAACGCTTTTAAGTGACGAACGTCAGCCGCAAGTGGACCAATCTTGAGCAGTGGCTTTGCTCAAATTTTGGGAAAATTGTCTCTGCGTGATGCGTGATTACAACACTTAACAATACAAATTTGGTTACGGCAAGACATAAGCCTCACTTACGGTGGTTGACGTGCGTTGCTCAAAAACGGCCTATTATCATTACAGTTATTTTTAAAATTCGTTTGGTTTACAGTTCATCTCGTTCTAATTTTTTCACTTCGGGTCGTCTAAGACGACCATGCTTCAGCTTGTCTTCTAACTCTCTCGACACGTCTTCGGGTTCAGTCGGTTCTGAAGATTCTTCTTCTCCACTTTCTTCTTCTTTAGAAATTTCCTCCTCAACAGCGCTCTCCAATTTCATTTTCTTGATCCTCTTTCTTTCTTTTTCTTCCTCTTCTTCATCAATGAACTTAAGAAAGTCGTAGCCCTCCAAAAGAGGTGTCCATTCTTTTTCCATCAAAGACCCTAAAGTAGTAAAACAATCATCATTTTATCATTCGATAAAACCTCAGTTGCACAGTGAACAGAAAAGGACTGTGTCACGAATGTCTAGATTGTTCACCACTTTGGGAATGTTGACTATTACGCGTCTTAATTCGTTATGGAAGTTAACAGATTAGAGAGCTTAAGCAAAGACGTTTTTCAGCGACGCACGTCAAACGGAAGTGTAAATAAAGGAGATGGGTTATATTACGAAGTGACGAAAGGAACACCCACCTGTAGCTGGCTCCGCTCCACTCTGAATACTTTCCGCCCAGTTCAAAATTGCTTCCTTGGTGACCTCTCCCTTGAAATGATAAACGGCGCCCTAAAAGGAATAAGACAACGTATTTATTTTGTCAGGATTGCTGAAGTAAATGTATTTTATTATCCTTTGGAGGTTACAGCATGCTGGTGTAGTGTATCGGTTTGAAGACACCTTTGTTTCCTACCTTTTCATGGATTACCATAACCAATGCTGGCAGGGTATCGGTGCTACCAGTGTAAGCCTTTAAGATTTCCGCATTCACATCATTGCTGGAGTAACTGAAAAAACCCATAAAATGACCTTAGAACAAGGACTGGGAATTCACAGACTCAGAAAACCACAGGCAACCCAAACTCACAGAGCAGGTGGTCAGGTGGACAACACAACAAAAATTATCAGCTCAAAGAATTTACAAGGAAATAGGGTTTAGCTCACAGAGGACAGAAATGTTTTTGTTCTTGACCCCCACCATGGCTACCATGACGTCACGTGCAAACCAGCAATATGATAACTGGCCCTCGATGCCTCGTTTCAAGGTAAAATGAACTTTGAATTCTGCAGGTGCAATCGAGGCAAAAAGCGTCAATTACATAAATATTAAGGAAAAGTAGTATTTCGGCCATTTTGGGAAGATATGTGAACAAGAAATATACATATTTTTCTCGGTTAGTACAGCTTACTTACAGGAGCTGCGTCATGGATAACGTATCTAGAAAATTCAACTTACGGTGACATTTTCAGGTTCAACCCCCATCTGACATCATACTTAATTCTTTCAAACTTGTATTACCTCTTTGGTGTTTTTCTTTTCTCCCAAAATGCATATTTTGCGGCCTCGAAATTTTGTTCGTTTTAGCGGAGGAGGTTACAAACAACCGAGGCAGCTCTCCTTTAAGAGTGATTTTCTTAAATGCTCGTACTTCATTTGCCTTCAAAATGTTCGGGTGATTTTCGGACGACGTCGGTTACTTACACAGGCATCCAACAGAGGAATACTGAAGGAAGAGAATTGTCACGTGCTATTTGTGTGATGATAGGGGTGATGGAAGTATCTTGGCTGTCAGCTCGAAACACAATCAGCAGAGGACGCTGGTAGTTCAAATACATAGGAAGGTTGAACGGTGTTAGCTCGCCCTGCAAGTTCAAAACAAATCAAAAGAGTAACGTCACTATTTGGAGAATTCTGTAAAATTTGCTACTTTAGAACGGGAAGAGAACTGAGCCGAGTTAGCTTTCGCAAAGACTTCCGGGATCGTTACCTGGGACGCGCCAGTCAGCTATTGGCCAATTTTCTTTCTCCCTGTCCCCAGTAACAGTCCAAGAAGTCTTTGCGAAAGTTCACTCAACCCAGCTTCCATCTCATTTCTAAAAAGGCGAGTACTCGAAAGCGTCAGCGAAAAGTCGTAGGTTTCTCATACAAGCTATCTCCGGGGCCCAAATGTTCGAGGGCAGATAAGCACTAGCTTGAGGGTCTCAATGGGCTGGTATCTTTGACGGTTGAAGGTTATTATTATATTTATTATATTATTATTATTATTATTATTATTATTATTATTATTAATTTTAAAGCTTTTTACGTTCGACGGTTATTAAAGTGGAAATTTAGTCCCAGAGTTTAGGTAAATATTAAACTTCTGCATGAATTAACTGTGTATTTTGAAGGTTGTCTTGGCTTTCACTTGTAAAACTTCGAAATATTTTCAGATAGAAGCAAGTTGCAAGGTCTTCTTATGTCTACAGACAGTGTTTTTAGGAACATGGGCACTTGGTTTTCCAGTTTGGAGATTCTTTAGGATCTAGATGTCCGTGAAGATCAGCTGAAATAGTGAGATTTGATTGATACCTAAAAATTTTATTACGGTTAATCAGTCTGCATTTTTGACGGTTGACGGTAAAAAAAAGATCTTTTTCGACGGCTGACGGTTTAGAAATTTTAGACCGTTTGACAGCTGACGGTTAACCCCATTGAGACCCCCTAACCTGAGGTAGAATTTTTATCCCAGATTCTCCGTTTTTCTTTTGTTCAAAAGCGTTTTCTCGGAAAATGTTCTCAATACGTTTTAGAGCATCCAACCGTCAAATTGTGGACAAAAAGAATTAAAAGGAATTTGCTTTGTAAGCTTTCACTTCTGAATTCAAATTTTGTACGAACCCTTGATTACCTTAATTCAGCTTTGAACAACCCGGCCCAGATACTTACAAAAGACGATATGCTCGATCGACGCACAAAATCGACTATAGGCTGTATAGCAAATGGGTCCGAAAAGATGCTAATTGTCTGATAGGGGTCTTTTCTCTTGAATATCATCAGGGCAGGGTGTCTGAGGCCATACTCGGCGGATCTGAGGAAAAAACACAATGGTCAAGAAATATTTGATCGAAAGACCTTACGAAAGGAACCCACAAGAACAGAGACGATCATACGAAGTTTCTTTCATCTTCAGCTGTAATTTAATTGGGCATGCAACTGAGAGGAAAAAGAGGAATTACGACACACGAGTGTAGCGTTCTCGCGTGCCTTTATTCCCACTTTTCGATCAACTGCCACGCACGCTTCATTACAGGCCACCTGTAGATGTTGCTAAGACGCGGATCAGGGAACAGGGAAAAGGAAACGGGGAACGGACAGCGAGAAATGAAAAATGGGAACAAAAAAATGAATGGGTAATAAAAGTACATATGTAAGTCCTGTGTAAATAAAGGTTTGCTCCCATTTCCATTCTTTTCTTTCCCTGTTCACTGTTTCCCATTTTTTATCAACACGAGAAAGTAAGTAATTCTCGCACCCTCTCTCGTGTTCCAAAAACATTCCCGCGCGTTTACAAGTGTGGTCAAGCACCAGAAAACATCATAAACAGAAGTAAACTACACAAAAAAATAAACTCACAAGTTTGTGGCTGTTTCACCAGTTACATAACCCAGCAAAAACTTGCTCTGAAGAGTCAAAGCGGCAGACTTATACGCTGAGAACTCTGCAGATAAAAACAAAGGTTTGATTAACCACACAAAATTAAAAATGAAACTCTTGTAGGCGTTTTTTACGTACTTTTTCTCAGAGCGGATCCAGGCATTGCAAGATAGTCTGGGTAAATCCGAGATTTCATTAAATCCCATGTATATAAATATGATAATTCCAAGCTTTAGTTCTATTTAAAAAATTAAAGTCAGTGTAGTTCTTGCATTGCAACTGTCCAAACAAGCTACCGGGACACACCTGGCAGTAAATTACATAGTTTAAAGATGCCGTGATTTTGAGTATGATGAGGGTTGTGGCATAACCCCTGGAAAACTTTTCACTGGGGACGCCTGTATTTACTTATTTATTTATTTATTTATTTCAACAGAACCTCCTAGTACGATGATATTTTGCTAGCAAACGCAAACTTCAAAATCAGACCTTCGACACCTGAGGCGTGCTTATACGCAAATACTTTCAGCAAGAGCCCATAACCCGGAGAGAGCAACTCCCATACTAGGCCTATGTTACGGCATTCTTACGGACCAGTTTATTTTTGGACACATTTTAGGGCACTTTTTCACGCGAAAATAGAATCTCCACCATGTCTATGAGAGCATTCGAAGTATAACATATCAAAAAGGAAAACTAAACGTTATTAAAAGGCAAAAAATATCATTTTTAGGTCTGTAGGTTTTGCTGATTGGTTTGTTGAATTTAAGAGATATTCAAAATTCGCGCCAAAACCGTTCTAAAAATAAACTGGTCCACGGAAACGCCGTGACACGAGAGCATGGTATTTGCGCGCTCCTCGGGTAATGGGCTCCCGCTTTCAGAAATTCCACTCTGATATGAAAACAGTTTGTGCGATTTGTGCTGGTGAGGGGTGCCTTGCATTTCTTCCTTACTTCCGTATAATTCATCACCGTGAAGTAACTACCACGAGGCACTTTCAAGCACGCTATAAACCAACATTTCTTCTGAACCACACTTTACCTTTACGCTTCTCATCTCCGAACATCCCTAGCACTGCAATATCAGTGGCCTCCTTAGCAAGCTTCGGAAGTGTACCATCGAAGAACATATCGACTTCTTCTTTACTTTTGAGCTTCAAGGGTACAGTCGGTTGAAGCCTGTAAGAGACGCATAAGCTGAAATAAGAATTGGTAATACTTTCGAGAAGCGCAGCTCGATTAGTCAGACCTTTGAGCGAACGTTGTGCTCAAACGGTTGATACCACATTAGGATTTCATTTGAAAAGCTAAAAAGTAAGAAACTAATACAGAACCACAGGAAAGTACTGCTTGGTAGCTTTCATTTTCATACGGTTTCATTCACAGACTCAAAAGTTAAAATCATCTAGTACAGCATAATAAACAGTTCCACAGGAAAGTACTGCTTGGTAGCTTTCATTTGAATGGTAAGACTTAGTAGGACTTTACTCATAGACTCAAAGAAAAAAAAAGCTAAGAGCAGTTCTCTTTTTTTCTTAAAAAATTCCCGCGTGCTTATATGATTCAACAATATACCCTTCGCCTTCGCAGAAAATATGTTTCCGAAATTAAAACTTATCAAAAACCTCGCAAAAACCGAATACGCTCCAGGGCAACTGGTCTGCTACACAGCCGTTTTAAGTGTCGTCATGCAACGCTCCTCCCCACTAAGTGGGCAGGAGTATTACGTGACGACACAAAAAACGGCTGTGTAGCAGACTAAAGGGCAACGAAAGGTTAAACTGATTACATATGCATGTAAACAATTCTTTACAGTATAGCTATGCTTACAGCAAGACTGCCTTGGTTAGATGATCACTGTCTAACGGCCCGTTGTAAATGATCTCATCAGAACCTTTGCTGCGGGAAAAAAAAAGAAGAAAAATTAAGGCAATGTCAATGCTATACCGGATAGCTTTTCGTGCCCGCGATTTTCGTATGAGCTTGAAATGAAAACTCGCGAACAAAACAGAAACAACAAAGGAACGGAAATAGAGCAATTTGATTGGTTCATCGAACGGGTACAAAAGCGCGTGGCTTTTGGTTGGTTAAGCGAAAGCTCGGGTGAAAAAACTTCATGCCCGAGAACTTTCTAGAAATCAACCGATACTTCGCTTTGACGTCATACTGCAACACGATTGGCTAATCGAACAATGCGCTCTCCATATTAGGGTTTTCTTTGGCGGGAAAGACGAAGAGGCCATGTTTTGATCTTTTCATCCATTGGCTGATAAAACAAATAACGAACACTTACCGAAACCACTTTCAAGGTCATACGAAAATCGCCCTCACGGCACAGAACTGTAACAAGTCGCTCCCAAACATCTCATTTGTACCGGAGCGGTTGGCCGAGAGGCTTTGGTGAACTACCCCAATCCTCACTCCTGAATATTGCGGAGTAAGAGCTATCCCGTTCTTCTATCATTCTCCACAAACACCGCTTAGCGATATCTGCATGGGTAGAAAATATCTGCTATCCGTTTTGAACACCCTAAATGAGACGAAAATTTGCATATACACCCCTAAGCGAAACGATGAGCATCCCCACCTTAGTCATACTGAGACTCTCCCCGTTATTCGAGTCAAAAACTGAAAGTCACTTTTTTTCGTTGTTATTTTCAACCATTTTTTCAGGGAAAAAAAGCCACCGAAGGTCTTCACACTGTAAGAAATATATTTTAGAATAAGAGATTTCAGTTCATTTTTAAAGTAAGACTCACCGGAACATCTTAATTGTTGGATAAATTGTGATGTTATTTTTTTCACAAACGTCATTCCAGTCAAAGCAGTTCACACGGGCCAGCTTGATTGCGAAATCACCCACATCTAATCCACCTGCATTAAAAAAGAACAGTTTGGCAAGTACGTTCAACGAGTACCGCACAGGATACCCATTCCAATGCAAGGTGAGTACACTTAGCTTCTTCGTTTCCCTCAATAACCGGGTGTGGGAATGAATTACCAACTGCATTACCAGTCATGGCCACTTCCGAGTTCCAAAAACCCTCACTTTCAAAATGAGGCCAAGTGCACAACTTTTCTTGTGAAAATGAGTTTTATTTTCATGAGAATGAAACTTAACCTCGTTTTGATAAAGAGGCCCCGGGGGAACTCGGAAATGGCCTGTTTAACAATCGTCTCGGCTCCCACAAGCCTCGAGTAGTAGAACATCTGTACAGGTAAACAGAGGATGATATTTTCAACTCCTACAGGAAGAGATCAGTTTTTTTTTTCGACTCGCAAGTGTCACAAACCAAGGAAACACCTTTTTCAAAGTAGGCACGGCAGGCCATTATTTTACAAATCCCTGGTAAAAAGGAAAGAAAAAATTCGCGCGAAAACCGCGTGTGTAAATGTAAAAGTAATTATGACTGCAGCATGCCATACGTATTAGTCAGAGAGAGGACTCACCTAAACTTGTGGCCGCCTCAACATAAGGCTGCATCATAGCTTTGCAACGTGCATCCCCTGAAATTACAGCAAAGTATCAAACATGAGATGCATTAGCCACAAACTAGCGGGGGTTAGGGTCAGGTGTACGTACGAAAAATTCATGATAATGATAATGACAATGATAATGATAATTATGATGATAATAACATTAATAATGGCAATGGTAACGACAATGACAATGCCAATGCCAATTTCAATGAGAATGATAATGACAATGACAATGCTTATGCCAATGCCAAAGCCAATGGTTATGATAATGATAATGCCAATGATAACGACAATGCCAATGATAATGACAATGAGAATGACAATGTCAATGCCAAAGCGAGTGACATTGACAATGATAATGATAATGATAATGATAATGCCAATGCCAATGACCATGCCAATGATAATGATAATGATAACAGCAGTAGCAACAGCAATCCAACATGGCGCGCGGTGGGTTAAAATTACGCACGCGTCAGCACTGCGCGTATTATCCGAAGACTGACGTGAAGGTCAATAAACAACAGAAGGTTTTTTTGTCTAAGCTAGGCCGCGCCCCAAGTAAACACAGGTGTTACGTGCTGTTATTTGAAAAGCCGCGTCTTAGCTAAGCTGCACCTTATTTCAGACAAAATATTTCATTTATATGGGAAGTTCGCGTCTTTCGTAAGACAAGCCTTAAATAAGACACGTGTTGTTTTTCCTCATATAACTTTACAGCTCTGATATTTGTTTCAAGACAGCTTACATGGTTGAAAGAAGTCGACAACCAACAGATCGCTTTTGTCTTTGATGATATCGAATGTTTTGTCTGTAAGTGCAGGAACAAGGTCTTCTGGAACGGGAGTTGGCTTCGCCTTCAGAATGGTCGCCGATACCTCGTCGTCTTCCGTTTCTTCAGCTGAAAGTTAAAAATGACAAAGTTACATTTACGATGAGAAGCCTAAGTGAACTGACACTCTCGTACACGTACGTACAATCCTGGCGAAAACGTTTGGGAAACAGGCTTTCTTAATGTATACAGCTTGACTGACCATTCAAGTGTTATCTATAGGCGAATCCTTGTTTGCATTTTTTGCCTCATTAAAATATACTCATTGTTATCTGATGAAGCTAATAATATAAAGCCTCTGAATATTGAAAGACCATAAAAATTTCAGTTATCACTGAAAATTTGACCACGATTTACCGAATAGTTTCTCTTTGAAAAATCCCAGTTTTAACAAAGACCTCATTAACGTTTTTGCCCCCCAGCAATTTCGCAGTTTTTGATTGTTGCCATTTCCTTTGTTATTGATTGCAAAGACCTGAAACTTGCACAAACTGCTCAAATTGACCAGCTCTTTCCACTTATAATCAACCTAATTCGTATATACGATGACTTCTGCTATGGGTTACCTTGTATGCTAATGACGTCACGATAAATCTGCCTATTGAGAATGGCCATCCTTATACTGTTTACTGTGTAGGTATCCACGAGACGAAATTTTACTGAACTATTTAAGCAATAGAAAACGTTTTCCGTGTTTGAATAGCCTGATATAAACACAAGAGGGGTTGGGAGAATTCGAGACAGTTATGCAAACCCGAGACGAAGTCGAGGGTTTGCATAACTGTCGAGAATTCTCCCAACGCCTCGAGTGTTTATAGCAGGCTATGCAAACACAGGAAAAAAGTTTTCTATTGCTTTTATAAAATAAATTTCCCAAGAAAAAACGCAAAACTCTTTGTACGGCACTGATTAAAATAGAAATTCTTACCAGTCGCAAAGTCTTGTCCACGACTGTCTTGCACGCTTAATCAGTTCTTGTTTTGCTATGGACTTCTCTCGCTTAAAATCTCAGCTTAAGCGAAAAAAGATTGACACACTTTCTTCGCAACGACTTTCTAAGTTTCAGCCGACGAAGGAATGGGTAAATAAAGTAAACTTGTCGAGTTTTGAACTTGAAAACCTTTTCACATTCGTGCTTGCGTGATTAGCGCGAGAAAAGCAAAACATGTTGCCGCCACAACCATGTTTACATACTCTCATGCAAACACTCCTCTCAGCCAATCAGAGCGCGCGTACTATCTTAGTTATTTTATAAAGGAATATCACGCACCTGGTGACTCATCGCCACCACCACCGTCTACTTCAACCGAATCGGAAACCTCATGCGTTGTCTCATCTTGGTCTTCGAAATATTCAGTAACATCTCCGTCTGTATTATCTTTGACCAGTTTAATGGGCACCTCATCCGACAAACTTGGAGGAAGGAAAACCGGCATCTTTATGCTTAAAATAGGATAGAAATGATACAGTATAAGCGGCAGAGTTTGTGTGTTAGGACTAGGAACGAGAAGTTAATGTTTACAGGAAATACCCCATAACAAAGGTCACTATTAAAAAGTACTTTATTTCTCGTGTACAGTGGAACCTTTTTACCATCTCATACACAATGAACACCTCGGGAAGGGAGTTAAGAAGCCGTTGTTTGAATGTACGGAGGAGTGAAAGGCGGGGGGGGGTGGGGGGTGGGGAAGGGTACAACATTTTTGACCTTAAAATTGTTCGTTATAGCAAATGAATACCCAACACAACGAAAATATATTTCCAAAAAAAAGACAGTTCTTCACCCCCTAAAAAACAAACAAACAAAGCGAGTAAGATGAGGAGAGAAAATGAGCTTGTACACTGTTCGCTTTGCTTCCACTTCCTCGTTGTTCGCCTTTATTAGTTCAAAGAGTTGAAGCAAACTTTCCTTATGATCGCTACGATCACGGAAAAGGCCAGTGTTCTGAGCCATTGTAGGGTCATACGAAAGCCTTAAAAATAGAACTACACATAAAGACTCTCTCACTGTTCGTCGTTGTAACGATCGTTGTAAAGTTGTTTCTACTTAATCGCTGTTTTCATGGAACATTTTTACAGTGTTTCTAGTGACTATGAGGCCCTTTTAAGTGGAAAATTAAGTAACCCCAATTTGAGGTACACTATGTCTCTTTCTTGAACAGTTTGTGAGGTGCATCACTAATACATAACGATAAGAGCCTAATGAAAGGAAACCGAGAGAAAGGAGTTAAAAAAGAAAGCATTAAGATTTTAAATAATTACTTTGTTTGCATGGCTATGAAATTCATCAGCTCATTGTAGCCCAGATTACCAGCATATTCATCGTAAGTGTGGACGGACTTGTTCAAGTGCAGATGAATTACTGGATACGATTGTCCTTCCTGAAAATAAAAACCAAGCTATATCATAGAAACAGTATAAAATGGAGGAGACAAAGCTAGAGGTAGGGTCGATTTATGCCGCTCCCTCTCCCTCTCTGGTTCAGTCCTGTTCCTCCCCTAGAAAGGCGCACGGGCTCATTTCCTAAACAGCGGCTCGGGCAATCGAGCCTAAGCTTAAGGTAGAAGTCGAGAGGGCAGTGTCGCCTTTTAACTCCTATCTCCAAATTTTGTATTCCGCGAATGCTCGAACTTAGGCGGGAAGCGTGTACAAATTTGAGAGCGTAAAGGCTCGTTTTGGCGAGATATTAACTAGGAACCTGCAGCGTTTCCCGGCAAAATTCCAAGGAGTGAATGGATTAGTCGACGAACTTTAGATGTGAAGTACAAGTTCAAAACACAAAGGAACATCTGCTTCGAATTTCGGGGGAAAGTATACACTAGCACGCCTCTTATCGACTAACCTCTCCGATTTTTTGGTCATAAGGGTTCCCGGGTCACTCATGGAAGGAGTTTATCATTACGTGGGGACTCTAAATAATAGTGGGTCTCTAGAATTAGTGTAGGGAAGTAGAATAAAGACTACGAGGCAGTCTCTCTTTTTTCTAAGTCCGCCGAGCAGAAAGCGCGAGACCCAAAAATGACCACGCAAGTCACTGAAGGCGCGAGACAGGAGAGGCTGCCGCCCTCGTTTCTTGTGTCTCGCGGCCCCGCCGTTCGCGCGCGCGTGCACTCCCCTCACTAAACCAGAAGAAAAATAGAGACTGCTCGTAGTCTAAGGAGAACATAACAAAATACAGTACTACTCACAAATCTCTTGTTATGATGTGATGTTAACACATATACTGCGGAGAGGCGACTTTCGCCCGTTCTGTCAAATGTACGAACTATACGACGTAAATGTTTTGAAAATTCCATGCAATGGTCATGATCTGCAAAAACAAAATTTAACATAAATTGTGACGACTTTGGCTTCTAAAAGCACCACTGGAGAAAAACCACTCCGAGAAATCGACGAGAACCACCGTTAATCTAAGCCCATAGGGATCGAAATAGACTCATTCCAGCTTGTCCTTTGGGCAAGTAGGTTGCATATTTTGCTAGACCAGGGCCATCCCTTTCTAGTCTTAGTAAATGATTTTGTTAGACGATAACGTGACTAGCTTAAATGTTACTAGTTTCCGTCGCAGCGTTTTTTAGGCTCGTCACGCAACGCTGGGGAGGAACGTTGCGTGAAGAGCCTAAAAGCGGCTGCGAAGGAGACTAAAGCGTTACTTGCCTAGCAACAAAATCTACTTGTCCTGGACTATCGGCGGGAACTTTTTTCGAACCCTGCTCACGTATGGGTTGCCCCTAGGATAACAAACGGGGCCACATTGGTGGGTGGCAAGTACGCTCAGCGCTGCGCCACACTGGAAAAGAAAGCTAAGCAGTACCCGGTTCCTGTGCGTTACATTAATTATTACTTCCCCCCCCGCCCTGCCCATTCTGGATGAGACACTCACTAGACCATTACAGCGACACTTCAGCCTAACAATGTCCCTTACCCGCGTATATGCACCTTAGAGGATAACTGGCAAAATAAGTGGGGGTGGGGGGGGGGGGGGGGAGGACTCACCCCCTCCTATTTTTAGGGGACCAAACCTAGGCCCGCAGAGCCCAGAAATAACGCCCTTCGCTTATCTTAATGCGGATACGAAAGTTATTATACCTTCTGGGCAGAACACGGCAAGCAAGAAATCCGAAGCCAATAAGTAGTTGGTAAATTCATCACTGCTTCTCATAATATTATTGTATTCTCTGTAAGAAATCTTCTGCAGGGAAGACGCCTCGGCTGTGGAGAAGAAAGAGAGAGCTTTACCTTCTGAGACGAGAACGACTACGAGTTCGAGATTTTCTCAATACTGAGCAGTGCTCACGCGTGAACCAGCGTCATTTTGGCGGGGAAACGTGATAGCCGTCATCATTCTACTAGGAGTTTTGGCGAGAATGTCGTAGTGCTGGGAACAAGTTATCAAATGGAAGAAGTTCAGTTTTATCATTCTGCTATCGGGAGAGGGCTTAACCTCCTTCAATATAGGTAACAGTGCTATCTTTTCTGATGAAAAAAAAAAAGTACAATGAAGCTTTCCGGGATTTCTATTTTTCGAGAATACGCGAAAAAACTTTAAGTTAAATCTCAAACTCGTAGTCGTTGTACTAATCTAAAGCCCTTTATTACCAAGCTCCCGTGCATCTTGAAGGTCAAAGGCGAGTAGAGCCACATGTTGAAGAAAAATGGTAAGTCCATCAACCTCAAAAATCTCAAAGTGAACACACACACACTTAAACGAGACAGAAACGCACAAAGAAATGTCTTTCCACACAAGAGGAAGAAATCTGTTCCGGTCATTTCGGATTATTACACGTTTCTGGGAAACTGCCCACCTACCCCTCCCCTAAGCCAACATTAACATTTACTTCACCCTTAGGGCAAAATGTTGGCTTGAGGAAGGGGTAGGTGGGTAGTTTGCGTAAGGGTGCAATCTCCAAACGACGTAATACAGAGATCACCACATGAAGTAATACACAACGATGGAAAAGACACTGGACAAATACCCACATCACAAATAAGTGAACCCACCCAAGAAACACCCTCCAGCCCTCTGTGGAGGACCAGCGCGGACACAAGAGGGCGGTGGGAGGGAGAAATGTGTGTTGCACTTTGAAGACCAGTACTTATCCAATTGAGCTATTGGGGCGATGGTTCAAGATCAGAAGAAATACAGAGCATGCAGAACAGGAACATAACAGATGATAGATAATATACCGGTATATTATTATTCATTCAAAATATTTCCCCGATTCTAATTGGCTAAAAGCACACACATAATTCACCATAACCAGTTACTGATGACCAAATTTGGAGGAATTTTGTGTTTAACGAGGAAATGACGTCAAAAATGCAGCGTTTGTGCAGGTTAAGGCACCGTTAACCGAGAAGACCTGGGGATGAGGTTGAGTTGTTTTAGTTGTGAAATCAAAAAATGGCAGACGTTTCACTCATTTCAAGAGTAAGAACTAGGCGAAAAAATAGCTAAAAACATGGCAAGAACAGCAAGAAGACAACTCGAAGGGCGACATCTGCTATTTGGAGAATATTTGCGGAGCTGGACAAACTGAAACGTGCACTATCGAAGATGAACATAACATTGATGGATCGATGGAGGTAAGCATGTTTAGCCATGTTTTTAAACTAGGAATTATTTTGAATGAATAATAAAACAATTACTGAATTCGGCTCTCGTATCATATGAAGAATTATGGAGATCTTGAAGGGTGTTATCCGCCTCGGCGATAACACCCTCCTCGATCTCCATAATTCTTCATAAGATACTCAGCCTCATTCATTAATTGTTAAATATATAATTATATAGATATATAACAGTTAATTACGTAAGGAAAACAATAGTAACAACAAAAGAAAAGAGGTAACACCACTGTATGGCGTGGTGTATGAACCGAAAAAACAACAACAAACAAACCTATTCTTTTGTATTCATTGACAGGGTTCTCCAAAAATGACTTGATGAAATGTTCGAGATTATTTATGCTAAACCCCACAGAATTTTCGGGAAACAACTCCATGTATGTCTGACAATAGAAGAGAGAAATGGCAAGCGAGTTTAGCAGCAAGCAGTAAGTAAAAATTGATATCCTTAGTAAATTAAAATGCAGCCAGGATATAGAGGGCCATACTATGGAAAGTTTTAACTTTCAAACTTAACTACTGATTTAGCTTTGTGACCATAAATATTCATTTGAAGTTCCACTTCTTAATTAAATTTATGCTTTCTACTGTAACTGATGTGCACCGTACATGATTGATTAAGCGCCATGGTGCTTGTTTAATTTTCCCTGTTACAGGAGCGGTGCTTATACAAGAGCGGCGCTTATTTCCACTATGGGTGAAACACTGAGGGGAATATCGAGAGAATTAAGTGAGGCACGTACTTGGTATGCACAATTTGGTAGAATTATGTACACCTCGAACTGTTATATGAACCTGGCTTCAAGGGTTTTACTACATTAAAACTTAAGAACTTATGAGTTGGTCGAGGTCTTATTTCTCAAGCAATATCAAGCGCCGTAACAAAGGTGTGGCATTAATTTGTGAATATTCAAATGAGCGTCACGGCGCTTAATCGAGAGCGGCGCTAATTAAATTATTTTCGGTAAAGGTGCGGCGCTTATTTGAGAGCGGCGCTTTATCGAGTAGGGTCGCTTAATCGATCATTTACAGTATATGTGGGGTATATCCTTCCCTCTTGACCATTAACAACTTGATTATAATTTTTGGTTCAATGGTTAAATAACTCAAGAGCCATTTTTTCATTAAAAAGGGGCTTGCTGTGAATCCTCAATTAAGTCCCTCAGGGGGCTTATTTATTACAAGCCTATTTGAAGGGGGGCTTATTTGAGAGGAGGGGGGGAGCTATTTAATTTAGAAAAGACTATGGTATCAGTTCTCCATAAAGACTTAGAATATAAAGTGGACAAGCTCAAGTACAAGAAGGTTAGAGGTCATGCAGCTGAGGATCAAAAACAAATCTGACCTTTCGGTTGACAAATAAACTATCCTGGATCAGTCCACAAAGTTAAACAGTCGTGATTGATTAATATAGAATATCAGCAAGCTTTAGCGCTTATGAGTTTACCAATGGTTGTGGAGCATCACCAGAACATTTGCACGTGCACGTTTGAAAGCATAATGAGCGACCCGAACCACAAGCTAAGAAAGTTGTTGCCGCCTCCATATAAGAGCAACTATAATCTAAGGCATGTGCGCACTTTCACTTTACCTCGTTGCAAGACAAACAGATTTAAGAACAGTTTTTTTATGGCCTCAGGCAGAATTGTAAATAATTTTTAGGTTTCTTATTATACGTTTTTAGTTTTAGCTATTACAATTATTGCCCATTTTTACAATTGTTAGTATAAATTATTACCATTATGTAAATACGCAATTCAGCTTACGCTGCAAAGTATTAAATAAAGTACCTACCTATCTATCTATCTATCTGTCTCAGTCTATCATTTATTAGTGAAGAATAATTAGGGAAGGGGAGGGCGGCTTAATAGAGAGGGGGGGCTTAACTTTCTTCCCCTGAGAATGGGGGAGGGACTTATTAGAGGGAGGGGGTTAACTTGAGAGGGGAGGCTTAATAGAGGATTTATGGTACTTAAGCAAAGAGTTTTGACGAAGCACATCATCCAGAATTAAGGCGAGCCTTTTTCCTTTTAATATGTCTCAACGGGACCAAATTTCTATTACCAAGTGTCTTACTCTGTTAGAGCTGATTCGCCCGAAAAAATTTGGCCCAAGACAGCACAAAGTCTACATTCGGTTGACGTGAGTCGCTCAAAACATCTTTGCTTAACCTCTCTAATTGTGTGGATCATATCTGAAAAGGCAAAAAGTTAAGTATTTTTCAGCAGTTTATTAAGTAAAGATTTTAAAGTAAATAATATTAATTACCAAGCCATAACTGTTACTTCTTTTGACTGGAACAAAGGCTGCTGTTGGAAAGTTACTTTCTTCAGTTAAACCAAATGATGCCAGCATGTCCTTATGCTCCTTTCTGAAATGTGAGCGATAACATTTAGCAGCATTATTAATGTACAAATAACAACACAATAAATACTGTTGACTGAACCTCTAGGTGTGAGCCTATATCTCATTTTGAGTGACCACCTCTCATAGTGCACGTATGTGGTCATCTATCTCAATTGTACCAAACTCTGTTTCCTAGACAAAAAATTCTCTCAGTAAATCAAACCTCCTGCAAAGAACAAAACTTGGCATTTGGTGTGGTCATTTATGGCGAGTTGAATGGTTCTTGTTCTCCCACGAGAGGAAGGTGGAGGGGAGGGGGGCTTATTTTTCTCCTGAAACCTAGTGGAAGAGCGTATGAGTAACAGAGAAGGAAATCGAGCTACATGTATTCACAACTCACCAAGAGTGAAAGACAGTGACACTATTTTCACGAATACCCCAGCCACCTTGAATAAAGAGCAATACAGTCTACATGTACATACTACCATTATATGTCACTCTCATACATGTACAAAATGTTTCAGATCAAGCTTTAATGCTAGATGCTAAACAATGACGTAGATGTAACAGAGGCAATAACTAATGGCATATAAACTAGTCAGAGAAAGCATGAAACTGAACGAACAGCTTTGTTCCCAAAAACTTACACATCAACCAGAATGATGCCAACAGAACCATGCAACTCCTTGACCATGTCATTAAGTTCCTCAGTTTCTAAATCAGAAATCTTGTCGCTGAACACATAGACTTTGTCAACAGCCACAGGTAATGAATCATACACTGTTTCTTTGTCACTAGATAGGAGAACCTGGGTTGATAGGGGACAAATTAAAGGATCATCAGTGCTATTACAGGCTAATCTACTTAATCTACTTAATCAATCAATCTTAATTAATCAATCTTAATCAATCTACTTACATATTTTGGAAGGATTTGACTCTGCAGGAATTTTAGCAGAGGGATCTTCTCAATTCTACCATTGTAGTGTGTGGAACGACATTCACTTTCAATGACAGTCTTCTCTTTACAGTGAAGGAGAGATAGGGCTGCATGATTTGTGGGCAGTCTAAAAAAAGCAAACCAAGTCAGCAGATTAAAGCCTATATTTATAGGCTTCCCTAACGAGACAATATTTCCTGAGGGTTTCCTTGAGAGAGTTCAGTTGTCCTAAAACTAAATTAAACCTCAACAAATAGCATACCTGCCAACCTCCGGAGATCTAAAATCTGGAGACTCTCTATTTTGTACTACACCCCCCCTACCCCCAAATGTCAACAGCACCAACACCCCCACTCCCCCCCCCCCCCGCCGCGCCAACAAATTGCCTTAGGACATTATATGACGTCTTACATGACGTAAATGGGATCAAAATGCGCTTTCATCATTGTAATGACGAACTAATTTTTGTCATTGACTAAACATGTGCAAAAATGTCCCAGAAACTGTACAATAAAAAAAAAAGTTTGAATTTGGTGAAAAAATTGACTAAATTTCAAACTGAAGCACAGAAATGCTCAAAAGGTCCATTTTATCCGGGAGATTTGGTGTTCTAACCGGGAGATCGGGAGATTTGATGAAAAACTTGGAGACTCCTGGGAAAACCGGGAGAGTTGGCAGGTATGAAATAGAATGGACAGCTTTGGGACATGCACTAAGTGTCCATCTTTGTGAGACGTCAGCCTCATAGGGACCAACTCTAGGAATCTGTTTTTCAGAGGTGTCCATCTTATAGAAGTGTCTGTTAAGAGAAAGTCAACTGTCTTAATTTCTGGACACAAACCTCCAGGGCTGCCATTAAGAGGCAGGGGCTGGGGATTTCCCCCGGCTTCTATGAATGTGGCTCCCGGCTACTTTCATAGGAAAATAGAAGAAAAAGAGAACCAAAAGAAACCCCTAGCTATTTGATTCCCTGCCTCCTTCTTGTATTTACCCAGCAAATGTTCATCTTAGTAACAACACTGCACCTCTAGCAACCTTTTGTTATCTCTTGGTCAATTCAGGCTCTACAGATTGTATATTAATTGTCAAATAAAAGGAGGAAACAAGTACTTACCCATACTTCAGTGGAAAGGTGTCGTCTGTTGTCATGGCAAATACTATGTTGCTAGAGGTAGAGAAATGTACCATTTCTAAAAATTGGCGATGTTCTGCAGTGAGAAATTAAAACGAAAAAAGTGCATTAATACTTTAAGCAGCAACTGTCTTTTCATTATGCTAGAACTTCTAAACAACATTTATTAACATCTTGTAAGAAACAAACAAATAAATAAGTTGGCTAAAACGCACACAAAGTGAGTGTCAAAAAGGCTTAAGGGAATGACACAAAAAAAAAACATTATTAAAATTGGGCTGATGTGGCTGAACCAATCAAGTTTTAGGAGGCAAGTTGTCTCCGACCAAAAAAGACAAAATGCTGCATGCATCGTCTGAAAGGTGTTGTGTGTCCTATCCCCTTGTGATGGAGATGATCACTTGCCTTTTGAGGGGTGGGGGTGGGTAGGGGACATAATTAAGTATTGAATATACAAATAGCATACAAATAGATGCAGTTCCCTATTTTGTCCAAGCAGAATGTCTTCCTTTGTCCTTTTCATTTTTTTAAACCATGAGCAGTCCATCCCAACTAAAACTCTTAGCCAATTCACCAAAACTAGATCATCGTCCAATCGAATGCTTCTATGTGAAAACTTCAAAAACTGAGCGAACGAAAAAATCTTTTGCAAGGATTGGTGTATCGATTTGGAACTCTATTCCTTATACTCTGTTAAATCTCTTAGTAAATACAAGTTCAAAAACAAAATTAACCAAATACTTCTTGAAACTTAAGAGCTTGAGAATGACTATATTGAAGTCTCTCCACTGCTCAATTACTTTATTTATCTTAGCCTTGGAAAGTACAATAATTATTTATTCATTTATCCTTTATTTTGGATGTAAATTTTTTTCAATTAATTTTCTTATTTAACCTCTTTAAATTGTTATCTCAGTTTTCTGTAATCAGTTTTGTCTTATTTTATTACCATAAGTTTGTCTTCATCTTTCCCCCACCTTGATTAGCCCTTAAATATGCTATTATAGGTGGGAAAGTTTTCTTCCCATTTTGTATACCTGTAATAATATTGGAGTGTGTAATTGCTGTTGTATTTAAACTATGTGGTATAAATTGTTGTTGTTGTTGTTGTATTTATGAAACTCCTAAAGGTACCTTTCATTCCAAGCCCCTTAACAAAGAAGAGCATGACATTCTGTTTTCCTTGGCTTTCAGAGAGAAGTTCTTTGAAGGACTGGTCATCAGATACATACTGGAACTTGTCAGCTAACGAAAAACTGAATCACACGGCAGAGAAAAAAATACATGAACATGTAGAGAGTGAGAGGACTTACAAAACAGAGGGAATATATCAATTCACTATTTTAACCAAAGGATAAATTAAAACTACTCACAAAAATTATGTGATTAACAAACCATAATCTTTCGGCCAAAAATGTCAATGACTGCAAATAGTTGAAAGTTAAGTGAGAGAAGTCACCTGTACTATGAAGGAAGTTTTGAAAAAAGATTATGCCGGATACTGGCTACCTTGCTTTGAACATAGTATGGAACCCCTCCCCACGTCCTCTCCCCACAGGACATATGACAAAAATTTTTAATATGTATTTTCATAAAAAAATATATCCATACCCATCCCATGAGGTAGTCATTAGGAATTACAAGGAGAAGGAGGGTAGTGACGGCCATTTTGGAACAAAAATATGAATCTCCATGTAAAGTGGAATTTCCTGAGAAGGGTAGAGGAGTCAAACTAATGAATAACCTCAATGGGGCACGAAAGGTCTGGACTAACATCACCAAACAAAAGTTTAACAGGGTTCCCTGGCCCTCCCCCAAGGGTACAGCTGTATTGGGTGCAAACAATAAGCCAAACATCTGCTTGCTTACTATAGAAAAGACAATTTGCACAATCAATATTATTACTTAAACTGCAAACACAAGATCAAAACCAGAGTAATAGAGATGTAATGTTTTTCTCCTTGTTTTGTTTTGGTCAGATACTGGCTGTATCAAGGCCCTCTTGGGTTATGTATGTCCCTAGTCTGAATTTTAAAACCTGTCGTTTTTTTCGCTTTTCTCTGTCGCTGTCACAGTTTCAACCTATCTTTGTGTCATTTGTCGCCATTTCTGCTGTCTTATGTTGCTGTTTCATGGCCATGTTGCTTGTCAGAATTTTTCCTAACAGGGCCTCTGTATCCAGTATTTTGCCCCCTTTTTCTCGGCATATTGCTTCCATCAGTAAACATTAGGCAATCTTGTATTTCAAATAGACTAGGATTTAAAAAGTGGCACATCCCTAAATAAAAAATTCAAAAAAGGAGCCCCTTCCCATGGGTTTTGTGTGCAAAATACACCTGAACATCAGCTGCTTGTTACAGAAAAGAAATTTGCACAACAAAGACTTGTATGGAATGAATTTAAACAGCAAACACTAGAAGCTTGTAACAAGAGTAATTATGTCATTTTTCTTGAAATGTGCATTTTTTTTGGCTGATACCAGCAGTATCTAGTATTTTGGTTCTTTTTTTCTTTCCCATTTTTGATTTTTTATCATTCTTTCTCCTTTTCTGCTTCAATAAAGATGAAAATACAAAAATAAATCTAAAAATAAATTGATTATCCTACTGAGATAACTCCATTGCCCTGGGTTGTGGTTGAACACGGGAAACTTTTTCCCAGGAGTGAAAAAAACAAAGAGTGATTATGCCAAATCAAAACTAGCCACGTGGAAAAATTCTCACACAATACTGTGCTTTGGGTGGATATTTCAACAGGTGATTAATATTTACTCACTGGAGAAAGTTTGCAACAACTGAATCTTCGTCAAACACGTAGCTCAAATCAAGTCCTTCTGAAGCAACAGAATGGCCTTTTCTGAAAAAAAAAGAAAAAATGCAAATAAATGTATGACCATGTGTAATGAGCTGATACATTGAAATCAAAGTAAAATTATGTCTAATTGATCTTATCACTATTGTCGAAACAATCTTGCCGGCTACGACCCAAGATCAGCCCCACCGAGTTAAGATCGCGATAAGGTCTACACTTCCGTGTGACTCGTTGGATTGCATAAAAAAAAAACCGATACTAGCCTTAGCGTTTACGGAACTGGAAGAGATACTGGACTTTTACTATGAATGTCTTCACGCGACGGTCAATGCATGTTTTTAATTTAGGAAATTATAAAACGTACCAAAAGCTTTCACCGGGGTCCTTGTATGAAGCTATTACCTGAAAATAGATACTTTTTGCTCTTTAGAAGAACATTCCGGGACAGGCTCTCCAACGTTTTTCGAGCAATCTACCTGCAACATTTAAAACTGTAATTATTTGGGTCGCGCGTTTAAGCACATGTTCGTTGGCGAAATTAGAGCAAATAATTTGAACTATAATTTTAAACAATTAAATAGCTTACCTTTGCTAATTCAAAACCAAATGAATCTAAAATGTTTGAAGATCTAGTAAACACCGTCATAAACTTTGGGTGAGACTTTCTGAATTCTAGAAATATAAATATTATTGTTAAATCAAAGGAAATTTTATGAAAGCTAATCGGTAACATAATGAACCCTGATAAAATACAAACAACAGTTCTCACCTGGTTTATCGAAAAATACTGCAATGAAGTCTTTTGTCGTAGATTCTCCTATATTTCTTAAATCTTCTGTGGTTAACAGCCTAACTTGGCTGCCAATTCCAAGACAGAAAAGGCTATAAACAAAGATCAAAACTTCAAACCTACAGGACGTCGATGATCTGTGAGCGGCCATATTGCACGTACTACAAGAACAGAGCAATCTCGAAAGTCTTTAATTTCTTGTTTCGAATAACTTCTTAATCTGTTATTGTGTCCGAGATTTCATGGATTTTCAGGACTATAATGTACGCCTCCTTCCTGTTCTATTAATACTATAAAATAAACCAATAACAAGCGGACTCGTACTTGAAACCAATCAAGTCTTACAAGTTGAAAAGAATCTGTAATTGCAGCTGAAGCGACTTCCAAATATCCACGCATATTAAATCGTTTCAACTGTTTTAAAATCCCTTTCTTGACAAACAGCCGTCCTTTATCTCGACAAACAATAAGATGACTTGGGCAATGAAGCTATATTAGCATTCAGTAATGTGGGTTTCGATTCGATCGATGTAAAGTATGTTTGTCACGTTGATTATCGCTTGTGCGACGTCACGCAACTAATTTGCAACTTTCGATAAGTGTGACACGCTATTTTTAAAACTTCATCATATATTTATCTTCAGTCAAAACGACACACCGGCACGTTGACATATTAAACGAGAGGGTGTGGCATCGCTATATGGTATGTCATCGCTATATTCCAGTTATATTACCAGATATAAATTTTCAACGACAAATGTTTCAATCGACGGTATCACAAATAAATAGCCAGACGGTAGAAAATCCGGGTAGAAAATTTGTTCCGATCGACTTCAGAAGGAAGTATAAACGGCTACAGCTGGCGGAACAACAAGGTGAAAAAGTGAAACCTGTAATTTAAAAAATATCAATATATGTCGCGGAGAAAAAAAAATCAAGGGGCAAGTCCGCAACGCAATTTTAGGGAATCTCGTCTCGTCATGGTATAGCATATCACTTACTTAATTAATTGTGTATTAAATAAACTTGAGGGGTGGTTTTCCGTCTTTTTGCACTGTTTTATTTTGTCCAAGGTGCAGAAGGCTCCTCGCTTAAAGAATGTTAGGTTTTACCGAAATATTTCTGGAAATGCCTGTAAACTGTTAAATTGTAAGAAGCAAAACCAAGCGCACCTGCCACCGATCTTACACGGCAATTCTTCGAGTCCCAGAGAAAAAAAATCTTCCGTAGGTGAATAATAATCAACTAGTCGGTTTAAATGGTTAATCAATAATCAAGCAACTCATCTGATCTCCTCCTCCCTAGAAAAAAAAAGGGGGAAGCCTACGATATAAATGAGATAGGATCGGAATACTTCTCGGCTTCACATTTGATTGAGTAGGGGGGGGGAGGGGGGGAGGAGACTATCAATTTAAGCTATGTTCACGCTCTTGCGTCAACGAGAACTAGAGAGGGGGCGTACAGTCCAGAGGACATGTGAAGACAAAAACACGTCGAGAAGTCCCTCAATTTCCTTAGGGACAGTGGGGCGTCAGCGTGCAAATTATAACGCCAGCGCGCGTTAAAATTGCTAACCGAGAGGAAGGTATTGTGCGAGCGGAGTCCTCTTCTAAGACTCTTCGCCCCGCAGCCAGAGTGTCTCGTAAAACTTACCCACGAGCTAAAATAGTTTAAATGCCCCCACCCCGGATAACCCATCTTTAATACAGAAAGGAATACCCCACCACGCCACTAAGTCATGCCCTCCTAGATCCTAGGACCATAAACCATCGATCCTTTGGCGCTGACCACAAGGATTGCAGCGGAGATATGATGCCCCGGGGGATGCCCCAGCCAGAGGGTGCTCAGCCAAAGCTTCTTATATTATAGGTTAAGGCCCTTTCAAACTATTTTGACTATTTAAAGGAAAAAACCTCCCAAAACATTCTAAGAAGATTCCAAACTGTTAAATGCAAACCCCAACTTTGAAAAACCATTCTGATTATGTATTACTTTAAATTCTCCCGTATAAAAGGTACGTACATTGTCAGGAGCCCTGACATTGTATATTTCTCTTGCGAATAAATTTAATCCTCCTGTATTATGTCATATGCCAAATCCGTGTCCAAAAACAACAGTAACGTGAAACGTTTATTATTCGAGCAAGTTGTCCTTTCTTCATTCGGTCGGGTGCTGGGGCAGTAGGTCGAACAAACAGCGGTTCTCGCGGTTAAACAATGGCGAATTCGGACTCTGGACCTAAAAGAAAGTTTTCGTCGGAGAAAAATAAAGGCTATTACGAGCTAAACGATAAAGAACCCATCTTCACGGCTCGCTACCTTGGAGTGACAAACGTGGACGCGTCGTTCCAGCCAGAAAGAGCACACGAAATCAGCGCGAGATGTGTCGACAAACTTCACAAAAATTTACAAGACAGCGGCAAAAAGAGGAAAGTTTCACTTCTCATATCCACGAACGTCTCCCGTGGGCTTACTCTTACAGAGAAAGGAAGCGATAAAGAGGCCTACTACGCGCTGTACGACATCGCCTTTTGTTCGACAGACGTGCGCGACGAATCGATATTTTCCTTCATTGCTGACTGCGGTGGAGAGCTACAATGCCATGTCTTTGCTTTCAAGAACGAGGAGTCGGCTAAAGCGGTGTGCATGGCCCTATCAAATGCGTTTAGCACGGCCCATGGCGAGTGGATGAGAAAACAAAAGCGAGAGAAAGCCAGGAAAATAAGCCGTCAGGAAATAACTGTGTCTCCAATATACGCATGAAGTTTTTTACTTATTCTTTGGACTAAGAAACAAACCAAGAAACTAACAAAATAGTTCCAAAGAAGAAGACTGAACTGAACGACAAACAATACTTTCCATTACTTCCTTCTAGTGGATCGAGCGGCTTTGGCAAAGAGTAAAAGTTCTGACATTGCTGAGTGCAACAATAGTTACTGGGGTAGTGGTCCTCTTTAATAATACTCGTCAGACCAGTTTGGCGACTTTTCGAGATCTTAGCATGCATGCACTCTGTCTAGCATGCAGTCGCGGATATATAACTTAAAATCGATTTCATTTTGGAAACATTTTCCACGACTACAACTCAGTAACTACAGAACAGTGACAATGAAAATCTAACGCAATAGGAAGGAGACAATAGAAGGCTTGCGGCTATCCTTTTCCTTCATCTGATACTCTGTTTTCGCTATTTTTGACATGTATGCCGTTGCCAAGCCTAATTTAGACCAAACAAGAGCCTATTCAAAATCAAAAAAATACCACAAATCCGTGGCAAAAATCTAGAAAAAAAGAACCCAGACAAGTGTAAGTCCCAGAGAAGGCACTTAGTACTACTTAGCTTAGAGACAGAGAATTTCCTCGTGATGTTCACGATTATTTTTTGTTTATTCAGGCATTAGGGGCCATTAAACACTCTAGGATTGTAGAGCTCTAGAACCAAGGATTTGTTCCAGAATGAAAAGAAGCTTTCTTGGCTCCGAGTTAAAAGTTATCCCTTGTAATTATTATTTTTTTGGGCGAAAACAATTGCAACTGTTTTATCTGCAATTTGAGCAAAATAAATATTTCACAATTGATTGGGTTACAAAACAAAAATAGAAATTAAAAAAAAAAAAAAAAAAAACGGATATCGCGTAACTATAATGCTAGGCTGCGACTCAAATGCTACATTCGTAACAGAAAAAATGTTGACTTTAAAAAGTTAGTTTTTTTCAAGAGCAGCGACTGTTTTGCGGCCAATGCCTGTATGATCACAGGCAGTCACAGGCAGCCCAAGCGTCATATAATCTTGTGTGTGGGAAAAAACAACTGAGAATTGCTATCTATAAATAGGCTTAACAAAGCAAAATGCCTCAATAAAGTACGGATAATGTTACCTTGTATTGCTTTATGTCTGCTTTGTGCTTTGTGAATAATACAGTTGACTCCCGATAACTCGAACCCTCCGTGACTCGAACCTCGAGCTAACTCGAACCAAAATCGATTTCCCTAGTTTTCCCTCATACGTTTACTGTAATTTTACCCTCGGTAACTCGAACTTCCCGCTAACTCGAAGTGGTTTTGGTTTTTCTCAGATCATTTCTCTCCAATTTTACCCTCGATAACTCTAACAATGTCTTTTAGCGCTTAAGTCGGGAAAAAACAGTGTACGTGCGTCCGAAACATATTTGGACTATATTTTGTTACGTTACGTGTAAAATTTATCAAATAGAAGTATCTTTCAATTTTCACTTAACATTTCTACAAGTGTAAATGTAATTAAAATATTCACTGTACGGTAAAAACTGTTTTTTCTTGTTTCCCGCTATTTTCTTAACTCGAACTTTTTTCGATTTCCCTAGAAGGTTCGAGTTATTGGGAGTCGACTGTATGTGTATTTGTGGATAGGACATCCCAGTGTGATTTCCAAAAGTATTTCAACTTATAACTGTCGTAATAGAACGCGTCTAGATGGAAAAGAGAGAGCGGTCAACAACAATCGACAAGAGAAATTGGGGCGGATAATTTATAAGACAGCATTCTTGTTATTTCTGACCGCACAACCCTATCCCTTTCCTGTGACGTCAAATTAGTCTATCGTGAAGAAATTATCTTATGCAAGATCCAATTTTACGTGCGAGAGTTCTTTTTACACCTTTCTCTATCTAACAGAGTGGTCCACAAGCGAAACAGCATTGGTACAATAGACCACCCGTCAATATAATATAATAATTATTATTTTTTTATAATTCTGTCCTTGTTTTGGCCCCACGGATAGTGGCAGCGCTGAGAGAAATGTCAAAACTAAGAAAACAAACAAACAAACAGAACTTATTAGAGCACTTTCAAACTTGGAAGTACTCCAATGACTCCATCTTATTCCGTAGGTGTTTTTTCCAAGTTCAAATAGGTACAGAAAGAGAATGTACTGTCATGTGTTCAGGTTCTCCAAAACCATGAATCGGATTGTTGCCTTGATTCGCCGCTGTCACCGCCTTCGTGACAAGAGGTCCCAAATGACGGTTTAACATTCTCTGTTCGCGCAATTCGCGTCAACAAGCAACTGCTCTCATTCCACAGATGGGTACAAGACTTAGCGTATCTAGTTTCACTGCGTGGCTAAGACTGCATTTTCCCTTTAGAATGACGAAATGAGAAGGAAAGTAACACAGACCCCGAAGGGGGGAGGGAAAGGGTAAACCTGCTGTTATCTTGACTTGGCTTTCTTGAGTCTTTCTAAATCATATTTCTCCATAAGTTCTGCTTGCACTTGTTGTGAGGCGGCCAGGTATTTACTGTACTCCATAGCAAATTCTCCTTTGCCCTGTAAAAGGAAACCAAAGAAACAGTGACTTTGATTTGAAGCTGCAAGAAGCTGCCACGGAAATTCAAAACAACTTAAGGGCGCTTACTTATCGAGTCAATGTCGAATGCATAAGAATGGACAAACAAGCTGAATATGATGCACGATGATTAGAGGCATTGATGATGTCGATTAAAGGTACACGGATTACGAATAGCTATGGTGATGGTGACTGTGGTGATGAAAATGATACGGATGTTGAAGAGATGACTGTGGTACTGATGGTGACGGCAGCCCAAGATGTGGCTCCTGGTGATGATGATGATGATGTTGATGATGACGAAGATGTTGACAATTCTAATGGTGGTGGTGATGACGACGATAATGATGATGATGAAATTGATGGTGGTGAAGATGATGTTGCTATTGAATGCAACAGGAGCCCAGATTATGGCTCCTGACGGTGATGGCGATGATGATGATGACAAAGATATGCTGACGATGATGAAGTTGATGGTGATGAAGATGATGATGGTACTGATGGTGACAGACGCTCAGGTTATGAGCTCCTGATGGTGACTAAAATGAAGATAAGAATGATGGTCAAGGTGATAATGACGACGATGATGATGATAATGTTGACAATGAATTTGATGATGATAATGATACTTATAACGATGGTTGTAATCATAGAGACTTTTGTTCTTGGGCCAACGTAGTTTGATAAAAAATAAAACACAAACAGCGGTGATAAAAATTGTGAGTTTTCGCATTTTTATAAACTTGACGTTCCGTATGCTATTCAACATATATTTTCAAAAGTGATCTTATGGTTGTAATCGTTCAAAGAATCACAGCCCCACAGTATTATACATGAATACAACTTAATCACCTGAGTATGAGACCGCAACTCAGTGGAATATCCGAACATGTCATTGAGTGGAACCTGAAAAGTGACACGAAAAATAAGTTTTGCTAAAGCTGGAAGGGATCAGTTAACACTTGTTCAGTTAAAAAAGGTTCGATAACATAAGCTTCATATGCGCGATCATATTTACAAATCGTTATTAGCGTAAATTTTGTATTGAATTTTTGCTTCAATATTTGTTCACCTTGACTTAAACATCAACGTTACCTCAGCGTAGATTGTCACGTATCCTTCTGCTGCGTCTGTGCCCGTGATCATGCCGTGTCTGCGGTTTAGCCCACTAATGACCGCTCCCTGTATTAGACAATCAAGACACAACCAGAGTAAATGTAGCTTTTATTTTAAACGTGACACATTTCATCCTCCAGCTCAAACGTGACACAGCCTTGCGGTGGAATAGAAAAAGGAACCATAGGGACACACCTGATAAGAATTACTAGGGGCACGATACCATACAACTGTTTTAACCATTGTGTCGGTCTAATTTAAGTCATTTCAAGCGAGACATGTCCAAGTAGATCCTTTCTACAACTACACAAAACGGCAATAATTACAGTTGAGTTAGCTCTGACTTAAAATTTATGGTCGCCAAAGACGTTGCTCCCATTTAAAAATCTCAAATAGCGAGCGAAATGTTTCTCCTGTTCAACCTTGTTCCCAGGGTCCTCTCCTACCCGAGGTCGGGACGGGTAGGAGAGGACCCTGGGAACGAAGTTGTCTCCTGTTGACATTGCGGGCCCTTCAATACCCTGCAAAACTATTGAAACCTCGATCTTGAAGTAACATCAACAGCAGGCCGGGCTCGTTAATTATCGGGACTTTCGAGAAACGGGCCCCCGGTCTTGTTCCTCCCGAGGAGGGGGGGGGAGGGAGCGTGGGCTTATTTCCCGAACAGCGGCTGGTCGGGTAATCGAGCTTAGTCCCTCTCCAACATGGTCAAATTGAATAGTTAAATGTTCAGTTTATGCGCGAGATTTTCAACCATGGCTTGTGGAAACGGTGCGCAACCCCAGGCTGAGTAATTGGCAGCAGGCAATTTCAGAAATACGTAACTGATGTGGCACCGGATCTTACCTGGAATTCTTGAGGAATGTTTACTTCCACTGACATAACAGGCTCCAAAATAAGAGGAGAGGCTTTAGGGAACGCTGAAAAAATAAAATAAAAAAGTGACCATCAACACTGGGCTGTTCCAATAGTTCGTTAACGGAACAATGCAACACTTTGATAAGCAACACAGAATAAGACAGCGTGAAAACTGAAACGAAAGGATAAACCACATTTATGGCCAAGTAAAATCAAGGTCATTTGACCTAATCAGTACAGGAAAAGACAACAACAACCGCTACGAACCAGATATATCTAGATCATAAAATACGGAGAAGAAGGGTGCCTGGCGCGCTGCAACAAGTATTAGTTAGCGCCCAACACAAGGAAGCATGCACCATTCAGCCACTACAAGGGCAAGAGCACAAAAATCAATAATCGCAAAATGATGGAAAATATTCATCACTCCGCGAAGGGTAGCATGCCCTACATAAACAGTGAGGAAAAATGGACACCACCTGGCGCCAAGAGGGACAACGCGAATAAGTGAGCGCCAATGAAAGAAAGTTAGACATTAGTTAGCGTCGCTAAACGCGGGACGAAGTAAACAGTTCGTGTCTAGCACTGGGAGACGAGTATCAGTAAGCGACGAGGGCAGCAAAACGAGTGAAAAATACTATTTGGCGTTGAGGGGGGCGGGGGGGGGGGAGGAAGTTGGAGGGGTGGGAGATGAGTAAGCGATGACCTCACGCGCAGCCATCCAACCAATGTTAGCGCCAAACCGAAGCGTCAGAAAAGATAATCCCAATGAAAAGATACAAGTTAATGCCAAGCGCAAGAAACCAGAAAAACCGGAAAAAGAGTACCAATCAGCGTGCAAAGGCGGGTGAATTCTGTTCTTAACTTGCCCGACGAGCGAGTGACTTTTTTTAAGGTGGGGGGGGGGGGGATTCAAATAACAGAAGAATTTCATTTCATCCTGTTCACCAAAAATTGTTTTCGGGCTAGTTAAAATAACTCACTTGGGCTAGTACATGCTAGGTACAAGCTGCAAAATTGACTTTCTTTACACTCTGCCAAACGATACAGAGCTTGAAGAACACTTTCGTAATTTTGTTACTATCGGCTCGAGAGTCTCGTGTTTTTTCAGCATTTTTACCACTGGTATCGATCACAAAACGCCTGAAGCAAAATAAAACCACAGCCACCTTCGATTTTCTATTGAGAGTGGCCATGTGACCTAACATGTTGTTCCTTACCTTCTCTCATGGCTCCAATGGCTGCCAACCTGAAGGCGAGTTCGCTTGAATCAACACCGTGCGCAGCCCCTAGGGAAAGACAACAGTGTAAGCAACATTCACACAGGAGAGGCTAACTCCCCCAGGGGGCTGGGGGTGGGAGACAAAGCCCCTTGGGAAAGAGACAATCCGTAAGTTACACTCATACAGGAAAGGTAACTCTTCCCGGTGGCTGGGGGCTGGGGGGTGGAGGTGAGCTCGTACAACTCGTACGTAACATTCATACAGGAATGAGTAACTCCCACCGGGGCATGGAGAGGGTGGGCGACGAGTTCGCTTGAATCAACACCATACGCAGCCCCTGGGGAAAGACATAACATGTAAGTAACATTCATACAGGAAGAGGTAACTCCAACCGGGGTTAAGGGGGGGGGGGGGGGGGGAGGGTGGGCACCCCCTTATTTGGCCTAAACGGGTATGTACCGCCCAACTGGGTATAGTTTAATTTCGAGGTCTTCAGTTTTAAATAGGGCATACAATTTCACTATTAACCGTTTTGAACAGGTTGTTTCTGGACTGGAAGCGTTAAAACAGGGTCTAAACGTTCTTCAGTTTTAAATAGGGCATACAATTTCACTATTAACCGTTTTGAACAGGTTGTTTCTGGACTGGAAGCCTTAAAACAGGGTCTAAACGTTGTCAATGCACCGCCTCTATGCCAAGTGCCAACTAAAACAAAAAATCCACTCTATTCAGTACAAGAAATGAATCCGGGTAACGAGAAATTGTATCTTGTATTAAACAGGATAGTGAAATGAAGAGATAACTTGTTAAACAGGAACAGTGTTTGAAGGCCTCGGCGGCACGCCGCTACCCATGCACCCCTTAAGTGCTCCCCTCTCAAGTTGAGTGACCTCAGGGAGTGCTTTATCAAGAAAAATCCTTGATTATCAGCTACATCTATTACTAAAGGAATTACAAGCAGAGATCTGTATAAGCACATACGCCAGTAATCAGTAATGAAATCAAACCTGGATAGAAACTAGAGAGCAAGATGATGGCTAGTAACAGGCAGGCAGTATAAAGCTGTTGTTCCTTATAAGAGTGGGATAGTTATACGACATCGGGTTTTTTTCACAAGAGTCTCCAAGGACGGAATAATCACGAGTCTCATGGAGGTTAGGAACTTCACTTTCACCGCCCAAAAAAGGAAAAAGACAAAAGCGATGCTGCTGAGCGTCAGCAAAAAATAAATCCTTCCGTTTGTCGAGTCTCTTTACATACTTAGCACATCAATTATCCTCCATCTGTGGAGGCAAGTCTGACCTGTGTTATTAAAAAAGGTCATTTTGAGTTCGGATGAGAAGAAACTGGCTTTGTTCAAACACTTTATAAGACGATTATTAACGCAACTTAAAACTGAATCACACGGCTTGCCAATGACGACTGGTGGTCATCGAAACCAGTCGAAACATTGTGTTTTTACGTTGTTTGAAGCAGAGGCTGGTTGTGAAAGAAGGCAAACATCAAAGATAAAAACAACGATGCTGTAAGTTATGTTGGAAGCTTCCTGACGTTGCCCATCCTTTGTTTTATTGTTGTAAGCACAAATTGTGACAAAATAAATAAGTGCGACGGTTTTTATGGCTAATGAGATCAAAACGATAGGAATGCTACTGAACGATGTGCAAAGTCCACAAAAACAAAGTCTAACAGGCTTCATAACCATTCCACTCGATTAATTACGTTTTTTTAGGTTAATCTTCTAATCTTCGAAATGTCGTTTTGATTCACTGATATATTGAACACGCGAAGCAACATATATGTATATGTTGTGGTTAAATTTTCTCCTTGGTTTAAATTTTATTTGTCTTTGTTTTAAACTCATTATCATACACCACCAAACCCCAAAACAATGGGAAATAACAGTTAAACAAGAGCCATAATGGGATGGCTCTTGCATTTAATCCAAGAATAAAATTGAACCAAAACATATATTCTTTCATGTTACCATATCTTCTCAGTCGTAGCTATTTAATTGAATCGATGTTCTATTCGTCCTCCTTTATTGCCTCATTAGTGTAACAGAAAGAAAATGAAATCTGAATATTGAAACTCCAAATAGTACGATGCAATCAAACTTCACTTAATTGTTTTGAAGAGTGCAACTTGCGTTGCTTGGGGCAACGGAATGAAGCCGACGCCTACTCTCTCCAAGGCCACATTTTAGAGGGTTATAATTTATCATCAATATTTTCAATCATAGGTCTTTTATATTTCTTGCATGAATTAGAATTTAAAAAGGGAAAAAATACAAAAAAACACTTATCAGTAGGTAAGTTGTCTAGAGTCGCTTCAAACCTTTCTGACCTTTGATAAAAAGCCAAAACTGTAGTTAACATTTTCACGAATGTTGCTTAGGTTTGCATTTGAACATCTCACAGCATATTAGGGAGCCATGATGGAGTGCAAACCAAACATTGCACGTTAACACAAGACAATGTTTTCTTTTCTCACCAAATTAGACGCAGTACTTAAGAATTCAATTCCAAAAAATTCACCAACATTTGACAAATTTGACAAAGGGATTAATTTTGGAAAAGGCGGGAGGAAATAAATCCCTTAACTACACAACAAGAAGTCACTTCCGTCACGCAACTGACGAAGGGCAGCCGAGAGGACACTGGAAACAACCTGATAGAAGCCCCCAAAACAACATGGCGCCCAAGAAGCGAGTAAAGCAACATAGTGCTCAGAAAAACCCAACAAAGAAGTCCGAAGACCCCGACTACTTGAAAAAAGTCGACCCCATATTGATGAAAAATATCAAACAGTTGACTGCCGGCCGAAGCAATCTTCGCATTTTCGTGCCAATGTGTGGCAAGACTCCCGATATGCTGTGGTTAGCTGAACAGGGTCACGCGATCACCGGCGTGGAAATAAACGCTCGCTACATCAAGGCTTTCTTCCGCAACGCGGAGCTAGAATACACTCTCCGATCAGAACAATTTACGCCAAAGAAGAAAGTGAACCTATACGAAGCGAAGGGCAAGGATATTACTCTGTATCAGTGTGATATCTTTGATTACAACGTGGAGGTTTCAGGGAAGTTTGACGCCATCTGGGATCAGTCCGCCATTCCTATAGTCAATGAGATGGGGGCCAGACGACTCAAACAGTACACAAGCCTAATGCAAGCGCTACTGAAACCTGACGGACGCCATATGGTAGAGGTATGCAAACATGGGTCGAACTTCGTAGACGAGAAGATGCTCAAATCATTGTTTGGAGATAAGAGCGATGTTCGTTACTTAGGTAACAACCTTACTTTCTGTCAAACTTTTAAACTTGGCATGAAAACATAAGTAGGCACATACAGTTGAGAAGACAATGAAAAAACAAACAAACAAAAAAAAACAGCGTAATAGTATTCAATGAATTTGTACTTTTGTTTCGAAATTTCAGTAGCAGTTAAAAGATTTATTCCCCTGAGCGCGAAGGGGTAAACGCTCCATCCAGTCCATCTGACCGTTAACAACTGCACACCCCATTTTAAGCAAAATCTCAGACAAATGTTTAGTTATTATTAATTATACATCGCCTACGAGAGAGTTCGGGACTAAGCGATTGGAAGCTCGACTTCTGTCACGGTTAAAAGGTTTACTCCCACTGGAAGCAAAAGGTTTAAACTGGCAAAATAAAAAACCGACTGGTCTTATGCTGGATAGTGTTTTACACAACCAGGCCATTGGTAACAAGAATTGCTGAAAATTAACGTATTTTATCTTTGTTGCTGATTTCAATGAAATTCCCTTGAATTTGTTTGATTGAGCAGTGATATTATAAACATTATGGTCGTTGGGGTTCATAAGAGAGGGGGGAGGGGGGTGGGGAGGGTGCACAGAGACACCAAATCACGCCCCGCTTTTTTATGAACGCAAGTATTTTCCAAGTGCAATAGTTTTGCCTTTTTTTCAACGCTAATCAAGCGGCGACTAATAGTTAACCTTTCAGTAAACGTTTCGCGAAATAGGAACAAGAATTTGGAAGTACGACCCGGAGGAATTCGCGGAAGAGGAGTGCGACGAAGGCGGTGAGGGCATGGGACACGGACATCACGAACACGAGCACGAATCACACGGACACGAGGAACACGGACATGGTGATCACGGAGATGAGGAAGGGGAAACGGAGATGTTTTACCACCTGATTACATTTAAGTAAGACACAAGTTAATTATTATTTTTAACTGCATAGATGGGGATAGAGCTTTGCCGTGGCTCATGACCAGGTTGCAACACAGCTGTATGTTTTGCGCTGGTCATATGGAAGGTCTGGGCCGAGTTTGAGAGTAGAAAGTGAGTCTGGAACAAAAGAAAGCGTTTGCATAAGAAAAAAGCTCAACTTCCAGAGGACTGGTTTGGGAAACCAACATGGCGGCCGTTTTATTTTTTGGGACACCAATATGGCCGCCGTGACGTCGGGTGAAATCACACTATACCGGAAAACTTTTGGCGTCGACACGAAAAGATATCCCGGATGGCATGAACGGCAACGGAAACGGCAACGGCACAGAACTGGAACAAGTCCTTCACACACATCGAACATCGTGCCAGAGCGGTTGGCCGAGAGGGTTTGGCGACCTAAATCCTAGCCTCCCACGCAAACTTTCTTTTGGCAGGTCACGCAAGCCTCTCCAACGTGGGATAGGAAGGCGTGACGAATTCCTAAGACTACTGCGCGGGAGGCTACCTAAATCTCAGTTCTCACTCCTGCATATTTACTTCCATCTCACTGGTTTCCAGGCCTCGCTCTAGCCTGCGTAGCTGGCGGAATTGTTTTGCCCGGGATACTACAGCACTCGTTCGCTAATCCAGCCAGGTACGCAGGCTATCATCGCCCCTACTTATTCACTTCCGCGACGGTCCGACTACCTGTTTACACTGCACCAAAAGGGTTTCAGAACCTCTCCAATATGTGTCGCACCACTTTAACGATCGGCGCAGCGCAGCTTCGCTTCCTTAAGGTCGGTACACACTTGGCGACAAGTTGCAGCAACAAATCGCGGCGACACGTCTTAGCGACAAATCGCTTCGTACGTACTAGAGAATTTTTGTCTCTGCAACAGAATTTTGTGGCAGCAACAAGTCGCACAAATTCTGTCTGATTTGTTTTTTGAACAAAATTATGTTGCGGACACGAAGATTTTCACAAAAATTATCCACTACGCACGATGCGATTTGTCGCTCCGACGTGTCGCCGCCACGTGTTGCTGTAACTTGTCGCCTAGTGTGTACCGACCTTTACAGAAATCGCGCCGCATTGCAAAAGTTATCCGGTATAGAGTAAACATAGCATTAGAAACATACCATCTTCGAGAACAAAGCGAATTCCAGCTAATTTGTGTCCTGTGATGAGACCGCGTTCACAAATCTCTTGGAAACCCTGAAATTCAAGCAACACGAGCAACCGTAAGCATACGTGGCAGAGTAGAAATCTTCGTTTGTAACCTGTATTATTTAAATGCCTGATTTGAGGGAAAAAATTGCGAGAAATCAGTACCTTTTCTATGGCGGGGATAAAGTTTTTGGGGATGTTCATTCCAACAGTAGCATCTAAAAATTCGATATCAGTGGCGGCTTCCGGCATGGGCTGCGAAAAAAAAAGAACAGTCAGAAAAGTGATTAGCTTGTTACGTCACCTCTTCACGTCATAAATCATCCAGAATTCTACCGGGCGTTAAACAATATGTCTTTAGAGGAGAAGCTTGGGTCTTTCAGAAGAATCGCACTTGCATTTGAATAAGCTGTGCGACGCTTGTTACAGTTCTTTTCTTCCGAGATCTGTCATAAGCAGGACGACGTCTCTTTACAAACGCGTGCATCCTCGGAGAACTAAGAGACGGGATAGGAAGGGATGAGATTGGGATATTGGGAGACGGGATAGTTTCAGGGCAAATTAACGAAAGGTAATTCAACAAGAATTGGGGAGCTCCCGGATACTTACTCGTACTATGATCTCCCGCAGGAGGAAAATTAGCCGCTAAAATATACAGTTCATTCCTCCCAATGAAGACAGGTGCGAACGCTTCAAGACTAAAGCTTTAAAAAATTCTCCGTAAAAACTATGTATGTCACCCCTTACGTTTAGCATTTTTAAAGCTTTCCTTTCTTTAAAAGGTCTCTTTTTATTAAGGAGCATCCAGTTCACCTTCGTACTTTTGTTTTTCTGTTTATTGCTTCGTTTTAGGGAGAAAGATGTACCAACGGAGAAAAGGAAAAGGAAGAACGAGGAATCCGAAAAGGAGAAAACATCCAAGAAAAAGAAGGCTGTCGAAGAAAAAGCAAAACCGAATAAGAAAGCTAGGAAGTAGATGGCTATTTTTGGCTAGAAGTGCCCAGAAAAAATTACAGACGAAATTCTTTTACATGTACGAGGCCACCCAGGATATTGGGACAAGTAGTCGCTTGATAAAAGAGTTAATAAAGGTTTGCCGTTCACAGTGGTTTACTAACAATTTTGCCCGCTTTTTTCGTTTCTTGTCTTTCTACCCTTTACCAACACGAGTTTCCTGACAGATTGAAGTGGTTACGCCCGTATTACCAAACCGCGCTGTTCGGGAGATGAACTCAAAATTTGCAGTACGTATGTTGGAGTAATTATCATGAGAAGGGGGGGGGGGGGGGGGGCGTCTAATAGACAGAGGGTGTTAATTAGAGAGTGGCGTCTGATACAAACACACCATCGTGGGAAACTGGCGTCTATTTGAGAGCGGACGTCAATTAGATCGTTTATGGGATGTAAGTAACTATGAAAACCCTCTTTGGAGAAACGGGACAGCTACTCGGGACAGACGGGATAATAAGAGGGGAAACCATTGCAAAGTTTACAAGAATAACGGGAGAGCCTCTAGGCACTTTACTTCGTTGAACCAGTTCAACAGGCATTTGAGTTCTCTGATTCTGATTGGCCAGCAATTAGTTTCTAGCCAATCAGAGCCAGGGAGGTCAAATGCTGCCGGCACTGGTTCGGTGCGGGGCAGAGCATTGAGCATTAGAGTGGGAGATTTGGGTAAGGTTGAGTGATTTCAGAGAAAATATCTTGCAAACAGAACTGAAATAAAGAGAAATCCCGCAAAGCCTTACAATGGCGTTACATTTACAACACCAACAACAACAAAAAAAGAGGTAAAAAAACCCCGACAACAGTAGAAGGCTTCGAAAAAAATCTTGTCCACCACTTCAACCCTTCAAATGTTAAACGGTCCGCCTCTAAATATGAATGGCCAGGGGATTTCTAGTCCTTCTCGTGATGAAGAATGAATCGGAGTTAGAATAACCGGTCCAAATTAGCAGTCCCAAGGTCTCAAATACAAGGTAATTATTATGTCACATAATAATTATGTAGGCAGTTCAATGAATCTGTCAACAGTAAAGACGTGGTTTTGATCCTGATAAGACAAGGGAGGGTACAGATATCTTAGCTAATAACATACAAATATGTCCCTATGGCAGCGTTCACACTTTGTGCGCGGGCAAGGTGCCCGAGTACGGTACTCGCTGGGCACTAATGTGAACACACCCTTTTTTCAAGTACCCAAGCTAGAATTCCGGCAAGGTCAAGACCTTGTACTCAGGCACAAAAGTGGGCTTTGGGTCCCTGTGTGCACATAGTTTTTGTTGGTTCTGGGGCAGTCCACTGCTTTATAATCACTCTAAGCTCATGTTTCAAAATGGCGTCTGAGAGGACAAAATAGAGGACAGTTGGACACAGTTTCATACCGAGTACTCAAAGTGTGAACGCAACACCATTTCGTGCCGGTAGCCAGTCACTGGTTCCCGGGCACCAAGTGTGGACAGCCTCTTTAAGCGAGTCAGCGCTAAATCGACGCAATCACGATATTTCTTCTCCACACCACAGTATGGTTTGTGAGCAGCACATGGAATATAGTGTAACACTTACTTCAATGCGCCCAATGACACGACCAAACTGGCCTGCTCCTCCGGTCTGTTTCTTATGAAGATAATCGAACCTGAAGATACACAAAAAGTAAAGGTAGAAACTCCTTTCTCCAGTCCTAAGCTCAACTGTGTTGTTGTCACGGGCAACCTAATCCGTTTCCAGGGGCAATTAGTCGGTCGTTGACGTCATTAGCAGCAAAGAGCGCGAAATTGTAAAAGATAACCATCGTGGGAGAGTTTACGCAAACAGTTATATATCTTTTATTATGTCGTGCGCTTTGCTGCTCATGTCACCAAAGGCTGAAACGTTGGAACTGGAAATCAACCCAGTTACCCCCTACCGCCCATCCCCCTTCCCCCAAAAATGAAAACAAACAAGCAAAGAAACATGTTTTTAACGTTAAAACCTGTTTTCCAACTCTTGCATCGTCTTGCTCAATTTCTAATCGTAGTAATTCCTCTTAAAAATACAGTTTATTCATACATAAAGTTCATGACAATAAAGAAGATAATTATCATGTAAGAGCAGTGGCTTAAGATTAAATTCTAACTTTGCTTTACTGTGTGAAGGTTGTCCATATTTACGCAAATAGTGTCGCCAAAAGGTGGACACACAATCTCGGATTAACGCACAATTTTTTCGCCTAAATACTGTGGAATGAATCAGTAATGTTGAAACTGGTAGAGGTAATGATAGTGAGTATTGTCACGCTTGTCACACAAGGTTTGCCGTCGTCTTTCCTCTCCCGTCCTGTTGCGTAAGTTCAGTAATAATGGAACTAAAGAGAAAGCATTTTTGAGCGACGCACGTCAACTAGAAGTGGACTTTTTGCATTCCTTTGCAGTGGCCATGCCCAAATTTTAGGGCAAATCGTCTTCGTAAGAGTAAAGACACTAAAGGACGCACATTTGTGGCGTCAGGGTATAAAAAAAGCTAACCTGCCAGCAAGCTCTCCTGGGGTTCCCTCGGGGTACGGGGGTGAGGGCCAGAGCGCCCCGGGAAAGCTTACTCGCAGGATAAATAAAGCAAAAAAGCTCACTTGCGGTAGACAGGCGTCGCCCAAAAACGCCTTTGCCGAAGCTCCCTATCATTCATAAAGGACACTGACGAATGTAGTACGTCACTTAATTGAAAAACGCCCATTGGGGTAACATTTAATTCATACCTTGCCTCCTTGCCTATGGTTTCTCTAAAAGCAACTTTGGGTTTTCCTGCGACGACCGGGCAGTTGTACTCGGTAAGCATCCTCTGCGATGAGAAAAACAGAGCAGAAAACAATTTTACCCAAACGTCAATAAATACGTCAAACATCAGTGTCAAAAAGTCAAACAGATAACAACAACACATAATAGAAAGCTTAAGCAAAGACGTTAAAGAAGTGTACAAAAAGCGTGATGCACGAGCAGAGTTGTTGTTTTCCTTATCTAAACCTATTACTATTTTGCCGTTTTCGTGGTCGTTGATCCGGCACTCCCTAATCCGGCACTCCAGAGTCCATTCCAGTGAGCAGTCACAATGACACGAGGTCGAGGGTGGGCAAGAGGTCGAGGCTCGAGTGGACAAATAAAACAAAACAAAACAATGTTTTCTGTCCACCATAGCCTCGAGTCGGCTGCCTTTGTTCACAAGAAAGGCGGGAAAGGCGTTCCGGACCATGCGCTTTCATACCTCTGTATAAACCTCAAGGTGAAGCTCTCCCATTCCTGAGATGATAGTCTGTAGAAAAGAAATAAATGCATATAAATTGAGACAATTCTTTGAATATATAGCCAGAAAAATATTCGCTTTTACAGCTGACGGTTTCAATGCCAGAGAGCCATCTTTTTCAAATCTGAACGGCAGAGGTTCTCTTGGCAGGTAACCGCGGCAGGACAAGCTCAGTAGGTAAAGCGCTGGAATACAAAGAGGGTGGTTGCGGATTCGATCACCGGGGTCGTGCCAGGGGTTTCAAAACAAGCCTGCAACCGCTGCAGTTCCGCCGGCTACTCTTGTCATAACAAACAGCTCGTGAAAAACAACCTCCATTTTCACAGCGGCCTACTTTTCCAGAGTAGCCCACCTAATTCAAAACATTTTGAAACCCCTGGGTCGAACAAATACTCAGGATCTTAACCCTTTAGCTCCCAAGAGAGACCAACATCAATTTTCTCCTAACAACATCGGCAGATGAATAAGAGTAAAGGTTATGAGAATTACTAAACTGATTACCAAAGAAAGGACGCTTTGATCTTGAACCAAATTCTCTCAACTATTCTTAAAAGAAGTCTGGAGAATTTGTATGTGGATCATGGGGCTTAAGGGGTTAAAGGAGCTGTGTCATGCGATTTATCAAATTCAAACAGTGGAAACCTCTAGCAAACTGGGTGAAATATAAAAGCAAGCGCTAAAAACATGAAACGAAGGTATAAATATCACAGCAAATGCAAAAGGTTGCACGGATGGACAAACTTGAAGAAGATTGAAACGGATTGCAATGGCGGTTTTTGGAAACATGTTAGCCTAACAGTTTCTCAAAGTTCTTTTTTGTTGTTTGAAACTTTTGACATACAGTGAAACCCGCCGATAAAGAACCTAGATTTTAAGAACATGTTAGGCTAAGATTGTCCATTTAGACCCCTTTTACATAAGAACCTGTTTTAGCCTACAATTTTGAAACAGGTTCTTATTTTGAGAAATTAAGTCAAACACGGAATACACAAATTTAATAGCACAAGCTCTACCAGTTAGTAAAATGAAGATAAAACCCTGGCAATGAGACAATTGACATGTAGATCAAAATATCCTTGTTCTTTTGTTCTGTTTAACTTACATAGCTTTGAATAAACTTTATAAATGGCTTTAACATGCTTGGATTGAAGGGATTATGCATGCAATACCAAAAATAGGGCCAAAATAGGCCACACCCACCAATGACAAACACCTTATCCACCTATTTAAGAACGTGAGGAGCCTAATTTTCCAGTTAGCACCATTTTTTTATAAGAACATTCTCAGCCTAGCTTGGAAATACTTGGGTTCTTATACGCGGGTCAGTTTTATTTTACTGTAATGCGTGAAGGACATGAAGCGGTGATTTGTCGTTTACAAGTGATTTATCAAACTCCACAGCGAGTAAGGATGCTTAATTGGCCATTTCCGAGTTCCCCCGGGCCTCTGTTTCAAGACGAGGTTAAGTGCTCAGCCTTTGATATGGAAACCATTTCTCATTCTCATGCAAATAAAACTCATTTTCACAAGAAAGGTTGTGCACCTAGCCTCATTTTGAAAGTGAGGGTTTTTGGAACTCTGAAGTGGCCTATTGGCACAATTGAGAAAATAAACTTGAGAGCCGCGACGCAGCCCTTTAAAAATTCCTAAGAAATGAGGGTTCTGAATTGCCCTTCAAACTGCTAGACCTTGTCTCGGATGACCACGTAAAATGGCGACCCCGTCTTGAGTTGTAGACGTAAAAATGGTGTCGTCAATTAGTACCTTCGTACTAAATACACTGACACTCATATTAAGTGCGTCTTTTGTTGGTACCTTCGGCGTTTCGTTTTGAAAATTTGGTCGCCAGCGCAATATCCCGGTTGTGATGCTTAAACCTTCAAATCCCAAGATTGACCAACATCAATTTTCTCCTAACAACATCAGCAGATCATCAAGAGTGCAGGTTATGAGAAATACTCAATTGATAACCGAAGGAGAAATGTTTTGCTCTTATATCAAGTTCCCTCAACTTATTCTTCAAGGCAATGTATGGATACTAGTGTGAAGAAATTGGATCTGGATACTGGGGATTAAAGTGTTAGTACTCTCACCTCCTTACTCTCGTCGTCGTATCTTACTCTAAACGTTGGATCCTCTCGCGTGAAGCGATTAATAGCTTTGGAGAACTGTGCAAGGTCATTCTGAGGTAATAAAAACACAGATACACATGTTAAAACTTTTCACACTCTTCCGAAGTATCTCAAGGTACGGTAGAACGGGAAACAACAACGAGCAACTTGTTCTGCAACATTGCTGCATATCCAGTTGAGAGGCGAAGTTGCGCGTTTTACTACTTTTACTTGCCACAAATCAGGTTGCTGCAGGTTGCGAGAATTTGTTGCAGAACGTAGAAAGTAGTTCTACGTTTTGCGACAAAATCTTTTACATGTTGCGCGTTTTACCGGCCCAAGGCAAACTTGATTTGCAGCAAGTGACGTGGTTTGCGAGCAAGCTCTCCATCTAGGGATATCGTTAAAAGTAGACGCGCGAGAGGCACGCGAGAGGCCTCGCGCATTCTCGCGCGGCTCGCTCCGCTTGCCCGCATAAGAGAGCTTGCTCGCAGGCTACAAGTGACGTAACTCCTGTGTATCGGGTAAACTCCCGCGTAATTTTATCCAATCAGAAGTCAGTATTCACGCAACTTGCAAGACAAGTTTGATTCGTGGGAGGTAAAACGCACAACATCGCCTTTCAACTCGTTTTGTAGCAATGTTGTAAAACAATGTACGTTTTGGTTGCCTGATTTACCGTAGCTTTAGGCTACACGGCACCGGACGAATCCTCGACCGGTTGAAAATCAGGGGCACCCAACGTCAATTTTGGAAAATATGTCTTCGGAAGACGATTTGAGACCTAGAATTTTCGGAACACTTGTTGTAAAATTTCTTGCTTGCCTGCCTCTCCTAGGATTTTCGAACATCTAAAAAACGGTATAATTGCCCATTTTTAACGGATTTTTACCCTACAAACGTCACCTAGAATTTTCGGGAGCCTTTTTTCTGGCTGAAATTTTCGTAAAGGTAAGTTTTGATCCCTGTAATTTTCGGATCACTAGACTTTCAGCAAGGAAATCCGAACATATAAAAAATTTTTAGGGGCTAAAAATATGCCTATATCTACCCTTTAAATACTAAAATACGTTTAACAATATTATGTTTAAGTGGTTTTGAACTATATTCTCGTTGGGTACCCTTGCTTAGTTCTCGTGGCACCGGTCAAAAATTGGACCCGACAATCTAAACCTTAGACAAACACTGATTCCTGCAACAACAGATCATCCACCGCTTGGAATTCTTACATAATGAAATCAAAATTACAACAAAATGCTCTTCAAGCATGAACTCGGGCATAAATTCTAGAAAAATCGGTTAAAATTCAACACTCACTGAACGCTTTGAGTCCCACATACATGTAGGGTCAATGAACCAGCCTTCCGGTTCGCGACGTCAAGTGAAACGAATCCTCTGTTCTGATTGGCTATCCGGATCTTAGCCTCACGGGATTTCCCGCTTTTTTCCCGTAAGAACATATTGCCAATTTTGTTTTGGCAATAGTTTGTTCGCTCAAGATGGCAAGAATATTAGCCTCGTTGTTCGTTTGTTTGTTATTTGCGTTTTCTTGTAAATTAAATATAAGAAATTTTGAGTTTGCAGTTATGTAAAGTCACTTCCCACCTAGATTAGCTTTTCCCGTGTTTGGATAGTGGGAAAACGAAATTGTACCTATTATCTGGCCAATTAAAATGAATTAATGAGCTACTTGATTTACGAGTGACTCATAGGATTGACTGGGATAGTCCGCATATTCTCAACAATGTATGTATTTGTTCGTCTCACGTAAACAGTTTCTTTTGCAAACTAAGCGTTTCTCTCCGTTTACTGGTGTGGATAAATGCCGAAAGAAGGAACGAGCAAACATATGACTGAGTACATGGGAAAACGGAGTGCCCCGCACATGACGTGCCTGCCGAACACGGTAATCACCTGGGTGACTACGACTAACAAAGAAAACCACAATACCTCCGTCGGAAGGTCAAAAAAAAAATCAATGTTAGTATGATAATTGGGAGATAAAAAACATTAGACTTACTTACGCGTTAGCTTCTTGGGGGTAAGTGGAATTTTGAAAATCTAGCCTTATAAACAAATAGTTACTGATGTTGATGCCGTTAGTAGAGTATCTATACTGCCTTGATCAAAGCTCTTGATCAATACCGTTATTTACCGTATTTATTCGAATAAGCGCCCACCCTCGAATTAGCGCCCACAACCAAAACCCACTCTCCTTCCCCCTCACAGCCCGGCAGAAAAACTGAATAAGTTCCCCGAAGACGGAGTTTTGTTCAGAGTATTTTACAGAAACCTTGTTTTGTTACATCTTCGCGTTTTGTTATTACCATTTATTGTTTTGTTGCAAAATGAACATACCACACTTGCTGAAAATGGAGAAAATTTAATAAGCGCCCAGCCTCGAATAAGCGCCCACTTTCAAGGTCCAAAAATTTAATAAGCGTCCAGGGCGGTTAATCGAATAAATACGGTAATACTATGGCTGATTTTGCCATTGGAGTGTAACTATACCACTGAGATCCTGTAATATGAAAGCATTAAGGTTTCGACTATATCTCACAGTTTCACTAGCACTGACTGTGAGAAGCAGTTGAAAGCTTCCGACTGCTAAAACATCAAGGGTCCTTGAGACTAGCGTTGTACAAGTATGTCGAGATATTGAGCACGCCGGAAGTTTGGAGAGCACGAAAGAGGCGTAAGAGTAGCTCGACATACGCACTGCTGAAGCATGAACTAATTGTTTTATAACATTATCGAAGCGATCAATGCAGCAGTTAACTTAAAATTTTATTATTGTAGGGCGCGCTCAAAGAACGAACAAGCAAACATATCAAGTACATGGGTCATGCAGCTGATGGGAAAACGAAGTGGCCCGCACATGACGTGCCTGTCGAACACGGTAATCACTTGGGTGACTACGACTAACAAAGAAAATCACAATACCTCCGTCGAGAGGTAAAAAAAAAATCAATGTTAGTATGATAATTGGGAGATGAAAAACGCAAGACTTACTTACGTGTTAACTTCTTGGGGGTAAGTGGAATCTTGAAAAATCTAGCCTTATAAACAAATAGATACTCATGTTGATGCTGTAGAGAGTGCCTTGATCAACGCTCTTGATCAATACCGTTGTTTAATACTATGGCTGATTTGGCCATTGGAGTGTAACCACTGAGATCCTGCCAATATGAAAGCATTAAGATTTCGACTATATCTCACAGTTTCTAGGGGCACCCAACGAGAATATAGTTTAAAACCACTTAAAAATAGCATTGTTAAACGTATTTTAATATTCAAACGGTAGATATAGGCATATTTTTATCCCCTAAAAATTTTTCATCTGTTCGCATTTCCTAGCTGAAAGTCTAGTGATCCGAAAATTATAGGGATTAAAACTTACCTTTTCGAACATTTCAGCTAGAAAAAAGGCTCCCAAAAATTCTAGGTGACCTTTTTAGGGTAAAAATCCATTAAAAAAATAGGCAATTTTCCATTTTTTAGATGTTCGAAAATCCTAGGAGAGGCAGCAAGCAAGAAATTTTACAACAAATGTTTCGAAAATTCTACCTTCCAATGCAAGAGGATTTTTAACTTCTTTTGAAACTGAAAGCTCTTCTTGCGACTATATAAGGGTTTCAGGTCGTTTAATTTTTTCTCTAAAGTGTCTCCCGGATCTGAATAACTAAAAGCGATTTTCTTTTGTCAGGGAATGCGATGGTTTCCTACAATATTTTGTCATGCTGGGCCCAGCTCGTTAGTGTTTTTTTTGGGCAGGATGTTGAATTCTCTCGGATAGTGATTTACAGATAAAAAATACTGAAGCTACATCGACTATGGAGAACTGCAAATTGTGACTGATTTAAAATTGCAACTTGGTTCTCCACACGAACTTCATCAGTTGTCGGGTTAGCTTTGTTCTTAGATGCTTTTACAAGAGCACTCTAGTTGTCTGCGCAGTGGCGAGAACGGTAAGCAGCTCTGTCTAGATGAGCTTTGACCTGTATTGATCGTTCGGATTCATTCAGATTTCACCATTAACGCCGTCCACGCGTTCCCAAATACAAAAAAAAGTTGTTTTGGTTTCACGCCTGGTTTCACACACGCGCCTCTAAGTTCATTTCCGCTCCTCGGAAGGACAAACAATTATTGGTCAATTATGACAGCTGATGACAGCATCAAATGTCGTTGCATCCAAGTGGGCGGTTTTCAAAATTGCAAGTGTTTCCTTCCTCTCTTCCGCACCACTCCCCGCTCTTTTCCTTGTGCCACCGCACAGAAACGCTTGCTACGCAGGCTAGAGGCAGTTGCAGGCTAGAAGCGGTTGAAAGCTTCCTACTGCTGAAATATCAAGGGTCCTTGAGACTAGCGTTGTACAAGCACCCTTATTTACTCATAGTACTCAACAAAAGACAGAAGGTATTTTAGCTTACGTTAAAGGAGCTATAGTCACGATATTTGCTATCTTTTCAGAAAGCTAAAACTTGTCTTCCCAAAAAACTGAATTCCAAAAACTAATGATCCAGTTTTGTTATTTAAGACTAGTCATTGAAACTGTTTCCTGTCGTCTCTTGCAACGGATGGCGAATGAAAAAGTTGGCCCAACCGTTTCAAGTTTTAATGATATGTCTACAAAAATAACCAAACCATTTATTATGCTGAGTGCTCCCTGCATGATGAAATTTGTGTCATATCGTCTCAATAACCGGCTACTCGAGCATTTTGTGCACCGGTAAAGGTACGAAGTGATGACTTCACCAATGATTTGACCTAAAACAGCTATATCCTTGTGACATTCTAATCCTGACGTCAGGGTTAGAATGTCACAAGAATATTGCTGTTTTAGTGACCTAGTGGAACAAGGGCCAAACGCATATAAACGGTCAGGATAAGAATGCCACAAAGATATTGCTGTTTTAGTGACCTAGTGGCACAAGGGCCAAACGCGTATAAACCGGGACCCCCAACGACTTTTTTCTATATAAAAACTGTTCGAAGGAGCAAATATTGCCTACAAATTATTTGCAAAGCTCGAGAAAGGCTAAAAATTCCCGGATAACCGTTCCACTCGACAGAAGGTAATTTAGCATACAAAAATAATTATATTCTACTCTAATTCTAATGGTGAAAGTGTTAAGTTATGTGCAAACTCTCAACAATATTAAGCCCGTATGCACGGGGCTAAAAGTTTGACCGGTTTCAAACTTTGCGGGTTTACCTCGGTGTAAAAACCTGTGAAGTTTTTCTGTTTTCTAGCTATCATTTTCTTTGGCTCTATTGTGTTGACTTCTCAGTGGCTTCTTTGTATTCATTGCTTTACGTCAATGGTGGTTTCACAGCTCCAAACAACACGCAAGAACATTCAACAGGGTGTGAAACGGACGCAACATGTAACATCCAACAATTTAGGGAGTTGTGTGGCCAAAAATGTTGTGTCAGTTGGCACGGGGCTTTGCTTATTAAATTGAAGCCAGCGCCGCAAAACTCCAATGAAAACCCAATCATCAGTGATAACAGATTGAAGTTTATAGAAGCACACACTGTAATCCAACCAAAGCGTGAATACCAGTCAACCATCAGTTTTTGAAATGTGAAATTAACTGAACTGAAAGTGTTTCCTCGCATAAGCGACTACATTTTGAAAAGCTGAAATTTCTAAATAGGATCGATTTCAATAAACATTTTAAAATGATTATAAAAGATAACAAAGTGGCACAATGTTTTAGCGACATTACTGCTTCAAATTCCCTCTCACACTTGCTAATTGAAAGAGGACCACTTCTATTGTTGTTGTATTTTAAGGAAGACAAAAGGTCTTTTGTAGCCTTTGTGCTAAGAACAGCGAGGCGAAGGTGTTGAAAATTTCCCTTTAAAAGTAAATTCACGATCTTTCAATCTTCCTCGCGATTATTCCAGCTTACTTTGTCGCATGTAAGCGATCTCTCCTGGAGCTGAGTTCCCAAGAACCATATTCAAGTTGAGAAAGAAAGAAAGTTTCGTCCTCGCTTGTTTGCTTCCTCCATAATACATGTATTAGCCTGCGAAAACATCCGTTTCTCCTCGCTCTTCGCCGCCGAGCACGTTTCACGAAACGTCCTCATCGAAGAAGAACGAGGAGAAACGGATGTTTTCGCAGGCTAATACACGTATGTGAAAATTAGGCACGTCGCAGCCGTGCAGTGACGTCACACAATGCACAACAGTTGTTATTTTCTGCTTGCCGTTCATGTTGCTGGAGCTTAGGCCCCTCCACATGAATCTAGAAATTTTTAAAATCTTATATTTTGTTACCTGGATTCGAAACCACTTTGGAGAGGGGTCTCAAAAAGATGCGGTTTCTGCGAGCGGATTCATTGGTTTCATAACGACGGAACGTCGACTCAGTCGTGCACGAAAAATGAGGCTTCGGTTAAAAAATATCCGGATTCGATTAGACGTGGCTCTAAAGTCACTATTCTTGTCAGGGAAAAAATTGTTTGCAAAAAAATGTCTTTACATCTGATAAAATCGCTGAAATGTAATTACCATTGAGGCAATGTCTCGTGATTCGCTAACTGGAATCCCATATGTGATTCCAGGTTATATTTCCCAAACGCCTTATTGCCGGAGGGCAGGTGAATATAGTCGCAATATGGTTGTTTTTGACAACCGCTTGATTAATGTTAAAAATTCTTTCCTGTGTTGATCGGAAAGCACTCCACAAATTAACAGCTACGCTAGTATCCCATTCTAATATCAGATTGAGTGGATTAGGAGTTGCTGCGGAACACCGAGTCTTCTGTTTGGAAACTGCAGTGTTTCCCAGCAAACTGGACCGAAACGGGTGAGATGACAATTTTTAGCTAGCGATATCTCTAGGAATCTACGCTCAAGTGCTATACCGCATCTGGTCGTGCTTCTTGAAACAGAAACTTCTGAAGATTCAGCCTCCAAGTCATTCAACAGCCTGCCAAATGACATCAAACTAGAGAGTAAAGCTAAAACATAAGCGAGAAAAGTTTTGAAATAATTTAAAACGAAGGCCGAACCTGGATTAGACTAATTTTTTAAATTGTTTCTTCCTTTTTTAACTTATATATGTTCCATCGACTTTGAGACTCAGTAGTACAGTAGAAACCCGGTGACTCAAACTTCGAAGGGAAACGAAAAAACAGTTCGAGTTAGCGAGGGCTAGAGTTATCAGGGTCGATTGGAAAGTTCACTTTGCCATGTTAAACATTGAAAGTTACTGATTTTTCAGCACTTCAGTGTATAGTGCAGTGAAAATTTAACTTATTTGAAAAAGAACCTGTAATATGATAAGGCAGTTTTTATGATAAAACGAGATCGGTTTGTTGCACCAATTGAAATCAGGTTGCTGTAGTGTTGACAAGTGTTAGTTTTAGTGTTTTTACCAAAATACAACAAGAAAAGCTAATGGGATGGCATCCGAGTGGAGTTACAAGAACCTGAATTCGAGTTTCAGTGAATTTTTGATAAAGGGAAAGGCAATTTAGCTCGAGTTAGCGGAGAATTCGAGTTATTCGAGTTCGAGTTAACGGAGTAAAAATGACGGAAACGTGGGGTGAGATCCAAGGGAAACAATCAACCAACAACCAACTTTTTTTTTTGAACGTCTGCATCTGGAAATCACACTGGCAAAACCTAGTCTTCTTTCCATAACGCATCGTAATCACCCAGTTGCATGACACTTCCAACATTTCTTGGTTCAGTCCTTCAGTACAAGCCCTCTCGAATCTGGTAATTCAGGCTACCAGGACAATCGGCAATTTTCCCAGCTCAAACGAAAACCAACAACAACAACAACAAACTCCCGTTAAAATAGCTTTGATGCAAAGAGAATTTGCAACGTTTCACCTGTTTCACAAAAACACAGATTGCAGCACAACTTGTCAAATATTAAGCAGCTGGTCTGTTTGCCCTGCTGCCTTTTCTCGCCGCCAAACCAAATTTATACATTAGTTTCAACACATACAAAGCTCAAAAATCTTTTCTTACGTAAAAATTTCCCGCCTAGCCTGGCAGCAAGAAGAGCTAAGTCGTTCCTGGTAAATTAAAATATTACAGGCCTCGTGAAACATCATCTCCAAGATAACGCAAGAGGTCTTGTAAAATTGCTGCTTTCAATTAGAGTTTACAGCAGGATTATTGTTTTATATTGTATCTTTTATTTACTACTTCTCCCTTTTCACTCTCACGACATCAAAAATTGAAATCGAAACCATTCAATACAGAATACGGTTACGTGTGAAAATCCCGAAAGAAAAAGTTGCGGATTCAAATATATTCTGAAAAGTGTAGGCGGGGCCTCAGAAATCAATAAAGAGAGACTGTTGCGAGATAAATGGTGGTTGACCCAGTCTTATTTTTACATGAGCTCGGATTCCTTTGTTCTTTTCGGGGGGAACATATTACATATCCGCCGAATCAACGGGTCTGAAAAGCTGGGTGCGGCTTTGATTCTTTGAAGGGAAGAGCGGGGCTAATGAACAGCTAATTAAAATGCGAGGGGATTATGTATTAATATGCAAGAGGGATAAGTGACTTTTCCCCCTTGCATATAAACACATAATCCGCTTGCATTTTAATACACCGTATTCACAAATGGCGGACACGCGGGAAAAAGCTGGTGCCTAGTCATGAAAGCGAGGCGTTGGAGGATAAACAAAAATTGCAAATGAAGACTTTCAGTGAACTTGCAGAGTGTTTAGCACGGATTCCACCTAAAATAACTTTGTACGGACTTCTTTTTAAGTACAATTACGTGGGATGTCTTCTGCTTTTAATGTTTAGTAGTGATTTGCTGTTTCCAATCAAAAGGGACGCGTATATCTTCAAGGAAACAGGATGATTTTGTAGGTTTCGTGGACGATCGCCGGAGAAAAGCGGCAAACATGTTGGCCCAAACTTCACATTGAAACCGAGTACGAAAGCCAGCTCACTGCAATTCGGTGAAACAGAAATATAAACAAATCTTGGTGGCAAGAAAAAAAGAAATAAGCGACAGATATATGGCCTACTTGTTAACGCAAGAGACGTCTGCCGTTGAACTGAAACACATGGATAAAAGGAAGACAGGAAAGAAGAGGTGACTGAGGTTTCGATGAAGTTGTGTTTGGTTTTTGTTTGCCAGGACGTTATTCTCTGGTCTTAATCGATGAAGGACATCAATTAGAACTATTTTTTTAGTATAAAAAAAAGGAGCGTTCGAGTGGAGTACGCTCAAAATTTCAACATGTTACTCGGCAGACTCGGTAAGCCGGCCACATATCATTTCAGCGAGTAATTTCGTATTTTTTATCTTTGGCTGTTAAGACTTTTAACTTAATGTTTCATAATAATTTAAAGTTGAAGAATACGTAAATAAATAAAATGATGGTCTTCTTAAACGGATCCAGACTCGAATTTAATTATTCGAAACAGAAGCTTGCCGTATTCATTCCTGACACAAACATTGCCTTAAAAGTTTAACCTAGTAAAATGAAAGCTTTATACTACTTTTTTACCAAGAACTCTCTGAGATAATGCCCTAAAGGAGACCAGGCAAATAGCAAGCCATAAGATTCACACAGTACAGCTTCTAATTTTAATAAAATTATTTTTAATTATTTCGCAATGACAAAGAAATCATGAGATTTTTACTAAGCTCTGCCAACGTACCTCAGTAACAATTCACTCCAAAGCGACGGAATTAATATTATCCAAAGGAAGTTGTAAATGCAGAAATACATATATACATAGATATGTATAAAATGACACTGACATGAATAAATGAGCCTTGTGAATGAATCTTTCACCCGCTCTCGACTTGACCTGTTTTGTGTAATGGCGGAGGTCTCTTCCGTTAACAAGTAGGCCATATATCCGTCGCTTATTTCTCTTTCTCTCGCCACCAATATCTGTTTTTATTTCCTTTTTACAGAATTGTAGTGATCTGGCTTTCGTACTCAGTTTCAATGTGAAGTTTGGGCCAACATTTTGCCGCTTTTCTCGAGCCATAGCCCACTTGTCAAGCTTCTGATGCTTTGGAAACCTACAAAATCATCCTGTTTCCTTGAAGATATACGCGTTCCTTTTGATTGCAAACAGAAAATCACTACCAAACATTAAAGGCAGAAGACATCCCACGTAATTGTATTTAAAAAGCAGTCCGTACAAAGTTATTTTTGGTGGAATCCGTGCTAAACACTCTGCAAGTTCACTGAAAGTCTTCATTTGCAATTTTTGTTTATCCTCCAACGCCTCGCTTTCATGACTAGGCACCAGTTTTTTCCCGCGTGTCCGCCATTTGTGAATACGGTGTATTAGCTTTTCATAGAGAACAAATTTACAAATGTTCATTGGAAATGTTAAACACGACGTTATAAGTATAGGTAATAGCATGATTAGTACTGATATTTGGCATAAATACCACGAGAGATATTTCAAAATTGTTATACGTAATTTCACGAGCCGTTAGACTGAGCTTTCTTTTGCACCACAATCACGAATTTTCTTAGTTGGTGGTTCATCGATTTCCGCAGCCAGAACGACAGTTCGAAAATAAACAGCGTTTTTAAAATTCCACGGTTCCACGAAAGTGTCGCTGTCATATTTAGGCGTTCCGTTCTTTAACCAGTCATCCCAAACGCTTGTACTCCATGTAGTTGACCTCTTTGTGTTTTTTTTGAATGAAGATTAAAAATTGCTTTCCGAAAGCTCAATTGCAGTACAGCCACTTAAGCTGCTTCGGTTTGAGTAATAAACGGTTCTACTTCTGACTCTGAATCGCTCGACACTGCTAGGCTCATTAGGCTGTTTCTAGCATTCACTGCGAACAACTAATTCGAAACGCGACTTTGAAAAACTAACATAATTAAAAAGCCCAGAAACTTGTCAATGCCACCAGTGCCAGCATGGAGTGTTGAAAAAACAAAAGAAAGCTGAACAATAGAGGGATCTTTATTCAATGTATCCCATGAAGAATCCTCGCCAATGTAAAAATAACCCTTTACATCATCACCGAATGAACTGTCTGAAAAGCTGGGTGCGGCTTTGTTTGTTTGAAGGGAAGAGCGGGGCTAACGAACAGCGAACTAAAATGCCAGGAGATTATGTATTAATATGCAAGAGGGATAAGTAAATAGTCAACTGGTTGCCTCCTGCCAGCTGGGGTCTTTAATCCTGTTATGTTGTATTTAAATTATTTGTTTCTAAGTACTTGAGTGGAGTGCCTGTAAACTAGCTGGATAAGCTAACAGCACTTTCCACGATAAACAAACCTTTAAACCTTTTTTCTTTTTTTAAGTGACTTATCCCCCTTGTATATTAATACGTAATCCCCTCGCATTTTAATTAGCTTTTCACGAAGAACAAATTTACAAATGTTTATTGGAAATATTAAACACGACGTTACAATTACTAATATTAAACTGAGCTGCGTTTCTTTTGCGCCACATTCGCGGATTTTCTTAGTCGGTGGTTCATCGATTTCCACCACCAGAATTGCGGTTCGTAATTGAACAGCGTATTTAAAATTCCACGGTTTGGAGCTACAACGAAAGTGTCGCTGTCATGGTAAGGCGTTCCGTTCTTTAACCTAGTCATCCAAAACTCGTGTACTCTATGAAGACATGTGGTTAACCAATTTGTGTTTTTTACATTGGCGAAAGATCCTTGGTGCGAAAACTGAAATTGTCAACTGCTTGCTCGTTGTCTGCACCCGCAAATGAATTCGAATTCGAAATGCGACTTTAGGAAACTAACATAATTAAAAACAAGAGAAACTTGTGAATGCCACCAGTGCCAGCATGGGGTGAAAAAGCCAAAGAAAGATAAACAGTAGTGGCACTTTTCCTCAATGTATTTTTGCATCCCTTGAGAATCCTAGCCGATGAAAAAATAAGCCGTTTATCGGCCTTCAGCTCGTGGTTAGCCTTCGTAGCTGGCGGTATTGAATAGTAGTCGAGTGAGATTTTAGTCTCTGAATCTTGAAGGCAGTCTGCGCTCACGTTGTGATCGGCGAGGTCCACATTCTATTGTTGCACGTAACGTGTCTTCTGATTCGATTCCGGGTGTGCTCAGCATTGTTTCTCCTGTTGAGTCAGCGTTTGGTGGTTGTCTCTCCTGTTCTTGTTCTGACTGCGTAGACGCGATTTTAAGCTGGTCCATCACTGCGCTGTATCCATCAGCTGGCTCTGCTTTCGCTCTCCTGATTTGGCAATGATTACGGCGAACGGGTTCCATTGCTGTTTTGACCACGCAGGACCTTGGTGTGGGCTTTTCTACTACCTTCCCATGGAGCCATGGTTGGGGCGCGGTTTGAGGTACACTTTTCCCCCTTCTGTGAACTCTCTAAGAGGGGTTAGTGCCTTCATGTCGTTCTGCACCTTTGACCTGTTTCTCCTTTCTGTAATGTTTTCTTGCACAACCCTGGGACATACTCGTTTTGGGACATCAAGCGATCGGCAGGGGAACAGTCGTATCCTTGTTGGGGTGTGTTTCGGTACGCTAAGAGAGCTAAGTAAGGGTCCTCGTTACGGGATTTCTTCAAGATATTCTTGGCAATCTTAACTGCCGATTCTGCGTTCCCATTTCCTTGACTGTGGCAGGGTGTCGATTTTGTACTGGTAAACCCGAAACGCGAGTATTCATGGCCGTTATCAGTTATGCATTTGTCTGGAATTCCGCATCGGGCAAAATTTCTTTTCATGGCTCGTATGACTATCTGCGCCTTGGAGAGCTTTATATATCTTCCGTAACATTTCAGGTCGCAAGGATGTAAGTACGATAACTTGATGAGACGTGTAAAGGATTCCATCATACACTGTGATGTTGTCTCTTGAATCCTAGTAAACTCTGATTTGCTCGGGCACTTTCTTTCTGAAGGCCATCCACTTAGCACCACTTTATGCAATACTGCTAGAACAGGATCTTTTGAACTCTCCTCTCTGATCTGGTTCATTGTTTCATATGTTACTCTATTTGCCCCCAGATCCATTTGTGCCAGTTCTACACGAAACACTTCGCACTCTTGCATGACTGTCGGGGTTGTGTCATTATGAACACTGGTGGCTGAGCGAGACAGTGTGTCTGCTATAAAAAGTTCTTTCCCTTTCTTCTAACGAACAGTGAACTAATATTTCTGCAACTTCAACGTCATTCTTTGCAATCTGTGGGGGGCTCTGCTCAAGGGTTTCTTAAAGATTGTCTCCTGGGGTTGGTGGTCTCAGTGGACTGTGATGTCATGTTTGCTGTACAAGTAGTAATGCCATTTATCCATGCAGGATACGATCGCAAGACACTCTTTCTCGATTTGAGCATAGTTTCTCTTTGTGTTGCTGAGGGTGTGTGAAGTGAAACAGACACGTCACAGGGTGCCCCTCTTGTAGTAAAACCCTACCCATTGCGTAGTTAGATGCATCTACTTGAATTGTCACTGGGAAGTGTGGGTCATAATAGCGCAGCGCGGTTTTTGAGGCGATCAGACGTTTAGCTGAGTTAAACGCTGTTTCGTGACTTTCAGACCATAGAAATACAGAGTCATCTTTGGTAAGGCCCCTCAATGGCAAGACTGTTTCGGACAGGTTGTGACAGAATTTGGACAGGTATTGGCACATTCCAGCTTTGTCGGCTGGAACTGGCATTTCTCTGATGGCGGCTACTTTGGCAGGATCGGGCTCCAGTCCTTTATGGGTAAGCTTGTTCCTCATGAAAGTGACAGATGGGCATTTGAACTGAAGTTTTTTCGCAGAGAGCCGTAGATCGTGTCCGGCACACTGCACCAAGTTTCGGTGGTGGTCGATGTCAGCGTCTTCCTTTGTGTCGCCACACCCATACAAGCAAATATCATCGGCGATGTTAATTACACCCCGTAGACCGTTTAAGAATTCATGCTGTTGCCGCTGGTATTCCTCCGGACCAGAAGTAATACTGAACGGCATGCGGTTATAACAATGGCGACCATTTGGCCCTTGAAACGTCTTGAGTGGAGAGGACTTTTCATCCAGTACAGTGGTGTGGAATGCTTCAGATACATCAACAATGGTGAAGACTTTGGCTTTTGTTTTTAAAGGAAGCTTCTCTTCGATGGTCGGTATCTTGTATTTGGATCTCTTAATCGCCTTATTTATTGTCTGGCCTGGGGCAAAGCAGATACGAAGTTTGCCGTTTGGTTTTTCTTTAACCAGCATGTTAGACAGCCATTCTGTGGGTTGGGTAACAGGCCTAATAATCCCTTCTCCAGAAAGCCTTTTCAGCTCTTCATTTACCCGGTCTAACTTTGCCACGGGCACTCGATGTTTTGGGGCATGTACAGGTGTAACAGAGGGGTCCAGCTCAATATGCACAGGTATCCTGGGGGGGTTTCCGCGCCCCGGTCTAAAAACATTAGTATACTGCCGTAAAATGTCCACCGCCGTTAGCATTCCGAGTGGGGGAAGTGTTTACGGAGTTTGCAGAATCTCGTCCTCAATTGCGTTTGTTTCGTCTGCATAAATCTTCAAATAATCCAGAGCCTGCGCATTCTTTCCGCTAAGAAGTGGTGGTTTGTCGCCCGGGACGTCCACAACAAGAAAATCTATTGTCTGTAGTCTGCCTAGTCTGCCTTTTCTGTAGCAAACTAGGGTCACTTGACCTTTTGGTCGCATTGTTTGGCTTCCATATGTGCAGATTCTGCTTTTGGTCTCTGACACCTTTAAATTAAGGAATAACTGGCTTAATAAATTGCTGGGTATGGTGTTGCAAGTGGAAGCTGAGTCGATTTGTGCTCTCACAATTTTCGACTTCCCGTCGTGAACAAGGTGTAAATGAGCGAAGAACTTCTTTGCAGGTCTACGTGTTGCTTTGCATTCTGCTATAAACGCCTCCTCATCTGCATCATCATCAACGAAATTTGACTGTTGCCCGTTGCCTACTTGCTTTCTTGTTCCCCCTTTACATGCACGAGCGAAATGATCAAGGATTCCCCACTTATTGCATCTCTTGCTAAACGCAGGGCAATGATGTTGACGAGGACTGGGATGGCTGCCGTGACACCAAAAACACAGTGGCGTTGGTGGAGCAGAAGTCTGATTCTCACGTGTGGATTTGTTCGTGACATTTACTTGCTCCGGCTGGGTGCTTCGGGCGGTTCTCATTAACTGGTTCGCAAAAGTAGTCGCCTCAAAGCTTTTTCCGATTTTAACAACTTCCCGCAACTTGACCTTGGTTTGTGCAGCATCTCGGTGTCTGTGGCCTTTACCGATTAGTTTTACACGCAGGGTTTCAGACGTTAAGCCGGCGATAAACTGAGTCTGGCATAAACTCGTCAGCGAAATGTCATATTCGCACTGTGAAGCTTGACTTCGCATACGGGTTTCCCAAGAACCGATCGATTCGTCTTCATTTTGCAGAAGGCGAAGAAACTTCTGTCTTTCACCGGACAACCCGATGCTTGATCCGTAATATTCTCTTAGGGCATTAATAATCAAGTGAAGTTTCGCCATATCTTCTGCTGAAAGCCCTAAACTGTATTTGTAGACCGCTCTGCTCGCAGGGGACAGTGACGCCCTAAGGCATGCCATCGCCTTCTCTTGTTTTGTCCATTTTGCAGCCTGTGACTCCTTCGACGGATCGAACCAGTTTTGCATGGTGCAGTAATCCTTCAGATCTTCGATGAATACCTCAATGTCGTGTTTGTAATCTCCCGTTGTTTTAAAATCTGGATAAAGGAGTGTTTAAAGCCATGGTTGCCAATAGATTTAAATCGTTAAGCCACGTAAATGCTGTGAGGGAGGAGAAAAAAATCCCACCGCTGCCACCATGTTAACGTGTCTGTTACATGTCCTAAACTGAATATTTAATGCGTTGGAATCACTAAACATGTACAAAATGTGCAAAGGTGTAAAGTATACAAAGGTCCGTGCAATAATATAGTAATAACATGTTGGTGCAACGAAGCATGTGATACAAGCGTTACGATGTTGGATTCGTTTGCACTTCTTTTTTAACATTGTTGGGCCCACGCACGCACACTACACATGGTATTCTTGGAGTTTATTGGTTGCATCTTTCCCACGATGTACTGCACAGGGATCCCGGTCGTCCAGTCGTCCCAGACGACTACAATCTCGTGCGGACGATTAAGATAACTTCATAAGTCGCCCTTCAGACGAGTGAGGTTGTGCTCAACCACAAAATCTATTCAAAAATTCTTATATGATTTTATACATTTTCCCTGTGTTCTGATTACTTCTCTAATCCACTTAAAACTTTGAGAATAATGGAGAATAGCAAGCAGCTTTTGTCTGCAATGAAATAAGTCTGGGCGCCATCTTTGATGGCGCAGCATTTTCTACGAAACGATCGCAGGCTCAGTTTTTTTGTGAAGTACTGCATTCAGGGACCATTCGCAGAAATCGTGACAGCAGTCATCAAGGCCTGGCGTTTTTTAGAAGGCGTTTCGTCGCCTTTGGCGGAAAAAAAGGGTGAAGCAGAAGCCGGTGCCTCATACGCTTTAAGATATTAAGTTTTTTTAGAAGACGTTTTGCAAAAAGGTGACGCATATATACGGCGGAAAACGCAAGCGCACCGTCTTGCCTTCATGGCAAACTGACCGATCATGGAAACTTGTGAAATGTAAATAAACGGTGTTTAGCCTAGGACAGTAGCCTGTTGTACTTAACAGTTTAGTTACAACCCTTTCTTAGTAAGTAACTATAACGGAAATAAATGCTAATCAGAAATGTTCAAGTTGCACACAATTTTTTCACCATTCTTTTAAGATTATAATTCTGTACTTTTGTGCGGGCGACCCAAATTGTAAACAGGCAAGTAGGCCATCAGGCTTACTTGCCCGGCTGACGACTCTAAGAAAACATGAATATGGATCCCTACTGCAGGTCCCAACATTGTTGGGAGTTGTTGCATCCGTTGGTACACCACTGCCAACAAGGACGACACAACTCCCAACATTGTTGGCCCAACGATGCTGGAAGTTGTTGGGTCCGTTTGCACGTATTTTTACACAGACTTTGGTGGACATGATTCGTACTGGCTATAAGCCAGTAAGCATAATGAATAACTTCTTTCATCATACTTACTACTTTTTTTTTTCTCTCCTTCTTAAGCTCAAGCCACAAGAGAAAAAAAGAAGTCGCCATATGGCTCGTTTAACATCAACTATGATTTCAACAAAACGTTTCAGTCGCACTAAATCCGCCGTGCTTGTTTTGGGTTTTATAATTTTATCAGCCAATCTTTATCTACTTCAAACTCTCTCTTGGTCAAGGACGCAAGAAAGAGATGTTCAAGAACCTCAGGGCACAAATGTAAAGCAAGCAATGCCAGTGACAACTACAAAGCGTGTCTCCGTGGGCGGTCTGAATGGATCGTGTCTGCAGAAAATGACTGAAGTGGATAGGGGAATTCTGCATTTCAAGAATATTACCATTCGACCACCGCTTGGACAAGCAAAAGTTCTTCAAGTCAAGTTAGAGTACCCGCAAGAAGAAGACGAATTTTTCCAACTACAAAGAGGTTTCTTTACACTGTATTGTGATCGAGATATTGACCAGGTAAAGGAGAAGCTTCATCAGGCGACCATCAATAACGCGTTATCTTCTTGGGGGCTAGCAGTGGAAGTTATCATTCCTTGGACTCCGCAGTTAATGGGAACAACTCACTTATTCAACACTGGTCATTATTTGGCTATTCAAAGGGTCGAATATGCCAATGTTTACTGGACAGTCATTGATCTTATGGATATTTTCATCACAACACAAGTTGTGGGGATAGCACCAGAGAGCCTCAACATCGTTCTCATGGACGCGCACCCTCCCACTTCGCTCGACCCCTTTTGGAGTGTGGTCTTTTCCAAGCTTATCAAACTCGGTAACGATAGCCTGTTTACAAATTCTAGCGGTGTTGTGTTCGAAAGCCTATTATGGCGTTACCCACGGGCTTACTGTCCTCTGCTAGATCGAAACGTGAACACTTTGAAGTACGTTCAGCCATTTAGGGAGTACGTACTGCAGCGGTTTGGCATCCCTGTGCATGCGAGGCCTCGCAACTGCAGCGAGGACAAAATAAAGGTCCTGCTCAACTTTAGAAGAGATTACCACAGTCACCCCAGGAATTTGGACGGAACGGTCGACCGCAAAATTGCTAATGAAAAAGACGTTTTAAAAGAAATGGAAGAAAACTTTCCTAACATCACCATTGTCGCAACTCAACTGGACTCGCTGCATTTGAAAACCCAGTTAGAGCTGGTTTCATCAGCAGACATTTTCTTTGGAATGCATGGAGCGGCCCATGCCTTCCCTATCTTCATGCCTCCGGGCGGAGCAGTTGTTGAAATGTTTAATTTTAACTCTAATAACTGGCATATGGGGAAAATAGCTGCGCTTTCGGGACATTCACATGTTGTTTGGGTAAGCACCGACGCCAAGGCGTACAACCAAAGGACAAGATCAACCACGATTCCCCCAGGTGTCGTAAAGGAACTTTTAGGAAAGGCAATCAAGAAAATTTGTGACTGATCAAGTTTCTATCGTTTTATGTTTCGTTTTCCCATTTCAGACCACGTGATGTTCTCCAGGGAATTTGCCTTTTGTCTTTTCATTAATTATGCACACATATGCCTATGGATGCACGTGTATAAGACAACATTTGAAAGAAACAGTTCTCACGTGGTCTGAAATGGGAAAACAAACATACAAGGTAAAAAGGTCTATTGTTTCTGTGGTCGTTACAAGAGACGCGCGGGTCAGTTATTGGCTAATTTGTCCTCCGACCCTAGTAACAGTCCCATAACTCTTTGCGATAGTTAACTCGATCGAGTCCCCTTGTCGTTTCTAAGGTGGCGATTGAGAAAAAGATCAAAGGCTCCTGTGAGCCAGCTCATGGATGAATTGGCTTAGTGTAGAAAAGACAGTTCAATAGTTAACAAAACCCCCAAAATGGGAATATATTCGTGACAATTTGTTTGTCGGAGCTGTATGTGAACAAATTAATTTTTTGAAACAATAAAAGATAACTTAACCAGTAGAATCCTGGTAACTCGAACTCTGAAGGGAAACTAAAATGCGTTTGAGTTAGCGAGGGTTCAAGTTATCGCGGTCGATTGCAAAGTTCAATGTGCCAGGTTAAAAATTGATAGTTACTTATTTCTCAGCACTTCAGGGTAAAGTGCAGTGAAAAATTACCCTATTTGATAAGAAACGGTAATATGATAGGGCATTTTTTATGATAAAACGTGATCCGTTTGTTGCACCGATTAAAATTAGTTCGAGTTAGCGGGGAATTCGAGTTATCCGAGTTCGAATTAACCGAGTAAAAATGACTAAAAAGTGGGGTAAAATCCAAGGGAAATTGGAGTAAGTTCGAGTTAACGGGGAGTTCGAGTTATCCGAGTTCGAGTTATTGGGGTCCTACTGTAGTTTGATCTAACCGGAAATTCCCAAACGTATTGTCGTCGTGCGCTTACAAAACGTGACAGGGTCAACTTTTGGTGCTTAACATGCTATTAAATAGCAGTAATTTTCTGTTTCTTAAAACTCGCAAAGCAAATTAAGTTTTAGTTTTGTGCCTGATATTGCATGAAAGGCCCCTCTGACTATCCATGTGAATATGTTTCTATTTGACGGGGCGATCCTCAAAAACACTCCATTTCTTCTAAGGAGTAAACGCGTGAGTGCGTGAGTAAGTGATCAAGTGCCATTCGACTTCCTCCAAAAGTTCAAGGAATGACTACGTCATCCTTGAGCTAAAAAGCAGACACATGAAAGCGCTGACTCAATTGACTACATGGTCTCAATCAGGCTAAACGACCAAGATGTGTTAACAGGTTTACAGGTTAAAAGGACAGTAATTTTGTTTCTCCACGCTGCGTTTAGAAACGACGATATTGCATTAAGCCGACAAGATACGATCTGTAGGAGAGGCGTAATGTATTTGGCTATTTAATCTGCTTCCTTAAATTGTAATTTATTGTCATGTAGAGCACCTACATTTCCGTTTTGAGGTATTTTTCACTACATAAAGCACTTCCTAAGTGTCCGTTGACGGTTTCAAAAGTGTCTGTTGTCCGTCTTAGAGATGTGTTAGTCTTACTGATAGAGGGTGTAGTTACGGGAAACTTAGGTCTCAAAACGGCAGGGACTAACGTGTCCGTCTTAGAAAGTTGTTTTGTAAAGTCTAACTTTCATACACGAATGCGCAAAATTAGGAAAATGTGAAAACGCAGAGCGGTTTCTCGAAACGGAAGGCTGTTTCGCCGAACACTGTTAGTATTAAAGCGTTAATTAACCACTAAACTCGACCCAATCATGGCATCCCGAGTCCACGCTCATAGAGCGTCTTGTATATAAAACAAAAGAAGTTGTCACCTTGTTTTTGGGTTCCACCGCTAATGAAATAACTGGATCTGGAACAAAAATCGGCTCCTAAAAGAAATGAAACAACATTCACACAAGTTATATGCACAAGTGTGTCTGTTCAGGTGGTTGGTATTATTAGTGACATGAAACTCGTGATGCGTAAACTGTTTTCACGCTTCATGCACAGTTCATGCACTCATTTTTACGCTTCTCGCACATTTGTCACGCCCTGCGCAGACTTTTCATACGTCATGCGCAAGTTTTCACAGTTCATGTAAGGTCTGAATTCGCCACTTGCACATCTCCCATAATGCACCTTATTTGCGCCCCCAAATTTTGCATAACCTTTGTCTTTCATTTCCCCAGGGTATTACAGCGGCCGTCCCAAGAGAATTTGAAAACAATGCTTATGCAAAACTTTGGGCGCCAAATAAGGTGCATTATGGGAGATGTGCGAGTGGCGTATCCTCGTCGTTGGCTTTCAGTGCAATTTTAACTGTTTCCAACATTTATAAATAAATTGCTTACCATGGACACTGGCTTAGCTCCTTCAAAAGTAAACGTGTCACCAGACGCGCATTCGACACCAAACAGAGCACAAATATCGCCCGCATTAGCCTCTTGCACATCCTTAAAAACAAGAACAAAGACACCTACATTTGTCAGCGGCAAAACTAGTTTCAAGGGCTCATTGTCATGTGATCATCTCTTTTGGACACGTGAGAAACACGTGAGCAATATGTGAGTAGTCACTTGACATAGACAATATTAGGGCGACGGAAGCTCAAACATTTTCATGATAAAAGACAAATAACTACATGTCATTGTCATGTGATCATCTCTTTTTTGGACACGTGAGGAACACGTGAGCAATATGCGAGGAGTTACATGACATAAAAGACTTGAGGACGACGACAGCTCAAATCCTAGATCCCAATAGGACAGCACCTCGTTTTCACAAATTTGGTTTATTTTCACGATGGGACACTCAATAATTTGTAAACAAGTATCACAGATTTTAACACACCTCCATGGTATCAGAGTGCATGCGCACTATTCTTGGCACCTTGACACGTTTTCCAGTCCTTGTGTTCACAATGTAACCTCCTCGCTTCAGAGAGCCTTGGTAAACTCTCAGGTAAGTTAGCTGACCAAATCGTCCTGCCTGTAACCAAGATAAGGATACGTCAAACAAGAATGAAAAAAAAACGTGCTTGAAAAACGGAGCACTGACTATGAACGTATCGCCACCATTTGCCAAAACATCTTTGTTCGGGAATGAAGAATTTTAAACATAAACTAATTATTCAAGCAAAAAGAAATCCCACTCAATCAAAAGGAAAGTCTCTGACACGTTTAGCCATGGTAGCGAGCGCCACAGCTCAGTGTCTCGTTCCCAGGCGTCTCTCTTTGCTCTGACACGGGACGAGGAGTGTTTATGGGAGGGATGCACTGCAACCGATCCATCGCATAAGGCCATGCGCTCTGTGATAGCAACATAACGTAACATCACCTTTATTTAAACCTCGGATTTACAGTGTAGCTGTAAAAGCTATTCTCCGAGAAAAAGCAAATAATAATAACAATAATAATGATAATAATAATGATAATAATAATAATAATTCTAAAAGAAAGGAAAAAGAGAATAGAACATAAACATAAGAGGAAACGAATGAGAGAAATTAAAATTAGAAATTAACGACTCATTATGTACACGTAATATTATACTTGCTGAAACGAAATTTGACGCACATTGAAAATTAAACTCCTAAAAGAATGTCATTGACCTCAGGTCCTCAGTGAGTCCGTTCCACATAGTTGTTCGGATGCATATCTAAAGGAGTGATGCCTTGGACAAGGATACAGGCTTCTCACTTTAAAACGAGGACTACCGCAATGATATAGGATTTTGTTTTCTTGTACAAGTAAAGACTATGTCGCTTAAATTTCGCTGGCATTACTTAAATTTGAACACTAAATTCTGGAAGTTGTAGGTAACGCCTTCGTGAAGTGAGTTGTTTCAGCCATCCAGTTCTTGCTGTGATCCTTAGTTCAAGACATTTCATCTACGTTTGGTTTCAGCTTCTCATTTACACTTCTCAGTATAGATAACTTATTCTATTATTCTTCAGATCAAAAGGCGGGTCCTTTATCGTAGGAACGCTAGTAGCCACAGTATTAATTTTGGAGCCTTTTCTCACGATCTCAAGTAGTAGATCTCTCTTATGAAACAGGATGAATACGAAAAAAATCTCACCTCAAGTTTGAAAGCCAGACCAACAAATGGGTGATCAGAACTTATTTTGCTGTTAAGCTCAACTTTTTCGTTGGCACTGTAAATAAAAATAAATTAGTTGTACGTACAGGGAAGGCTGTTGCGAATACTAACCAATGGGGACTTTAAGATCCAACGACGCGACGGCAACGAGAACGTCGCTTAAATGTGAATTTGCGTTCCTTCAGTCTCAACAGCGATTATTCCTACCCACTTACTTTGTCAAATGTAGGCGGACCCTCCTGAAGGTGAATTTCAGGGGACCATAGCCAAGTTTAGAAAGAGAAATAAAATTTCGTCGTTGCTTGTTTACGTCCTTCACAAACGCCAAATGAGGCATTTTCACGTCGTATTCGTGCAAAAACAGGAAAGAAATGTACAAAAAAGCAAAATATCCAAAAAACGCAAAATTAGGCATCTTCACGTAGTAGTCGTGCAAAAATGGCAAAGAAATGCGAAAATAAAAGCGTGATGCACGTGCAAAGTTGTTGTTTTGCTTATTAAACCAATCATGTTTTTTTGACGTTCTCGTTGCCGTCTGCGTCGTTGGATCTTAGAGTCCCTAATGTAAAAATGAAAAGGCTGGGTTTCACTAGCGACGAAGTCGCAAGGGGAGTACAGTCATACGTTCAAAGAAATCAGAGTGGCAGGAATCAAAACGTTTCAGGGGCACCCAAAGACGGTTTCCTCCTACATACATTGACAACACTTTTCAGGCTATCCTGAGCACTTTTAGATCTCTACAAATGCATTCCGAGCGGCGCTATAAAATTTGTCTCTGTTACAGTGCAGGTCATCCTGGGGGAACGTGATTCTTTTCGAAATTACAAAGGCTTCAGCATTATTTTCCCGAGGATTTTAAATGCAATTTAACGTATTACGAAGGTGTGAATTTTTCTGATTCCTCTCTCCATCACACTTTTGAATCCGAAAATTTTAGGTTTCCTTTTTCCTTCGAAGAATAGCTTAACTTGGGGAGTGAAATGTGAAAAATTAAACTTCAGAAAATCGTCACGAATTTATTAGATGTCATCTCATCATGAGCTTCGATCAAAATTGTAAATGAAAAGAACGGTCATCTGGCAATTTTTTGCGGTTCTCAAGTAATAGAAAATTCTAGACAATATTTGCTTCTTTGAACAGATATTTTACAGAAAACAGTCGTTGGGTGCCCCTGACGTTTCCATCAATGGAATCCGTCACTTGCGATCTAATCATAAAGAAAGCTCCAAATAAAAAAATCACAGTGCTTGTTCCTACTAACAGTGATTGCGTTAGCTCTTCGGCTTCCTCATTTGACTTAGCCTGAGAAAACAGCCGACATTTGGCGACGCTACCACCGGATTCCCCGCCAAATGACATCTGAGAAACGAGCGCAGAAATTCCATACTGATGACGCGTCACTACCCAGATCTGGGTAGTGCTTCTCATTGGTTGAATGAAATTTTCCAAGCGGCACGACCAATCAGAAGCACTACCCAGATCTGGGTAGTGACACGTCATCAGTTTGGAATTTCTGCGCTCGTTTCTTAGACGTCATTTGGAGGGGAAACCAGTGGTAGCGTCGCCAAATGTCGGCTGTTTTCTCAGGCTACTTTTGACTTCGACGATCTAGTTTTCACTAGGTCGTAAGCGGAATCGGAACGCTGTATTTACTTGATTATAACGCTGGTTGCTTCTTATTACAGCTCTTAATCATTCATCCAATGAATACATACTGGGTAAGAGAGAACAGACGCACAGCAAAATGGACATGGAATTCATTAAAGCATCTGTTTAATTTAAGAGAACTATATCTTAAACGATGCATTGAGAGCCGATTATCGCGAAGACAAAAACAATAACTAAATTTGCTGCTATTTTGCAATAAATGATAAGGTGTACAATGTAGTTTCCATCCTTCTTATCTTGTATTATTGACAACTTACTTTTCAGCATCGAGGGCAAAATTTTTCACCTCACTAGGGTCTGGTAAGTAGTCGACGACACCATCTAAAAGAGGCTGTGGGAGTAGCAGAATATAGAGCTTTAGATTATGAACGACTATGAGTACGAGATTTTCTCAATACTAGGTAGTGCGCGCGCGTGAACCAACGTCGTTTTGGCGCGAAAACGTGAAAACGTGATAGCCGTCGCCATTCTACGACGAGTTTTAGTGAGAATGTCGTAGTGGCAACAATAAGTTATCAAATGTTAGAGGTTTTACCATTTTGCGATCGGGAGAGGGCTTAATCTCCTTCAATAAAAATAACCATGTTAACTTTTCTGATGACAAATAGTAAAATGAGGCTTTCCTGGGTGTCTATTTTTTGAGAATACGGGAAAAAAAAACTTTACGCAAATCTCTTCCTAATAGCCCCTGTTATTAATTTTGATACTGAAATTGAGAGTGGAAAGAAAACAAAATTTATTATGCGTAACAGACCTGTACTCCCTTGTTCTTCAGGGCTGATCCAACAAACACTGGTGTGAACGCTCTCTTTATAGTGGCTCGACGAATGGCAGCCTATCAATCAAAACACCAAAAGAGCTGTTTTAAAAATTCCACTTAATTACAATGTTTACACCCAAGTGTTAATGCATCAATGACGTCAATCATACACAACATTAAAAAAGGCAATACCCTAGACAAGCTAATACAGGCAATTGGCAGCCTTATCAAAATCAATTCACCACAGAGCTGTTAAAAAGACTCTTTTAGCTCGAACGCTTCTTTGTCCTAAGACATTAGGTCACGTGATGTTCTCAAGATAAATCGCCCTTTGTCTTTTCTTAAATAGAGAGAAGTTTGACGTCACGCTACCATGGTAGCAAAATTTCTGGATCACAACAATGGGGAGTTTTTGCAGTGGCCACCGCGAACAGCAAAAAAACAATGGATTTAGATTGGCATAAAACAACTTTGCACGTGCATGACGCTTTTTTGTATATTTCTTAGTCGTTGTTGCACGACTGCGACATGAAACTTCCCAATTTCACGCGCCTGTTTTATGGAGTAGGTGAGCGCAACACAAAAATTGTCTTTGTCTTTTTCTAAACTTAGATACCGTCCTTTCGGATTTAACCCAGAAAATGTCGCTAACGTTTGACTAATTAAATGAAATTAGATAGGATCGATGAACTTTGAAACAGTGCAAATCCACTTTTTAAGTGACGTTTTGGTTTGTTGTCATCCAGAAATTTTGCCACCACGGCAACTCGACGTAACGACTTCTGTCTATTATGCATACCGTATTTCTTCGAATAAGCACCCACGCTGTAAAAAGTGCTCCCTCCTAAATAAGCGCCTACCTCGTAGGCCGTAATATCAAACAAGCACCCCCCTCGAATAAGCGGAAAATAAATATTTCGCCAAAGTAAAATTAAAATTTGTTGAAAGTCTTTCTCCTCTGCAGTAGCGTTGCAGTTCTCTATCAACTGAGCAATGAAGACTAATGAATTTGGAGCAGTTCAATTTGCTCATCTCTGTAAAAATTGGGCTCAACCTGCTTGAAAGCAAATAATTATATTGTTATTGCATTGTATATACATGTACATGTATACTAACAATTAGTTGTTCTTCTGTTGGCTGGATCTCTTCCAAAAACATTTCACCAAGAACATCATCAACATCGGCGACAGTTTCTAGGGTAATAAAAAAGAATTATTTTGATTAAAGTGGTGGCAGATCCAGGGAGGAGGGCGAGGCTTCAGTGGCGGGGGGCGGGGGTGTGGGGGAGCTTAGAGTTTTCCCGACATGCTCCTATCAATCCAAAATATACTTTTATCATATAGGTAAGACACCTTCAAAGTGAAATAATTGTCACTACTTAGGAAAAGCATGCAACATTCATTGGGTAGCTTAATCATTTAGGATTAGGATTGAACTTCAGCTGCAAAACTATAAAAATACACCATTATTAACTTAATCATTACCATTTTCTTTTTTTTGTTCAGACACTGACTTTTGCTACTGAGAGAAAACGTGAGACTGACTGAAAAGTTGGAAGCTACCACCAGCACATGTACCTAAGCAAACCTGACTTTCAACCTGGGACAAGCAAGGTTTTCATTTTCAATTCTAGTAGTAGGAAAAAGGTGTAATGTTACAGGTGAATATTTTGAAAAAGGCTTCACATCTGAATAAAAACTACTCACAGGCTACCAAACATTAGCTGGAGAATTCTGCATGGTAAATGGAGAAGTCTCCTATTTCCATTGCCTCATGAACACCCTGACAAGTTTGGAACCCCACTATCAAGTTAATTAATTTGAAGGATTTCTCCTGCCGCTAAGTTGTAGCACGGCTACACATGTGAACGTTCAAATTCAAGAATCAATCACATTAGCAATAAGGCAAGGTATAACATTATTGTTATCATTTAGTTTTACCGATTAGTTCCTGTCTTCTCTTTGTGCACTCTTCAATCATATCTTCAGGAATAAATCCTTCCTCTACCTGGGACCTACACGAGGATGTACAAGATTGATAGTTGACTTAAAATAGGTACATAGCCTCCTGTGCAAACATTCTTAGGGACTATAAAGCGTATCTAAATTGAGAGGTACAGGTGTAGGACAACCCACTGACCAGTCTATACTCATTGATTGAATACCCCTTAAGTAGAACTTGTGAGCTAAAAAGCAATGGCGGCCATTAACTGGAGATGTGTTTGAAGCAAGCATCCTGCGTCTTTGCAATACATCATACAAATGATGCTACTATGAGTCTTTTTCGAGGTTTTCCTTCACTCTATCTAAAAGTTCAAACCTTTTGATGAGTGTTTTCCCTTCCAAAACTATTTTCTTCCAAACATAACCCCCCCTCTCCATTATAAAGCCCTCCTTCAAAGGTGCTTTAAATAAATACACCCCCTCTCCCCGGAATTATGCAGGATTTACGGTATCTACTAATAAAAGAACAGCGGCAACAATCATGCTTGATTAACAAACTTAACAATAAACCTTGTCTTGCTGGCTTTACATGAACTCACCCCTGATGTCCTACAAAGTAGTAAGCTTTCCATCGCACAAGATCAATAACACCTTTCAGTTCTGATTCTACACCAATTGGCAACTGAGCAAAGGCGGCTGTGTGTTGTAACTTTGCTCTAAATAAATCAAAGCTCAGATGTTACAATGTAGACAATTTGATGCTGATTTTGTCAGAGTAAAAGAAAACAATAGTTCATAACTAAAACTAATAAACCCACTGATGTTTTCAATTTACAAAAAAGTTGATGAACTATTTATGATTAATTATCTATAGACTTTTCCATGGCTTTTGTCAACTTTTATTATGGACTACATGTAGGTTAAGAAAAAATGCACTGACACTGCTTGAAAGAATGCCTTGAATAATAACATTGTAAACTCGCCAAGTTTCAAAGCAAAGGGATGGTGCATCTGCAAAGTCACAGCATTCTATCCTTTTTAGTTAATTGTACAAAGTGATAAAGAATCCTGGCATTTAGCCTGATAAAATTAACAGCTAACATTTCACCACATACACTATGCTAGTTTTCCTGCAAAATGACACCTAAGGAACTCCATGCTGATGACATGTCACTACCCAGATCTAGGAAGTGCTTGTGACTGGTTGAATCAAATTTTTCTTATTATGACACAACCAATCAGAAGCAATACGCAGAACTGGGTGGTGACACCTCACCAGTAAAAAATTAGTTCACATTCCTCAACATAATTTCACATGGAAACCAGTGGTGGTATTGTGAAATGTTGGCTGCTTTTCTCAGGCTACCCAGCTATTTATCTAGTGACTCAATATCATTATCGTTCAATGCAAATTGTTCTTCCTTTTCATTGGCCGAAAGCCCACCAAGTGACGTGCAAATAACTGCATACAAAATAATAATGGTCTGCTCATGCGCAATATTGTCTAACCATGTTTGGCTCGCAGCAAATAATATTCTACTCACGCGTAAATAAAACCACACTTTTCTCCTCCTTGCGATCACTCTTGCGTGAAAAATGGCAGATTGCTTTGCTTCCCAAAGATATTCATTAAGAAGCAAACGTAGTGATCGAATGATAAAACAATGATTTTTGAACTCAGTTATCGCAAAATATCGTGATTTGTCAGTGTCTCGCAGAGCAATTATTATTTGCCAAAGCCGAAAGATTTGCTCAGCACTGAAAAATCATGATATTTTGCTAAACCTCCTCCAATAATTGTTAATTACAGTCATTAAGACAATCGAGCATTGACTCTGAGTGAGCAAAATGTGAGACAGGCTTGTCCTTTGGGCAAGCTGGAATTCAGGCTTTTTTCAAGCACTGTTTATGACTGTACATGTACATAACTTATAGGTGACTTTGAAAAAAGTCAAGCTTGGTGCACTGGTTTACCTGATCTGACTGAGGACATGAGATGGGTTTGCTCCCATTCTGGCACAAGAAGAAAAAGAGGACAAGGCGTATGAAAAATGTATTAAATGTATTAAACCTTATAATGAAATATGTACATGGTCCAATATTGTTTAACCTACAATGTATGAATCTGGTACTTTAAAATGACTGTCACTGAAAATACAGATTCATGCCACATAAAGTACAATCATGTAAAATTTTTATGGGTATTGGGAGAAAATAATAGGGACTACATGATTCGCTACGGAGAGGTGCTACTATGGTTACATGAGGTCAAAATCACATCTGGTGACTTCACCACCCTAGTTGAAGTGCGGCTTTCCCACCGGACATAACCTTGTTTTCTGGTACCACAAAATATCAGTTAATTGTCACATAGTGAAGAGTACAGCAATTAAGGCACTTTTCTGTACCAAACAACAAGGCTACAGCCAGTGTGAAAACCATACTGCAACTCAGGTGGTGACATTACAAGAAGTGACTTTGACCTCATGTCATGGTAAGAGTACCTCAGTCTCCGTAGCGAATCTTTAAGGCCCTAATTTCAATAAAGAATACGGGAGAAATAAAAGGCAAAAATATTTAGTGAGCATAATGCTACATCTTTCACGCTTTCTAACCTGTCCAGTTTATTGATGAAGGCAATACAAGGTACATTGTAACGCTTCATTTGACGATTTACAGTTAATGTCTGACTCTGTTGGATACAAAAAATAATGTAAGCAAAAAAATTGTGAAATAAATGGCTCCGGGAAATGTCCACAAAAATTATATAGAAGCCCTATCAGTTTAGCAAAGATCACAGCTCTAAAATAACATAAATGCATTTTGAGGGAAAGGGTCTCTTCAAAAGGAAAGAAGAAGATAAAGTTAATGTTGAAAATTTATAGAGTATTTGTTTTGTTATAATTACACATGTATTATACTTGGCTTAAATTTGAATTCATTTATTTTAAACTCACTATTATAAATTATCATACCCAAAGACAAAAGAAAAGAAAATTTACACCAAAGATAAAAAAACACAAAAAAAAACCCCTCAAGTTCATAATTAATCCACATGAGCAGAGTTGAGTCTTGATTCAAGTTGCATGGCAAATTCCAGAAGGGGAATGAGATACTTTTCTGGAAATATTCACCTACACTGTATACGGAAATTTCACAAAATGTGGCCGAGATTTCAAACTAATATTGATCTGCCCCAGAAATGCATGAATTGCACAATACAATGTATAAAATAATGTTACAGATCAAAATTTGATTTCAGGTTAAATTCTTTTTAACCTCAATCATATTTGTGTCCTAGCCCTAATTATTCATGAATTGGGACTAGGAAACAAAGGAAATTGAGAATCAACCTAGGTTAATTCAAATTAACCTGAAAATCAAATTGGATCATGTCCTGTAACAGATATGCAACTCAGCAAAGGCATGCCATTAAAAAATTTAATAAAGCTGGTAACATTCATTAATTAAGGCACTTTCTGCAGTGTGTGTATATACATGTTTCACGTACATTAATGGTTAGTAGAGCTTTAATGATGAACAAACCTGTACTCCACCGACTGCACATAACACTAAAATAGCTCCATCAAGAACTCTGAGTGATCGCTCAACCTCTACAGTAAAATCCACATGCCCTAGAATTTCAAAGGTAATTACATGCACAAGTCCATTTACACGTATAATGTTAATTTGCCATTTTTACAACCTACAAAATTTCGCACACTATGCAGTTTTGCTGTCTGTAGGATTATCCAGTGTTACGCAGGGACATCAAAAGAGGGCAACTTCCTCTTTTGCACTTGATCCTTTCAACCCAAGACTATAAAGTTAAGATGAGATGATAAATTTGTCATTTTAACTCTTGCATCTGTTATGGAGATAAAATTATGTGGTGTAGCCATTCAAATGAATGAATAATATTTAGTGCTACCCCATTTCAGACCTATGCTGCAATTCTCAAGGAACTAAAATAAAATGATACATACTCAGACTCCAGTTAAATTAAGGTAGAACAAATAAACCTTCAGGACCAATTTCAGACCCAAATGTTTTAAAAAACTTTTTTGAACAGATGATACCCTTTAGTGCCCCCAAAACTGGTAAGTATAACAGCTCAATAAAGAGAGTACCGCCCATCCCCTTCACGTGGGAACCATGTACAATATTGTATGTGTAATGCAACTTGTACAACTTACCAGGAGTGTCAATGATGTTGACGTTCATGTCTTTCCAGGTTACATATGTAGCTGCTGACTAAAGTTGAACATTAATTTAGAGTGTAAGATGAAGACAGTGTACTTTTAATAAGTTACTATTGCTTAAGACTACACTTAAATGCCATTTTTGTCTAATCATCTACCTATCAAATGAATGTACAAACAGTCTGCATGTTAACATCTGAACCATATACATAGCATTACATTACTTTAAATTAATTTCCCACCTGAATAGTGATCCCTCTCTGCCGTTCAAGTTCCATAAAATCCATTGTGGCTCCCACATTGTCTTTGCCACGCACCTAGTCACATCGGGAAAACAAGGTCAGGGGTCAGGTAAGTCAGTAACAATACAGCAATCCACATTAAATACTTTAGATAAAAGAATACATCATTGTAGACAAAGAACTTTTTGGATTCCCAGGAAGGGCATTCTGACTTCTTGAACACTTAAAAAAGAATCAAATATCCAACCCTCTAATACAAAAGTCCATCCCCACAATTTCTTGCTCTCGTTACTTCGATAAACATTTTGAATAACAAAGGTGACTTCTGTAGTTGTTGCTTTAGTAGCAATAGTATTAATAAAAAAATGTCTTGGACATTAATTTTTGAAGGACAAAGATTCACTATTTCAATGGAATTCACTATTGTTTAGACCTACTTGCAGACCTGCCAACCCCTGATAAAGGAAAATCTGGAGACCCATGAAAAAAAATCTGGAGATTCTATAAAAAATAGTGAGATTCTATTTTTTTCCCGATCAAGATTAAACAAACCCCTTTTCCATTGAGGAAAGTCATTAACAGTTTATTTAAATGTTTTATTTAAATGTTTTATACGATTGTGATCGCTTTCCCGCGCTGAACTTACAAAGACTACTGGGAAACTCAACATGGGAGACGCCTGGGAATTAGACCTCGTTCCCAGGGCCTACTCCCCTTTCAAAATGGCGGACAGACACGAAGGAAAACGATTAAGTTTATTGAACACAAGCAAAAATCACAGCTGGGTACAAAAAAGTAAGAACAGTGTTCTTCTTTATTAGTTTTTCACTTTATGGCACAAGCATTCCTCGTTAATTTCCCATTTTTATTCTGATTCAACAACTTAAATCATTTCAGAATGATTTTTCCCAAAACCCGTGAGATTGAGGAGCCTTGTCGTGAGACCGTGATAAATGACAAAAAATCGTGAGACTCACGGCAGAACCGTGAGAGTTGGCAGGTCTGTACTTGTATATGTTGCAGTTGATTTTTTATTTCAGTTAATTTTTGTTTTTCCTTTGTTTTCAATTCATTAGCATACATTACCATACCCTAAAATGATGGAAAAATAAAAATTAACTGAGATGCAAAATTTACTACAACTTATATAATACAGGGTATTGTAACAACATGTATTTTTGAGGGATGTCTGGGTAAAATTCTGACATGCAAAATGGCCTTGAAACAGTGACACCAGGCAAGATGAAATGGCGACAAATGAAACAAAGATGGGTTGAATACTGACAGGGATGTAGCCTACTCCTCGACATACCCCGCCCCCCTCCCCTAACAGGGCCTCATTGTCAATGAATGCAGCCTTACATGTATATGTACTTCCCACTTACAAAATGCTCTGTTAGAATACAAAATACACAAAGCTATAGACTAGGTAACTTACCTCATGCATGTGACTTATTCGACCAGTATAAAACAACAAACGCTCAGTGAGAGTGGTTTTTCCTGAGTCTATATGTGCAGATACACCAATATTTCTGATAGCTGAGACATCCTTCTGTTTAACAGAAGAAAGTTAAAGAAGGAAAAATTCTCAAAAATTTATTTACAGTAATTTTAATTAATTTAAGCGCTCAACTTCAAAAGTAGCCTACTAGACCATCACCTGAACTACATCTGTAGTACAAAATAATTATTCCTACACAACATGTACATTGTAGTAAAAACTTAGAGCCACAAGTCACACAGGACTAGTACGTTTTTCTATAAAAATTAATGTTAAATGAAGGATGGAAGGATGAAAAAAAAAACACAATCTTTATCCTGTATATGTTGTTTCAATGCTTTCTTAACAAAGTTATAAAAACAGAAGACAAACATGGGCAAGAAGTCTGTACGTTGTGGTATCATGAAGTCACATATCAAACTGTCAAATAATCAATTTATTGCCATAATGCAGTCAGGACCATCTACATGTACATGTACCACAGATTTTCACCAAACTTGTAAATCTTCAGCTCTACAAGTGATGCATTCCCCTCATCCCTTATTGCGGGACATTTTTTTACCATGAAGCAGTGAGTACATTAGCTTTCAGACTCTGTCACCACAAAGCTACAGCTGTGTAGGGAAAGACTAATGGAGAGTAACACCATTTTTATTCTGGTCTTGCATTCTAGGATCAGCAGCGTTGAAAGCATCCTACATCTAGCATTATTACCAACCTACTGGTTATTTCTAAAAATCTCAGAGAAACTTACAGAAGCTCCTGATGATAACAGACGTCTTGTCACAACATGTGCCTGATGAAATTAAGGATACACACTTTTAAAGGCATTTTCTGTTAAAGACTTCTTTTAAAATTAAGTAGCTGGGTATCCAGGAAGGGTTCTTGATACCAGGCATTTAGTTAAACTCATAGAGTTTTGGTAAGAAATCATCATTCAAGACTATAGTTTAGACTGCATGAGTTAAGGGACCGTATATATAAAAAACTTAGGAAGAAAATGTCTCAACCAAATGGCAAATTTATAACTTTAGACATTTTAGGGAGGGGCAAGTTCATCCTCTTTCACCCTATCACCATCCAAAGCTGTGAAAACATTTTTGTGAATTTGCAAAGATACTTTGGGTTTGGAACCACTTGAGTTCAGTTCCCAGTGGATGGAAACGCTTTTGTTCAAGTCAACCACTAAATAGATGTTGCATGGGACCACCAAACTAGCAATATCTTCACTATACGTCTGACCAGCAGCTTATTTTTCAGGACACTGAATGGCTACCAAAAGCCTGAATGTTTCTTAAGTTTAGTGATTAGGGTTAGGAAACTGAGTGAATTAAGGTAAAGTTCAGTTCGACCTGCATAAAATGAACCTTGTTTATTCACTCAGTTTCCTTGCCCCAATCAGTAAATTTCGGAGTCACTTGGCGTTCGGCAGCCGTTCATCGTTCTGCAAAATACCTCTGCGTTGTCTGACATCAAGTTAAATTGTTGATGAATATTCGGTTACAGTTCCGATCCCTGTCAAATTAGTGGAAAAAACATGGAAGAGCCCATTTTAATGCTTTCTTTGATCCCGGTCAAATAAACTAAGACAACATTACATTAACACGAAATGATTGTACCACAGGATTTCATTTACGCCGACAACAGTTCAAACCCCATAAACAACAAAACAGCATTGCATAACGCCGGCAAGGTTTAAGTTAACCATACACATGAAGAGACGAAGAGTGTCACTGTAAATAAAGAAATGATCAGAAGGAAGGAGGAACCTTACTTGACGATGAAGAAGACAACGTCCACATCGTTGAATGAGAAGTGTTGTGAAACCCATTTTTTTTTTTTTCGCGTTAAAATATCATGGTAGGCAACTCTTAAACTACGATTTTACGATTTTTGGCGAATTTTCCCCAGGCGCACGTGAAGCAGCGTGCGCATTGATTTCGTGGTAGGTACCGCTGACCAACCAATTTCGTCTCATCTCAGCCGAAGTGACTGGACACTCACCCGTCCGTCCATTCACCCAGATCAGAAAAGTCTCGAATTGCAGTCCGTCTTTTTTCTTAAAATCCTTCTAGTTCTCATGCCCTGCAAACAACGACGTTATAATAAGGTATTAGGACGGGACGAGAATTATTTTTTCTTCTCGGTCTTCAATACGCCCTCGCTCGACGGGTTTCCTGTGGCGTAACTCAGGTCCCAGCTTACTAGTCTGAAGTAACCTGCGTTCAGGTTAAGTCTAGAGGTGTCGGAGACAGGAAGAATTGTGAAAAATATTTACCTTTATTTCTGTTTCTCACATTTTGATTTTGCACGAGGCTCAAACCACTTCAAAAGCAATGATCTTGGGTGGTGCAGAATTTTGCACTTATAGATTATGGACCGAAATTATAGGGCCCCAGTTTGGCAGGCGGTCCAAAGGAAGGGAAAAGGAGATAAATAGCCTGTGAACCAGGTGTCCTCCGCGGTCGGTACTTTTCATACGGCGCGCGAGGAGAACGCGCACTTCCCCGAGATAATTTTTCCTACGCAGGTTACGAGAAAAACGGAAACGCGACAGCACGAAGGGCGAGCCGTTGGTGTTCTTGCGAGCCCGATCTCCCTCTGACAACCTCTTCCTTCCGAGCGTCTGCTACGCAGGGGTAACACACTAATTTCGCGGCCTCTAGGACTGGAAACATGTGAGGAAAGAAGGATTTTCAGTAATGTTGTTAAGGTTCATAGTTACTGGGGGCTCAAATTCTGACCTAATCTTCTTTATTCATTTTCACATTGTAGACAATCATTCAAAATTAGAAACATATTTTATTCTACATTTTTTCCGATATCTACTAGATGAAATCACAAAAAAGTATTACTAATAATGATACGGGGTGAACAAATTAATGTCTAAATATACACTCTCTATCTACGAAGTCCTACTTTACAAAGACGTCAGGCTGGAGAAAATAGCCTGCGGGGTGGTCGCATGACAATAGGGAGCTTTAGCAACGACGACGGCGACGGCAACGAGGACGTCAAAAAAGCAATAGGTTTATTACGCAAAACAACAACTTTGCAGGTGCATCACGCTTTTTTGTACATTTCTTTACCGTCCTTGCACGACTACGACGTGAAAATGCTTAATTGCAAGTTTTCTGGAGGACGTAAACAAGCGACGACGCATCTCTTTTTCAACTCCAGCAAAATTCGCCCATTCTTGCCATTTTCAGCAAGTTGGAATAAACCCCACAAAGATTGAAAAAACGGGAATTCATTTTAACACTGACGTTTTCGCTGCCATTGCCGTCGTCGATGCTAAAGCCCCCTAACTACAGGGCAGGGGGGGCGTAAATTGAAAAGGCGCGCGCGAGTGGGAAGGGCATGCACGAGGGAAGAGGAAGCACCCTTTACGCGCGTCCTCCTCCCGAACAAGTTTTAAGGTTAAAGAGGCCCCTTGAAACCGACCTGATTAGTAATCAGACCCGATTTAAACAATTTGGGCCCGATATCCTTTTGAGTTCGATCTGGAGCGATCGGGTCCTAATAACAATTAATAATTAGGATCTGATTTGGAGAAATTTGGGGACTTGGTTTTCCAGATACAAATAAACATCCACTCACGCGCGCACTTTTCTTTACGCCCTGTGTTTCTCAACGGGTCGCTACTCAGGCTATGTATGAAAAGAATCAGGAAAAGTTATAACGAAACAATCAGAATATATAATATGCGGAATGTTGCCCTAATCTACCTTAACATGGTTAAAGTAGAAAGAGAGTAGTTTCAGGATCAAAACGCTTTAACTAAAAGAACGCGACTAATGCGAATAACAAGGCAAACAAATAAAACCAGACTGGGGTCAGCGCAGGTATTCCAGACGTTGGTTCCTCTTTCCAACCCGGGGCAGCGTATCCGATTTCCTCTCGTTGCTTCACCAACCAATCACGAAGCGGCTGGAAATATTCAGTGAGCGCTTCAACGTCAAGCGTCTGACTTCCGGTAAGTTTTTCGAGGGCTATTGGCCAAGGTTTGCTCTTGCCCATCTTCAACATCTCACTGTTGAGAGAAATCGAATGGGATCAAGTTAGGTTCTTGTAAACTACCCACCTACCCCTCCCCTAAGCTAACATTAACTCACTTAGGCAAAATGTTGGCTTATGGGAGGGGTAGGTGGGCAGTGTCTCAGAAACCTAAATTGAGCCATCAAAGGCACCCAACTATGCAAATTAGTTAGTTCATTAAAGCTTGAAATGGCCATTGGGCGTACGCATGTTTATGTGAGGTGGATCAGCCAGTTTGGGGGCCGGGGGGAAGGGTTCGTGTTATACTACTTAATGACCTTGGTAAAATCTCGCTTTGTTTAAAAATACAAGGTGGGCTGGCCGGCTTGCCGATCAGCATTCGACTGATATAGGATTTAATGGAGCCAAACGAAAGAACCGAACAAGTGTGGCGAGAGACAATAGCCATCGTGTACGAACACACGAAAACGAGACAGCGTATGCTGTTCGCCGATTGTGCACAAAAAGTAATAATACAAAGCATGTTTTGAGCCCAATCAGGAGCTGGCATTCGCTTAACCGTTTGGAAATTGTCTGGTGAGAGTCGTTACCCAAGGGCTTTTCCGCCCGTCCTTGAAAACTTTCGTCACGCCCTTTCTTCCGATCCGTCTGACTGCCCTGGGTTTCCGAGGATGAGCCTTAACTAGTTTGGTCCTAAGAAGCATCCTTAAAAATTGTCAAGGTACAATTAATAATTTCTAAAGTCACGGTGACATGGCCGCTTCTTTTCTCTATTTTATATCGTGCACTATCTCGTGTCTGTCAGAACCTAGTACAACTTTTTGCTTCGACCCGAAAAGGTATTAAGATAACTACGCAACACCGTAAAAAAGTGTTTTGTAAAAATTGCAAACTGAGAAAGATGTTTTTTCAGTCAGAGACATAAGCGGCTCGGAAAAAAAAATCCGAGAACTTTCAAAAGGAGTCAAACCTATTACCTTCTGGCCCCAGTTGTTCAAAAGGTGGATAACGCTATCCATCTGATAAATCACTATCCACTGGATAGCACAATTGGTTTCCCTAACACTTATCCGTGGGATAGTGATTTATCCGTTGGATAGCGCTATCCAACTTTTGAACAACTGGGGCCTGGTTGCTAGCCCAGATGCTCTACCACTGAGCCACGGGAGAATTATGGGAATCTAAGGCCACTAAACAAGGTTCGTGTCTGACAAACACTCTTAGGAGTGAAACATCGATATGTCTGAGCTTATGCGCAGTGATAAAGATGAAATGTAAACTGAATTGTGAAAGCTGACAACTGAAATTTGGGATAATTTTAAGCCGTCAGTTAACCCCCCCCCCCCCCCCCCCCCTCTTTTTAATACTGTAAAAGCCACTGGCCGTTTAAGATCCTCAACTTGGTTGTAAGAAAGTACATCGCAGAACTTATTGATAACATTACCCAATTTTTGTCCCTGCTTTTGTGGAATTAAAGATGGAGCAGGTATGAAGGGGTCCTTTGTGACCTGCTTCTTTACAAGCGGCCTTGTGGAACTGGAACTGCAAAACGAAGCTCATAAAATATCTGAAAGGAAAAATAATATAACTTTAACTGCAAGATTCAGTTATTTTATCTCAGTTACATAGGGTAATAAGCCATTCCTGAATTGTCCCAAGCCTCTGTTTCAAAGCGAGGTTAAGTGAAAAGCCATTGATATGAACATTTTTGGCAAGAAACGTTTATTCATCCCTGCACGCGCTTTAGCATCTGACGGGATAAGAGAGATGTCACCTGATAATTCAGGGGGCAACAAGTGATAAAATTTGCCAATACGTGCAATCGCCGTCGAGTCTGTTTATTCTCTCAAAACGAGACAACGATATTAGTCGTGCAAAATGTATAGTTCGAGTTTCAACAACTTCTACCGCTTTATTATACGATGTGAGGACAACTGCGATCGCAACTACATTCCCCCAAAAATGTTATCACTTACACTCATAAATTTGCCATTCTCGTGTTTAAGGTAAAAGGATCTTCATTTTCTGTTGTCTAGAATTATGAATTAACATACTCCACTGCGATTTCTTACATCGGCAGATTTCATCACTTGTTTGGCCTCTTCGAAACCACGTGACATGGCTTTTGCCCCATCGATATTTAACCCAATACAAAGATGTATGGATGTAGATGTGTGTCGTTTCTTTCCTGCCGGACAATGGCAAAGAAGCCATTGTAAATTGTAATTATCACATTACCTACTACTCTCAGAACACCGCTTTGGGGACTCTTGCCAGACTGCTCATAGTGCAGTTTTTAAGTTTAAAAGTAATGAGTAATGATGCCCTTTGATCTAATATGAGTGTGTATTTGAGACAGACCACCACACCCGAGTCAACGCCTCTACTCTTAACGAATAAGGATACTTCTGGACAGAACCTTAGTGACTCATCAGAAAAGCTTCCGGGATTTCAAGATGCAGGGATCATTTCATAACTTTTTCTTTTTTTTTAAGTGAAAATTTTGCAGGTGGAAAGAAAAAACGACTGAATATTGCGGCACAGCTCCTTCTAAAGTAGCTTACCTTATGTATGGAGTGTTTGCAGGAATGTGATACTTGCATCCGGGATCAAAATCATCTTCTGAACGATCCACTGGAGGCTTGACTCCCTGGTACTTAGTCCTCAGCTTCCACCACTCGGCGTTGTAGTTCTCTTCAGTAATAGCTCCACTGAAAACCTTCCAACGCCATTGGTCGATCATAAAACCGAACGGTAGGAACGCCACTTTACGCAATGCCATCTTCATTAAGGCGTTTATATCAGATTCTAAACGGACATATAATCAAACCACTGCTAAGCGAGCCTCCTGTAAGGCAAAAGCTTGCAAAAAAACCCGATAATTGCTTTCCTTAATAACTGGAAACCTGATAGCTGTTAACCCACCACTTCTGTAAGTGATCGTAATCTCGCGATTACTGCTTGCTTAGCCCTTTAGAAAGGGGGCAGGGGTGGGGCAAGGAGAGAGCTGTTTCTTTTTTTCCAATCGTCAAAAACAATAGAACATTTTAACTTGTATGTTTTGCTTTCCCATTTCAGACCACGTGATGGTACCCCAGAGAACTGTTCAACTGTTCAAATTTCGTCCTATACACGTGGATGCACGTTCATATGTATATGAAAAGAAAAAAAAGGAAGATTTCCTGGAGAACATCACGTGGTCTGAATTTGGAAGGCAAAACATAAAACACAAAAAGAGAGAGCCTGCGGAAAAATATAAAATGGCAACAACAAAACGGTAGCCTGCGAGCAAGCTCTCCGGGGCGCTCTGGCGGGAAGCTTGCAACTACGTCCCTGGATTTTGAAAATCTGCATCGAAAAAGTCGGTGCGAAATGCTGATTGGCGGAGATGACATTAGTAATGACGTTATTACCCTTGGCACGTGTTTTTTAGTGCTTGTTTACATTCGCGCTCGTTTCCGCTTCGCGCTGATTGGCGGAAATCTGACAGCTCAGTCGACGGGCAGCTACAAGAGGAGGTGGAATTTAATTTTCAGAGACGTAGTTGCAAGCTCTCTTCCTTTTCCCACTCCGGAGAGCTTGCTCGCAGGCTGCAAAACGGTCACATCGGCGACAAAAACAAGAGTATTCGCCACTTTAGGTACGAGAAGCGAACTGGAGCTGAAGTTCGTTGCGCAATTGTTTCTGGGATCGTGGACGCGCCTGTCAGCTATTGGTTAATTTTTGTCCCTGTCCTTCGTAACAGTCCCAGGAGTCTTTTCGAAAGTTAACTCGGACCAGTTTTCCTCTCTTTTCTAAAGTAGCGAATATGGAAAAAAATAATTAAAAAAATAAAATAAAGTGCGAATATGCATTGCTTCCAATATTTTTTATCACAAGAGAAAACGTTTTTCCGCTGGATAGCCCTAGCCTGTATAAATGCCGCGTTCGCCTCGCTTGGCTCATAAAGCGCCTGTTATGGAGGTTAGATAGCTCAAGAACGTACCGCATTTCACGGAGGGAAGATCGTTCTGAGCAAGGGCTTATGAATTAAAAGAGAAAATTGTGCCGGGTAATAATGTCATGTATTCTATCTGTACCTTCATCATCGCTGTAGTTCTCTAACAAACCAATTTTCGTCAAGTGTTGTGGTGTGTCGACTGAAAGTGACATGGTATCGCCAACGGCTTCATGGAATCCTGGGTTAGCGCCGGTGCGGTACTCGTATGGTAGGTCCCAGTACTGTAGGTAATACTGAATGTGGCCCAACTCGTGGTGAGTGGTGACCAAGTAGTTATGTGTGACCGTGGTACATTGCTTTACTCTGAAAGGATAACACATCAAGTACTTCAACTTCAACTTTATTTTTTTCAACTTCAACTTCAACTTTATTTAAATTTGGAAATATAGCAAAAGATACATTGGGACTGGCCTGCAGTTAGCGAGGCTATTCGAGGCAGGCCAGGCTACATAATTTACTACAAACTAGACAAATAGCATTTCTTTTAGCGATCTTTTAAAAGCTTTTTTCGGTCTTTCTTTAAGAATTTGAGGTATCCCATTCCAAATTTTGACCCCAACACGGGAAAAAGCATTTCGTTTGACATTGAGTCGAGATTCTTTAGTATACAAATGTTCGGAGGTTGAGGCACGTGTGTTGTAAGTATGAACACTAGAAATTCGAGAGAAGAGTTTCGAAATATTATCCGGAGCAGTGTTTTTATTTACATCATACATAAGACCACAAACGGATTCATAATATAGAGACTGTAAAGGTAGAATTTTTGCATTGACAAAAAAAAGTATTGCGTGGTTATTTGTTTCAGCAAAATATATTAAACGCAGTGCGCGTTTTTGAAGGACAAGAATTTGGTCAAGGAAAGTTTTACACGCGTTGCCCCAAGAGATAAGACCATAAGTTAGATAAGGTGTAATAAGTGACTGATAAATATTTAAGAGGATGCAAGTGGGAACAATATGTCTTAATCTCGCCATTAGCCCAATTGTTTTACTTATTTTATTTGCAACAGAGAAAATATGGGTCTTCCAAGATAGATTTTCATCGATTAACAGTCCAAGATATTTAATAAAGTTTTTGCGTTCAAGGGTAACCGTTTTATTGCTTTCATTGTCAAAAATATTAACCTGGGGATCATAGTTGAGTTTTTTTGGTATGGACGAAAAATTACATAGTTTGACTTTTTAATATTCATACTAGAAATATATAGAAATTTACTGGGAATGCGTGTATCGTAGAACCTCGTGAAGCTTTGGGGAAAAGGCCATCAGTATGAACAATAACAAAGGAAAAATACGAAAAAACGAATTAACAAAACATAAACGGAACTCGACGAAAAACTGCCTGTGTAGCAAGTGCTTCTGCACGAGGTCGTTGAGAAAGTTGGAGCAACGGAAGGGGAGCAAAGAAGGAAAGCTTGAAGGGGGAGGGGAGGGGAGGAAAGAAAAGGAAACCCCTAACCGCAAATCAAGCCTACGTCGGGGTAGCCTGAGTATCAGGCACTACCGGGGGAAAGGGGGACGAGAGAAGTGAAAAGAGGAGAGAACCCCTCCCCCCTCCCCCTAGAATCTCCTCTGCCCTCTCCCCTAAGGAAGCCGTGTACTTAGCCTAGCGTCGGGCATCGTCAAAACCATTGGTCTACATGTATACATGTGTAGATAGTAGGAAATGCTTTGTATACTGGCTTGCCCTCTACACTTTTCCTGTTCACTTCACAAATGATTGTCGCACCGTCCCCACTATTTAGTGAGCGCCTGGAACAGGCTAGTCTCCCTCGCAGCCGTTTTTAGTGTCGTCACGCAACACTCCTCCCCAGCGTTGCGTGACGACACTACTCGAATGAAAACCTCGAATGCAGGGAGAAATTGTGATGCCTTACCTGACGTCTTTGTTGATGCTGAAATCCCAAGCGGAGGCGTGACAAATGACCTCTCTGTCATCAGGTTTACTGATCAAGGATAAATTATAGAATGACTTGGGGAGAGGTTCCAAACCAATTGAAATGAAAAATGACTCGGCGAGTTGCACCATTTTCAGCGGAGTGTAGTTTTGCTTTACCATGTTAGCTGTAACATCTAGGCTGGGTTTGCCTTTGTATGGTTCGACGAGATCGTAAATATTTACCCACGATTGCGCCCACATGTTTCCTAGCAGGTGCGCTGGGATTGGACCGGTCTTTTTCATCTTGCTGTACTTCTGGCTAAGCCGGTACCTCACATAGGCGTGGAGCTCTTCATATAGGGGCTTCAATTTGTTCCAAAAGCCTTCAACCATGCTCTGCAAGTCATCAACCTCGTACCACGATCGCCAGTACTCTCCAATGTTTTCCCATCCATTTTCTCTGGCGCCTTGGTTTTTCAGTTTCACAAATTCCTTGTAGAGAGGTCGCAGTTTCGGGCCAACCGCATCCCGCCAGCCTTTCCATGCAAACTGAAGTCTATCATAATCGCGTGTTGTCGCCAATATGCGGTACAAGTCTGGGTTCAGTGCAAGCATTTTACCGTTACTGTCTTTAACTTTGCCAGTGCTGTAGATACCTTCCATTGTTGATTCGAGCTCGGTGACTCTGCGCAACACGGCTTCATCTTTGGGTGTCGCTGAGGAAGTGATAAACTGGATTTGCCTCTTGGTGTCGTCGGACAGTTTGCTCACGTCGAATTTTGACGCGTTCTCTCGCATCCCCTTGTAAAATTCTGAGAAAGCAAGGCTTGCGTTTGTCTTCAGTTTACTATTGTAATCTGTGAGGTTTGTAGCGTAATTCCACGAACGTACAGTAGACTTGTAATCTGCATAGCGAGTCTCATTGTTGTATTTCTTGAGAAATTCCAGAGCTTTTGCCTCCTCCCCTTGATCAACGGCGGCAGAGCAAAGAAAGGGTATCAATACAGCGTATAGAAGGAGAGTAAAGGGAATTTCCCAGCGCATTTTCACGTTAAGATTGCAGCAAGTTGCTACAGTGGATCCGGCTTTGGCAATCAACGGTGGGCGTTCGTAATCCTGCCTCTGCCGCGATATCGCTGGTCGCTCGGTTGTGTAATCTGTAACAAATTAAAATCAATATACCCTTTGTTTACCACCAACTCGTAAACATAACATATCACCCAACATGTCACGAAACACAATCAATTTAATTTGGGACCCGACGACTGGCTAATTGATGTTGTTGAATTGAAATTTGATTAAAATCAACAATCAACGTCCATAAAAAATCAGCGTTTGGCAATTGTCCTTTGTTTAGGAACATGTCATTCGCTTATGACAGAGTATACAAAAACCAAAACACTAAGCTGGTTGTTTCGAAACACCTGTTAGTAAAGCTGTTTCCCTAAGCAAAAAATCAAACAAAAATAACATTTCAGGCTCGTAAGATGACTGGGTGAAAATCTAAACTTGGGGTGCGCATTAGTAGTTAGGGCTTTCCACAAGTTGCTCGGCAACTTTTTGGCAACTTCTCGTATTCTGAGCAACTTTTTTCGTATCGAGCAACTTTTTGCGTTCTGAGCAATTTCCCTAGTTATCTTCTAATTCGGAGATATCGAAACAGCTTTCAAATTCGCATATTTTAGCATCAGACCAAAAAGGTTTTGTTTTTATGAGCAACTTTCGTTACAAAAAGCAACTTTTGATGGTTTTTTGAGCAAGATTGAGCAACATTTTGAGAAATTACGGGAAACTTTGGAAAATCTCGAGCAACTTGTGGAAAGCCCTAAGCATGGTTGTACATTCTTCTTCAGTAGTAAACGCCAACGTGAGCTCCATATCGCTGGGTATTTGCCAAATTCTCTTTTTTTCTCTCTTATATTACACCGAAATGTTGTCGAGTTCAATATACAAAACACGGTCGAATACCGTAAACTTCCGCTTTTGCGCCCCCCTCCTCCCTCCCTTATAAGCCCCCCACCAGTTATAGGCCCATCTAAGGGGAAACAAAAAAATGCATCCAATTATAAGCCCCCCCCCCCCCCCCTCCCCCCTCTAGCTTGTGTTGAAAGAAATTTGATTTTTTTCGACTATTTTAAGCTTAAATAGTGAGTTAAATTAAAAGGTACTTTGATCAGCACTACCGGCTTTGTAGCTAAGGCCCCTCCAAAAACTACCGCTTATCCGCCTCCCCCCACACTTATACGCCACCAACCCAAGTTTTAGGCCCATATCTACCTGTAAACAACAACAACAACAAAAAAAACATCAGATCATAAACTCCCCCCCAGATATAAGCACTCCTCGAGCTTATATTGAAATAAACACGATTTACTGATTTTGATGTTTTGAAACCTAACGGAAAACTTGTAATTGAAATGCAAAAAGCGGCTTGTTTCGAACCGCTTTTTCTAGTCCGGTTATAAGTCCCTCGAATGTAAGCCCCTCCGCTTATAAGCCTTCATTAAACTCCTTACGAAGATGTATTAGCCCCGGGCTTATATAAAGTACCCTGGGTACCATAGTTTTTTTTCTCTCACGTGCGGCTAGTTGCTTCGATGTCGGCCCCAGGGGGACTTGGCCGAAGTGACGAGAGGCAAAAACGCTCGGGTCCCAAAAAGACTTGACCGCTGATCAGAAACCGCGCATAAAAAGTGTCTGGAAGCCAGGATCGCTCCCTAAAGGAGCTGTGTCACGAAATTCAGCCAAATTAGGAAATTACAAAATGCCCGCTAAATTAAGAGAAACATAAAAATAACCGTTTAAAACTTTAAAGGAAGGTTAAAATAACATAACAGAAACAACAGATGCCACGGACGGGCAAAACTGAAGAAGATTGAAACGGATTGAAATTAGGGTTTTTGAAAACTGTTCAGCCTAACAGTTTGTCCTAAACAAAATGAACTGGACAGTCGCGACACAGCCCCTTCAAACGACAGTTTACGATAATTAAAGATCAGTTGCTTTTCGGCGGAACATGTTTTGAAGTACGGGGGCTGAAGAAAATCTCCTCTAAGAAACTTTTTAAAAAGTTTTCGGAAAAAAGGTAGGGGACTAAAAGCCCGTATAAAAAAAAAATGTAAAAAAAAGAACGGCCAACTGATCCAGTCACGGCAAGGCGAAGAAAAGTAAACAAAAGGATAAAACAAAAAATATACATTTAAACAAATTTGCCCAATATTTTGGTTTGAAAGACAAACCTTCTTCATGGGCTAAAAGAAAAAGCCTCCCTGCCCTGGCTCCACCTTCCCCCCTCCCCCTGCGAACACTTCCTACCCGTTCAATGACGGAACGTAATACCTCGAAGTTGCGTATCATCCAGAAAGCTCTCTGGCTAGCAAATTTTTTTTTTGCTTAAATTTTCCCTGCCTTATGTTTGTTTTTGGAGGGCAAACTGACCAATTTTATGAGATACTCAGCTGCCCAGATATTTAAGCGGAGAAAAAGATGTATATTGTCTGCGACACAAAAGGAATCTTTTATCATCGGACCCCTGAGCAAAGGATGTTTGCAATGTCAGTTAGCCCTTTTCTGAATCGAGTAAATATTGATTGTACGTATGACCGGTGCGTAGTCACTGTTGAAAATTAAATGTTTTCGCCGTTTACACAAGTTTACTAAAAAGCCAGCCAAGTCAAAAACACGTCTCAAAGCCCCGACACTGACATTATGTTGCTTTCTTCGAGTGAAAAGTACAAGTGCTTGGTGCTGACGTCTCTAATTTGCACGCGCTGTGTACTTGAATGTGCAACTTTTCGGACAGGGTTAAACGAAACAAATAAAAAGTAAATTCTCCGTCGGCGATGAATACACTGAAAGGAATATGAAAAGAAAAGACTGAAAAAGTCGCACCTCCCCACTGTGCCGCGAAGTTAAACAAGACACTTACTTATAAAATTTTCTGCTCCGGCTTCAAGTAAAAATTACACGCTTCTCTAACAGCCCAAAGATGCTGTTAAGTAATTGCTTAACTTTCCAGGCAGAGTTATGCGAAACCAATCGATCTATAAAGGAAGATTTCCAGTTGGCAGTGACTCGAGTAAGTAAACTAAAAATTAAAAGAAATCGCACCTCCTTTGTACTGGCCCGCGAAGTTTAAAACACGGCTCAATGCCCCCACACTTACTGACAAAATTAATTGCTCTCCGTAAGTAAAAACCACACGAAGTCGTTTCTAAGTTATCGCACATGAAAGTGCTGTATAATGCGCAACTGTTCGTGAAGTAAAAAGACCACACCTGTTTAATCAAAGTGTGTTGGCGCAAAAAGAGAAAGCCGGTTGTTTGAGAACGTATTCTCGCTCGCTTGGATAACCAGGACTAGAATCTTCGAAGTAACGACATAAAAGTATCGGGAGAAGTCTAGCCAGTCTACGCATGCGGCGGGTTAATATAAAAAATAAAAGCAATGATGGAACTAAAAGACCAAGTTTTCAGTTCACTGCCTCAAAAACTTACAATTTGTGGACGTCTTTAGAAGAATAGCTCTCTATAGCTCCTCTGACTATTCCCGTCGGTACCCTAGTGAAATTCCATTCTTGATAGATCCATTAGCACTCCCCACCCTCCGTGGTACACAAGTTTTTCATGACATAGGTTTCCGATTATTCAAACAAGCTTCGGGTCGGTCTGGAAAGGTGTCACCTCGAACAAAGGAACTAATGTTTTAAGATTGATGGGCAAATTCAGGTGGGTACAATAGACCATTTCTTTATAGGATAAAGCTTGGCTGTTATACTTTGAATAGCAAGTTTTACATCCGATAAAAGTGTCATCAATGTATTACCATGAAAGTTCTTTTGATCAATTCTGCAGCCCATGCAATCGATCGAAGCGAAGACTGAACCACTCTAGAATAAGGTGCACTTGGGGTTGATACGTGCGAGTATAGCAATCTCATTTGCCAGATGAAAGTTTTGTTTTCAAGCTTAACAACAATAAACAATTCCACGGAACAAATGCGACGGCTATACACAAATCCACCTTTTATGTTAAGCTCATTGACTGGCTATAGACAATATCATTCATGTACCACTGATATAAATTATTTTAGAATACTTACACGCAAAGTTTCACAGCGTTTCGTTCTTACGCAGGCCTGGCGATCGAAACATCAGCTTTTCAGTCACTCTGGTAAATTGAATTTATGAAAGCAATTTTTTTTGTTTCACTTTCCCACAGGCGAAGAGCTTCAGTTTCTTTTGAAGGCAACCGGACCTTTTATTGAATACATTATACCCCAGACGTAGTTAATCGATAAAAATCGGTATCGGAAATCAGTCGATATCATCGATATTAATCGATTTAATCCGCCATTAATATCGATTGATATCGGAAATCGATAGAAATCGAAGTCACAGAAAAAATAATTTATCGATTAACAAAATCGGCAACAATCGATAGCAATCCATAGTAATCGATAAAGCGATAATAGACCTTTTTACCGATACGGCGGCCATATTGGATTAATTCGATTTATAGACTACGAGTAGTCCCCCATTTTTCCTCAGAGATAGTAGAGCGTGCTAAACGCGAGCGCGCGTGGAAATCACCCCACGCGAGAAAAGGCAACACGCGGCGGGGAGAGAGATGTAATGGGAAAAAAGATCCTTGTGCTGTGTTTGGATGTAATAATCCCTCCTCGCGCGCCTCTCGCGTTTCTCTCGCACCTAAAACTCCCTTTCTTTCCCTTTCAAACGCCTGCCACGCAGCCTAGTTTGGCGTCGTTCGCTCGGAGGAACTGTCAGCTAGATGAGTTTTGCTGACTGGTTTTGGGGAGTCTTGTCTCCTAACGGCTTGTTTTACTCACTAGAAGAGAGAAAGGAAAAATCATGCCGCCTGTGTGCTTGTTATCTGCTGTATTTTGACCTTAAACGCCTACCACATAGGCTACGCTTATCAACGACCAGATTATTGAAGACGAAGCGATCTATAATCCCTAGCGATTTCTGGTTTGAGGACTTCTTCTTGCTGGTTATAGACGTTAAAAAGCCCGCCAGGAACTTACTTCAATAATAATATTGATTGCAGAATTAGCCTTATTGTAGACCTTTGAAGTTCCGCTCTTCTTTCCCTGCTACAAGGCAGCGTTCTTTTGTATGCTGCGCTGGATCCAGTTCGAGAGTCAGCGAAGTGTTTGTAATTGATTTCTCCGACAAACACTGCATGCAAGTTGGGAAGTCCAACACGATACCTTCAGCAAAAACGTAATAGATTTATGCTGGATTTTATATAACAAGCCACGTATGGTTGCGTCTTTCTTCTTTCAACGGACGACTGCATTTACACTTTTTTTAATAGTACCTTCACTTCAGATTCCTTGCTTTAGGAAAACAAAAGAAAAACAGTACGCGAAATACGACTTAAATAAGCGCATCGCGGCCAGACTTATTTGACAGCTAGTCATTCACAGTTGCGTTATTTTTGCATACATAATTAGTAGGCGGGATGGCGAAAACAATGGTTTCCTGGCAGGCGTTTCCCTCCTTCCCTTCCTCCTCGCGCCCAAAACCCCCTTTCCCTTCCCTTTCAAACGCCTGCCACGCAGGCTAGTTTTTTTGATATCCCAAATAATCAAGGTCTCGGTACCTCGACCTTGATTATTCCGGATATCACAAAAAAACCTCATCCAATAATTGTTTAATATATTACATAAACGAGCAGTTAACAAAATCAACACCTTTTAAAACGAGACTGTGCAAGAGCACAGTTCAATAAACACATGAGAGACTGAACAGAATCGAAAACTGGTTTTGAGATACATCTCGAGGCCATAAAATTAATTAAACAATGTTTAGGCCTGGCTCGGCAGCTTCAGCCCAAAATTCGATAAATAATCCTGATAAAAGAGTGTGCTAGTCATTTTAGTTTCTTCCTTCCTTGTGCTAATTTATTGTTAGTTAATCTCTACTTTTAATATTTATAACTTGTTATTGTTACACGGCATGTCTGAAAACCAGTTTGCTGAGCCCCTCACCGTTTTTAAATAAAGTTGATTGAATTGGATCGAGCGAACAAAGTACAGGCGAACGTAACAACGAAGGCGACAACAACTACGTAGAACGTCTAAAAAGCAATATGTTTACAATAAGTAAAACAACACTTTTTTTACGTACAGCAATCTTTTTTGTACATTTCTTTGCCGTCACTGCACGATTAGAACGTAAAATTTCCTGACGAGACGTCTTATGGAGAACGTAAACACAACACAGTCTATCCCGCACTTGGGCTTGGCCCCCCGGGGGGTACTCCCTTATAAGGGCTTAATGGGGACGTGGGGCCAGCCAGCGGATGTTTTTCGGGATTTTTGTCTTAAACAGGGTATCGAATTTATCATTTTTTGTCTTAATCAGGGTATCGATTTATCAATTTTTGTCTTAAACAGGATAAATGTCTTAAACAGGGTATCAAAAATCGGAATTCTGTCTTAAACTGGGGAGTAAAATCAGCGATATTTGTCTTAAACAGGGTCAGGGTATGAGGGGCCGCGCCGCACCTCCCCACCCAGGGATATATCGAGTACCCCCCCGGGCTTGGTCCCAAAAATTTAGTTCCAAGGAAATGAAACCTATACAGTTTGAAGTTTTAAGCGAGTTGAAATAACCGTGACAGAGTTTTTCACAGTGACGTTTTCGCTAACGTCGCCCTCGTTGTTGCTCATAGGTTTCCTACTATCACTGAACACAAGCGAAAAAGCGTTGTTGATGCCCTTTGACGTTCAAGTGCAATGTAAGAGCTTCAAGATAATTTCTGGGTTTAACGGTGGTTTTCCACTGTCGCTGGTTTTAATGTCGGCTGTTTTCCCAGGCTATTTATACATTTGAAGAAAAATAAGCATATGATTGTAAATACTAATGAGACAGCTTGTGACGATTCGTCGACTTCATGACGCCATTATCAAGGAACCCATATACACCCTATTCCATAGGTAATTCGTCTCGAGTTATTTTTAGAATCGGGATAAAGTTACCTCGCGCGAGGCGTGGATGTTTCGTGGAGGTTTCGCATGACCAAACGCCGTGCAAAACATGTCGGGCGAGAGGCAATGAAAGCGTAAAAAGATCGAGAGCATTCCTGAATATTGAAGCGAAATGAGTCGGCGCTCACCTGGGAAAAAGGAATCGCTGGACTCTTTGACAACCCGTGAAATCAGTTTAACTCGAAGTTGTCGTAACCTCAGTGCTTTAATAAAATGAGAAATTTCGCCGGTCTATTGAAACCGGTCGTTTGTACAATTTAGGGAGTTTAAGATCCAACGACGCGGACGACAACTAGAACATCAAAAAAACAATAGGTTTAATTAGCAAAAAAACAACTTCGCACGTGCAACACACTTTTTTGTTCATTTCTTTCCCGTTTTTGCACGACTACGACGTGAAAATGCCTAATTTCGTGTTTTATGGAGGACGTAAATAAGCAACGACGAAATTTTATTTCTCTTTCTGAGCTTGAATATGGTCCCTTGAAATTCAGCTTTAGGAGGGTTCGCCTACAGTTGACAAAGTAAGTGGGTAGGAATAATCGCTATAAAGACTGAAAAAAATAAACATCAAACCAGAAATTGCTCTCTTCAAACCGTAAATTATAAATGATCCTGAGAGAATATTCAGTGTGTTAAGGATTTCCCTGCTCTACTGTTAGCTCTATACAAGAGAGGAAGGGCGATTCTTTTTTAATTTCGGTTTCGCTGACACAGCTTTCGCAGAAATCTCGCTGTAGTCGTTTTCGTCGACAAAAGGAATAGCAAAATCGCTGTCCGCGTCTTCCCCGATTTTGTTCTGCGTCATTTCGTGAAGGACGCGTGGCTCTCAGCGTGGGTCATCCACGGCGCCGAACACATTCGCGCTATGTGATTGGCTGTTGTTGTTGTCCCCTTTATAGTCTCTTGCTTATATACATTTGGAGTTCGTCTGACAGGAAAAGAGAGTGGATAAAACCTCAATGCAAGGCATAAAAAAAGATGCAATTCCCAATTTTCTTTTTGACGCTAAAGAAAGCGGTGGAAATGGCGGCGATGAGTGTCGCGCTGAGAACTTCAATTTCAACCTCGTCCCCAGGGTCTTCTCGTTTTCCAATATGGCGGCGTACTTTTCCAGAAATTTTGCTACCATGACAACGTGACGTAACGACTTCTCCCTACTGCGGATGTCTGAAGCTAACCCATAAGATAATAAATTTGTTTTCAGTACACGGCATGGAAATCTTCGCCCCTTTATTTCTCAGTTTGTTAATATTTATAGTCAGGGATTTGGTCTTCTAATTTTCCGGCGAATTAATTCAATATGGCCGCCGTATCGGTAAAAAGGTCTATTGGCAAGCAACACCCATGAGTCCGGCTCTAGCTTGACACATTCTATTTTTGATGACCAGTTCCGCAACCACTCCAGGCGCAGCCTTCACCAGATTCCATTTGTTTGTTTTCGATTTTTTTTTCTCTGGTTTCCTGATTTATTTTAATCCAGGTTTAATAGATCTTTATATGTCTATTCAATCCAGACGTAGTTCTTTCTTAACGCGGCTCATTGACGGAAATCATAAGACTGAACAAGAACACTGATTTTGTTCTTAATTATGCTCCATATTCAGTTATGGAATTGCTACAGCGACAGAGAGTCATTTTGTGCCACTTTCGCAATAATATTTCTTTCCCTTTTATGAACAGCTAAAAAATCAAAACAAAAGAGCAATTTGTTCCATTTAGTGTTTCTGTTCCTTCAGTATTTTATCAATTAAAAGAAGGGCATAATATCATGACTGAATAACTCAATAATATCGTACGGACAAGGTGTCAATATTGAACTTCTAACGAAAAACGACTTCAGTCTTTTCCGATAATAATCAATAGTAATCGATAACAGTCGATTAAAAAAATCAATATCGACTTCTATCGGAAATTGATATTAATCGAAGTCACAACTTTTTTGGTTATCGATTTCAATTCGATTGATATTAAAAATCAATATTCATAGATAATTGATATCGATTACTATCGATTATCTACGTCTGGTATGCCGTAAAGTTCCGAAAATAACGCCTCCCCCGAAAGTAGCGATGAAATTTGACAGATGTTAGCAAATGCCAAAAGTAGCGACCTTCCGAAAGAGGCGACTTCAAAAGTTCATTTCCCTTTTTGGTAGAAATAACGGAAATTATAGATACAACAAGCTTTACAAAACTGATCCGAGGTTAATTTTTTTTAACGGTTATAATTAGGATCTCCGGCATTCCTTTATGTAACCCTTAAGGTACTATACATCACACTTTTTGTTTTTTAAAAGTCTTCCTTTCGTCTGTGAATACCCATAACGTAATCAAACAATTCTTTTGAATTTTTATTAAAAACACAATATTTAACAATTAATGAATGAGGCTGAGTATCTTATGAAGAATTATGGAGATCGATCTTGATCTCCATAATTCTTCATATGATACCGAAGCAGAATTCAATAATTGTTTTATTGGGATTGAGATTCAAAATAATTCCTAGTTTAAAAACATAGCTAAAACATGCTTACCTCCATTGATGTTAAGTTTATCTTCGCTAGTGCACATTTAGGGTTGTTCAGCTCCTCAAATGTTCTCCAAATAGCAGATGTCGCCCTTCGAGTTGTCTTCTTTCTGTTCTTGCCGTGTTTTTAGCTATTATTTTGCCTAGTTCTTACTCTTGAAACGAGTGAGATGTCCGCCACTTTTGTTTTCACAGCCAAAACAACTCAACCTCGTCCGCAGGGCTTATCGGTTAACGGTGCATTAACCGGCAAGAAGGCTGCACGTTTGACGTCATCGGTTCATTAAACACAAAGTTCTTCCAAATTTGGTCATCAGTAGCTCTTTATGATGAATTATGCGTGTGCTTTTAGCCGATCAGAATCGGGGAAATATTTTGAATGAATTATAATTAGCAATTAATGAATGAGGCTGAGTAGGATACGAAGAATTAAGCAGATCGAGGAGGGTGTTATCTACCGAGGCCGAAGGCCGAGGTGGATAACACCCTCCGAGATCTGCTTAATTCTTCATATCCTACGAAAGCCGAATTCATTAATTGCTTTATCATTCATTCAAAGCAATTCCTAGTTTAAAAACATAGCTACAACATGCTTACCTGCATCGATGTTAAGTTCATCTTAGATAGTCGATAGTGTACGTTTAGGTTTGTCCAGCTTCGCAAATATTCTCCAGATAGCAAATGTCGCCCTTCGAGATTCTTCTTGCTGTTTTTGCTATGTGTTTAGCTATTATCTCGCCTAGTTGCAGCTGTAGTTCTTACTCTTGAAACGAGTGAAATACCAACAACTCAACCTCGTCGCCAGGTCTTCTCGGTAACGGTGCCTTAACCTGTAGCAGGCTCCATTTTTGATGTCATTTCCTCGTTAAAATTCTTGCAAATTTGGTCATCAGTAACTGGTTATGGTGAATTAGGCGTGTGCTTTTTGCCAATCAGAATTGGGTAAATATTTTAAATGAATAACAATGTTAGTTAATCACTACAGTCGACTCCCGATGACTCGAACCTTCAAGGGAGATCGAAACAAGTTCGAGTTATCGGGAGTTCGAGTTATGGGGAGCTCGAAGAAAATAGCCGGAAGGAAGGAAAAAAACAGTTTTTACTGCAAAGTGAACATTTTAGTGGCATTTAATTGTAGAAATGTCAACTGAAAATTAAAAGACACTTCTAGATTATAAATCAGAACGTAACGTAACAGAACATTGTCTAAACAGAGCATGCGTTTTACTGTTTTCAGAATTATAGCTGTTTCATGTTAGATTTGTGACAAACAACATACGCCTCCACTAGTAAACTACGCTATATGCGTACAACACGTCAATGGGAAATTGGACGCCAGTACACTGTTTTTTTCCCGACTTTTTAAGGCTCAAAACATGGTTCAAGTTATCGAGGTTAAAATTATATAGAAGTGATCTGAGGGGAAACAAAAATTACTTCGAGTTAGCGGGAGATTCGAGTTATCGAGGGTTCGAGTTACCGAGCCTAAAATTACAACAAAAAAATCCAGGGAAAATCAATTTTGGTTCGAGTTAGCAAGGGTTCGCGTGAGGTATCGGGAGTCAACTGTAGTTTTAATATTTATAACTTGTAATTGTTACACGGCATGTCTGAAAACCAGTTTGCTGAGCCATTCACCGTGTTTAAATAAAGTTGATTGAATTGGATCGAGCGAACAAAATACAGGCGAACGTAACAACGAAGGCGACAACAACTAGGACGTCTAAAAAGCAATATGTTTACAATAAGTAAAACAACAATTTTTTACGTACAGCAATCTTTTTTGTACATTTCTTTACCGTCGCTGCACGATTAGAACGTAAAATCCTCAGACCAGACGTCTTATGGAAAACGTAAACACAATTAACACAGTCCATCCTGCACTTGGGCTTGGTCCCCAAAATTAAGTTCCAAGGAAATGAAACCCAAACAGTTTGAAGTTTTAAGCGAGTTGAAACAACCGTGACAAAGGCATTTTTGCTAACGTCGCCCTCGTTATGCTCATAAGTTTCCTACTATCACTGAACACAAGCGAGAAAGAAAAAACTTACCTTTAAGGTTGTTGATGCCCTTTGACGTACAAGTGCAATGTAAGAGCTTCAAGAGAATTTCTGGGTTTAAAGGTGGGTTTCCACTGTCGCTGGCTTTAATGTCGGCTGTTCTCTCAGGCTATTAATGCAATTATATTAAAATTGATTTGGAGAAACATAAACATTGTTAATACTAATGAGACAGCTTCTGACGATTCGGTGACTTCATGACGCCATTATCAAGGAATTGGAAATAAATAACTCGCATTTATTTATTTCCAATTCCTCCGAAACGTCGGAACATTATCTCTTTCGTTATGGCCTCTATTTCATTTTACTTACGTAAAATTTGAGTGTGTTATGCACGAAAAAGTTACTGGACAGTAGAAGCACCCTAGATCCTTGTCTAAACAACAGTGAATTGAAATTTATTCAGCTGATTACTGTCTTTTCTCCTTTAGGCAAAATATTGTTATGCAAATGTTAAACGTTCATTTCATTGATTAAAGGATTATTAATTTTTTTTTTATATACCTTTGGAGTTTGTCTGACAGGAAAGGGGAGTGTATAAAACCTCAAAGCGAGGCATAAAAAAAGATGCAATTCCCTGTTTTGTTTTTGACGCTAAAGAAAGCCGTGGAAATGGAGGCACTGAGTACTTCAATTTCAACCTTGTTCCCAGGGTCTTCTCGTTTTCCAATATTTAACAATTATTCCTCGAGCCCGAATGGGCTTTGAGTCAATAGCCCATGAGGGGCATAGTAGTAGCTCAACCAATCAGAACACGGCATTGATAATAGACCACTAATTGGATTTTACTAATAATGATAATTCCCTTGAAAAACTCAGCCAAGCATAAAAAAGTTAAAGCAAAGATTTGCCGTTTTTATGCCACACTTCTAGTATAAAAACGTTTTCAGTAAGTAAGTGCGTCGTTAAACGGGACGATTCGCAAAACAGCGTTGCAATGTTGCAACAATGTTGTAAATGGTCGTGTAACATCGGACACTCAAAAAGGGACACTTGGAAGAAGATTGTCCAATCATGACGTTTTCTGAAAATAGAAGATTCTAACGGTTTAATCATAAAGGGACCAACAACATTCGTAAATTTGAGGGCTGTTTCCTAAAAGGTCAGGTAAGTTTAAAGGGTTTTAAAGTTTCATTTTTTTTATTGGTCCGTGGGCAAAAAAAGTGAGAATCTTTTGTTTTCAGAAAACGTTGTGATTGGACATTCTTCTTCCAAGTGTCACCCCGGTTTCAGTGTCCACAGTGTAACATCTCAGACGTAAAATGCGTCTGGTATTCAAAGGGAACGATCTAATTAGGACGCATGAATGCCCATCTTGTCCAGAGACGAATGAGACAATTATTTTTGTTTTTCAGAAAAATAGTTTTCTCTCCATGAGGTTTCCGACAATTCTTTGCGTCCCGTTTTTACACCAGACAACTGAACGTCTAAGACGTTACACACGTCTAGACGATTTTAAAAAACGGTCATTTGTCACTAACCTTACGTCGTTCAAGTAAGATTGCATTATCAAAAGGCGACAAAAAACACAGGTCGATGCAGGTTGAAAAATCCACCAGCGCAAACTAGGAATGAAATTGACAGTAAACAAAACCGAAATCTCAAATATTTCGTATTCATGGATTTCGAGTTTAACTTATTATTAATTATACCTAAAGTAGACTTAAATGTACATCGCCACACATACTCCCTTCCGCCTCGAAACACGTCGACTCCGAGTGGTCAAGTTCTCAAAGAAATGTTTATATACGAAAGAGAAAAAACATACATTCTTAATGTAAAAGAAAAGCTTTTTTGTTTTACCGTTCTTTTTTTTTTTTTTTTTAACTAATTGCTTGAAGTCGTCTTTTTGAATTAGCGACTAATAATGTTTGTAATATTTAGATAAACGCTAGAACGAAAAATCACACATTGCAGTTCAAGAGCCAAACATTGCTATAATTTCAGGCTTGGCTGAGCTTTTCAGAGTTTCCTAATCTGTCTATTCTTCTCGCTAATTTACTCTTCTACCTGCTCTGGGCAACCAGCGCACTAACGCTTCCTAGATTATCACATACGTTCTGGTCACGTCCTATGGTTATATAGTTCTCATTAGTATCTGTTGTGTGAAACTAGCACACTTTAAAGGTACCAGTTAGTCATGGAAAAATATAGGAAAAAGCTTTAGTTCCGAGGCCTTCTCAAAAATAACGACCGAGCGCGTAGCCCAAGGTCATTAATTTTCTTTTCGAGGTCGTTTTCGGATTTAATGCATCTTTCCATTATTTTAGAACCAGCAGGTCGTTATTATGGTCACTGAAGCGGGAAAAAAGCTCATTAATAAAAATATTGATCCTTCCATTGTTCCTATATTGACCGGCTATTCCATTTATTGAAACTGTGATAACCTGTTCAAAACAATGGCTAGCTGCATTACCTAATCGTCGCGTATTATGTAATAAGCATCCGGGATAAATCCCTGAAGATGGTTTTCTTTACCAGATAAACGTTGTGTTCTCGCTGTATTGAGATCCTAATTGCCCCACAGAGAGTTGTACCCAGCTGCCAATAGTAGTCAGCTCATCCCCTGCAGAAGAACTTCAACACGGGTGAGAGTTTTTAATCACACCATTTTTTGAAAAAACGTTAAAAAATTAATACGGAACGCAGTGAAAATATGTCAACAAACAAACAAGTAGGTGATGAAGACAAGACGTTTTCTAAACTTCGATACGCTCCTTAAGAATTTCAAGACTCCGCAAAAAATTCGCCGACACATGACAAATTGAACTAAATGGAATAGTCGTAATCAAGTTTGAAAAGGTGTGAATTCACTCATTTAGGACGATTCTGGCTAAAAGCCTTTTTTCCCTTTATTTCTCAGTGCCCTTTCTCTTCCGAAATCTAGGTAACATCTCAACCAGTTTTCTTTCAAAAACTGGCTCAATATAGTCGGAGCTATTGGTTCAATAAATGTTGTGAATTTTGAACGATTTTGCGAATGTTTTGAATGAATAAATATGCGAGGGTGAGGTTTAAAATTATATAAAAATCGAAAATATTGTATTTGGAGGTTGCTGAAAATTAAAATATGAAAGAAATAATTAGTAGACAAATTTTAGATAGATAACCACCGCCAGAACAAGATGCCCCTGATCTCATTAGCGGATCTGTATAATTCTTATTAAAAACTGAATCATTGGAAAATGCATTTCTAGAGCTCTGATCAGTATTGGCTTAGCCATCATGGTATATGAACCATATATACCATGCTCTCCAAATATGGTAACTGTACGCGTCTGCTCAAAATTAAAAACAAGCTGAAAATAAAGTCGGGAAGAATTCTCCATACTTTGTGGGCGTTTTTAATACAACAATTATTCCACTCGCGCTTGATGGATATGAGATGATTGTAGCCAGCTACGCGCCTCGTTGGCCAGCTACCATCTCGTAGCCATCTCGGAGGGTGTTATCCACCTCGGCCGATAACACCCTCCTCGACCGGCAGAATTCTTCATAGCCTACTCAGCCTCATTCAATATGAATTGCTAAATATTATACAAAAGCCGAAACGAATAATTACTCAGGATTAGCGCTTGATTATTTGATGATGATAACGACTGTAATGATAATGATTCAACAGATTTCCCAACCAAGCCTTAACAATATATCGACCAAGAATTGCCACAGTAACTAGGCAACGATAGTCCCAAGTAACAGCAAAATGAACGTAATAATGCAATTGAAAATTACTTTTATTCTCGTTCTATACGCGGTAATCATACCGTTTCACTGCTCTGCTGCTGTCGTTCGAGCGGAAGAGACGAAAGCTTTGGCGTTTCTGAAAAAATACAACAAGGAGGCTCCCATTGAGAAAATAAAGTTTATGGAGCTTGCATGGAATTACGCTACAAACATCACAGATCACAATAGCAACTTGAAGACAACTGGAAGCCTCGCTATCACAGCATTTCAAAATAAGATGCGAGAGAGAGCGTCAAAGTTCGACGTGAGCAAATTGTCCGCCGACACCAAGAGGCAGATCAAGTTTATCACTTCTTCAGCGATACCCAAAGATAAAGCCGTGCTGCGTAGAATGACCGAGCTCATATCAAAAATGGAGGGCATCTACAGCACAGGCAAAGTTGAAGATAATGACGGCACCAAGCTTGCACTAGAGCCAGACTTGTGGAACATAATGGCCACAATACGGGATTATGATAGACTTCAGTTTGCATGGAAAGGCTGGCGGGATGCGGTTGGCCCGACACTGCGACCTCTCTACAAGGAATTTGTGAAACTGAAAAACCAAGGCGCCAGAGATAATGGCTGGAAAGACATTGGCGAGTACTGGCGATCGTTTTACGAAATTGAAGACTTTGAGGGCATGGTTGAAGGCTTTTGGACCAAATTAAAGCCTCTTTTTCAAGAGCTCCACGCCTATGTGAGATATAGGCTCAGCCAGAAGTACAGCAAGATGAAAAAGAAAGGTCCAATCCCAGCGCACCTGTTAGGGGACATGTGGGCGATGACGTGGGAAAATATTTACGATCTGGTCGAACCATACAAAGGCAAGCCCAGCCTAGATGTTACAGCTAACATGGTAAAGCAAAACTACACTCCGCTGAAAATGGTGCGACTCGCCGAGTCGTTTTTCACGTCAATTGGTCTGGAAGCATTTCCCAAGTCATTCTACATCAAGTCTTTGATTACCAAGCCTGAGGACGGTAGGGCGGTGGTTTGTCACGCATCAGCTTGGGATTTCCTCATAAACGAGGACGTCAGGTAAGATTAGTGCTTGGTTTATCTCCCGGGGGAATCCCATATCACAGTGATGGGGTGATTGTCGGTCGTCTTGGTTAGGGGTATACAGTACATTGCAGATTTTAGGCTCACTTATGGTGTTCTGGATTTAAAAGCCTTTGCGTAAGGAAGTATCCATATAAAAAGAGAAAACGCCGTCATACAGTCAACTCTCGCTAAGACGGACAGCTTTGGGACCGGCATTAAGAGTTCGCCTAAGAATGATGTGCGTCTAAAGGCCTGTTTACGTGGAGGTGGGAGACCCCAGATAGGTGAGGTAACACGTGGCGGGTCACCTCACCGATCATGTAAACGTAATCGAATTAAAATGAGAGATTATATGTACAGGCGGGTTACCACACCCAAGCGGGTTACCTCACCTACCTGGGGTCCCCCACCTCCATCTAAACAGGCCCTAATAGAGTCAAATAAAAGGTCGAGTAAAGAAAGGCAGGGACCAACTCTAGGTGTCCGTTTTACCGAGGTGTCCGTCTTATAAGTCAAATCCCGTTAATATGGACACTGAGAGGACAATAGAAAGTGTCCATAACAATGAGGTGTCCGTATTAAGCGGGTGTCCGTGAAACGGAGTTTGACTGTATGGTCTGTAAAGGTGTCAGTTAGGAGAGAGTCGATTGTACTTAGTCGGATAGGGGTCAAATTAAGCCTGAGTAACACCCAGATTGGTGTTCTTTAGGTGTTAATTAAATTCTAATTTCCCGACAAATATCTCTGTCAGTCTCTTTAATATTGAGTCCACACCCCCGGGGGTTCATCACACTTGTCTGTTTACCTTTTTAGGTGTACATTTGAGCTAATTAGAAACTCAAAAATTTTTCTTTGAATAAACGGAAAGATCCAATCACTGAGGTTTTCTAATTATAAAACGGTCACCGATTTACGGTTTAAGATGGACAACGGTGTTGTTTTCCGCGAGGTGACTTAGTCGATCATATGCCCTTGCCAAAAAGGACAATTTTTTACAGACTTGTTGGATTAAAAATGAGTGAAAAACTGCATACATTGATCAACGATTTGCAACTACTTAAAAGTTTAATGAGGTTTAGAGCGATGACGGCTACGACACGGTCTTTTCAGAATCAAGCAATGCACCACTATCGATCATAGCTACTTGATAGTCACTCACCACGAGTTGGGCCACGTTCAGTATTTCCTACAGTACTGGGACTTGCCATTCGAGTATACCGCGAAGGCGCCAACCCAGGATTCCATGAAGCCGTTGGGGATACCCTGTCACTTTCAGTCGACACTCCACAGCACTTGACAAAAATTGGTTTGTTAGAGGAGTACAGCGATGATAAAGGTATAGAATACTCTCGACTACGAGTAGTCCCCATTTTTCCTCAGGGATAGTAGAGCGAGCGAAACGCGAGCGCGCGTGAAAATCACCTCACGCGAGAAAGGCGAGACCACCGCGTCTCGCCTTTCTCGCGTGGGGCCATTTTCACGCGCGCTCGCGTTTCGCTCGCTCTACTATCCCTGAGGAAAAATGGGGACTACTCGTAGTCTGTGAATACACTGGATTTAGTTCATTATCTCGCACCTTGTAAGGGAATCCGGATTCCCGGCGAAATCCGGGAAATTATTGCTTGTGGAATCCGAAATCCTGGGGTTTGGAATCCTGAAAAATCCTACTAACGATTGGAATCCAGAATCCAACTTCCATCGGAAGCTGAAATCCAGTACCTTGAATCCAGAATCCACAGTGTGAAAGCCAGAATCCAAGACTGCCTTGGATTTCCTTACAAGGGGCGAATTATCCCCCAAATCAATCTCTTGCTTTCTCTCTCTCTGAAATAAAGGCGAAGACACTAGAAATATTACAAAAAGACCTAGCAAACTGTGATCACACGAGATCGCGACCACCAGGAGCCCATAACCTTCTCCTGTGACTACTTAAAGAAGTGACAGTTTCATACTGGTTTTGACTCTCTGTCTCTAGAATCCGATATAAACGCCTTAATGAAGATGGCACTGATGAAGGTGGCGTTCCTGCCGTACGGTTTCCTGATCGACCAGTGGCGTTGGAAGGTTTTTAGTGGAGCTATTACTGAAGACAACTACAACGCCGAGTGGTGGAAGCTGAGGACTAAGTACCAGGGAGTCAAGCCTCCAGTGGATCGCTCAGAAGATGATTTTGCTCCCGGATGCAAGTATCACATTCCAGCAAACTATCCCTACATCAGGTAGGTAATCTACCTTTAACAACCTTTGCAACGATGTTTTACGTTCAGTCATTTCTTTGCAACCTCAAAAAGTGGCAAGTGTTTGCATCTCCAAGTCTCTGAAGCGTTTCTGATGAGTCCCTGAATTTATCCTTTTTGTGTGTTTCACTCCTTGTTTATTTTTTAAATTTTTACCCACATAGACTTTGAATTTTTAAACAACGGTTTTGGCTACTCAAGTCTTGGCCTTCTCTGTACGTAGGCGCATGAAAAGCGTCGCCATTCTTATCTATGCCGTGAATTTCGTCTCATGCGCTTGGTGCGAAGGCTAAACGTGTCTCGGATTTTACCATTCGTCATCCCTGAATTAATTGAAGAAAACGTCAAAAGTAGTAGTCTGGCAAAATGGAAAAGAAGTGGATGTGTGGTAACGGAGCAGTTACCACGGCCCAGTTTGAAGATCGAACTTTGGATTTGTAGGTGCGACTTCTTGCCGTCTCATTGTCCCCTTAGACAAGAAACTTAGCTCCACTATGTCTCACGTACCCTGGAAACGAGGTTGACGCTATTTCCAAAGGCAGGATAATAGGTTTAACCAGGTGAATAAATGGGCAGCGGGGACATAATATTGGGAATAATTAACCCTACCATGGACAGTGCCATTTAATCCTTGGGGGATTAGCAATACTCCAAGGTGTTTTATTCTAAGGTTAAGCCCCGGCCTTGGGGACCACACCATCGAGAAATTTTAACGAGGTCTCCCAGGAATTTGAATTTCAGCATCGAAAATGTTAAATGGAAGCGAAATGCTGATTGGTGGAGATTTTATTTGGCAATGACATGGCATCAATCATCTGGCGTGTCACGAAGGAGACCAAAACACCAGGCCGTGTAGCTTCTTTTAAAACGAAAGGCAAACATAAACGAGTCATGTCTTTTATCTTTCAGATATTTCATGAGCTTCATTCTACAGTTCCAGTTTCACAAGGCCGCTTGCAAAGAAGCAGGTCACAAAGGACCCCTTCATACCTGTTCCATCTACAAATCCAGGAAAGCGGGAAAAAAGATTGGGTAATGTTGTCAATAAGTTCACGGGGCTCGTACAGATTTTTGGATAAAAAATTTCAACAATTTTTCCAGGCTTTTCTCGAAACAATTATTTCTTTTTCCTGACTCAAGGTTAGTAAATACGTGATTAATCGAAGAAAATGATGGCTGAGAAGATTAAGACCCTCAAATAATGTTTTTAAATATATTGATTGGTACGCTACTGTCAATGGTCTACTCATGCGCAATAACAAAAAAAAGGTGTCAGGCTACACTTTGCACATGAGCATTGAGATCCCTAATTTCAAGGACAAGATGACTGCTCCATTTCTCCGAAATAATGAACCAGATAAGTACTCCGATTAAATGATAAAGCAATCATCGAACTCGAAACGCAAAATGTGGTGCATTCTCAAAAGCTAGTACATTTCTAAAAAGAAACAAATAAGCAGGTGAGGCTTCAGAGATCTGGGCCGTGAGGCGTCATCAGTATGGAATTTCTGTGCTCGTTTCTCAGACATCATGCCACGGAGACATCTGTGGTGGCGTCAAGAAATGTCGGCTGTTTTCTCAGGCTTCGCGAGGCAAGACACAAAAGCTGGCCGAGCGGTTTTGACACTTTCAGAATGATTAATTGTAACTAGACAGCTTGAGCCAAACAAAGTGAAATTGTCTTTAAAACAAGAACCAGTAGGCAGTGAGGAAAGATGAATTAAAAAATGTGAAATGAAATCATATTTTGAACTGCGGATACAGATATGAAAGTGACCGTGATCCTGGCAGTTGAATGAACAACCTAAGCAGTTGAAAAAAAACCTGAAAAAAACTTCAGGCTTGACCGGGAATCGAATCCTGATCGACGCAACGTTCTATCCATTCAGCCAATCAGTCCAACTGAAGAGCAGGCCATTGTGAGTTCGTAAATTACCCGATGGTGGAAATTACATGAGTGGAAATACAGTCGAACCGCTCCACAACGGCCACCTTAGGGGGAGAACAAAGTGGCCGTTGTAGAGAGGTGGCCGTTATGGGGAGGCAGGGGTGTAATATGACATTATTTTTTTAGGGAGTATAACATTCTTACTGTGCTAAGTTCATGCCTACTGTATTCCATAATGGTAATCCAATCATTATTTCTAATAGAGATAAAATGCACAAAAAAATAAATGTAAATAATTTTTTTGAGGTTCGGAACATTATAACTATAAGCATTGTAGACAATTCATGATTACTGTAGCAGTATAAATGGAACACAATCAAAATACTATTGCCGCAATTAATCATCAACGTGTCATACGGATCAAATTTCATGACCATTCTTGACTTTTTCATCAACTGCGAAAAAAAACTGGCCGTTGTCGAGGTTATTTTGGCAGTTGGTGACACGCTTTAGTGGCCGTTGCCGTTGTAGAGGTTTAAACGAGAGAGGAGATGTAGGGGCTGTCCGCCCGGACAAAAAACAAGTGGCCGTTGTAGGGAGGTGGCCGTTAGCGGAGGTTTGACTGTATACGAAATGAATTTTAATTTGAACTGCAAGATTTTAATTTGAGTTAGCCGGTCAAATTCACGTCTTATTCTGTGCGTATGAGTGGGTAGTTGACTGTGTTTTAACGGTGAATGGGTTGATGTACTCTTTCGCATATCCGTTTACTTTTGATCTCTTTTAACAGTGATATGTTGAAGATGGGAAGAAGCAAACCTTGGCCACAAGCCCTCGAGAAACTTACCGGAAGTCAGGAGGTTGATGCTGGGGCGCTTACTGAATATTTCCAGCCGCTACGTGATTGGTTGGTAAAGCAACGAAAGAAAATCGGCTACGCGGCCCCGGGATGGGAAGAAGACGAGTAGGTACTACCTTCTGGAGCTCCTGGTCTTGTCCAAGTCTTGTTTTAACTTGTTAGCCTTGCTATTGGGATTTTATCAAGTAGATAGAAAACGTCAAGGAATAAAATATTCTCAGAACTTAAACTCTTGAGTGCACTATACGATTGCATGAAGAATGCTCGGATAGAATCTGAATGTCAAGTAAGCATGAACCTTAAACAAGGCCCCTTCTCGTTTCTAAAGTGGCGAATTGCGCTAAAAACAACGCGCTTTAGTTAATGCGATATAAACTGCATATATTTAGGCAACGAAGCGCACCTTCGGGTGATTTTAGCTTTTCGAGTGTTGTCGCATTTCCCAATAGAAAATAGCGTCTATTGATTTTATAAAATCATCGCGCAGAATGCAGGGACATCATTAATTATTCATAATCAGCGAAGCGGCAAATTTGAATGCTGGCTGGCTAAGAAAAGCTCCCAATAAGAGAAGAAAGGGCTCAAATTGGTCAGGTTGCGCTGATAAAACTTGCTTTCCCGCTTTCCAATTATGTTTTACTGAAGCTTAGTAAGCTTCAGTAAACATAATTTTTCCGGGCGGGGCGAAAATGTGGATTGAAATGCCGTGATCAAGTTACGCCTTCTCTTTGCATGCATCAACGTTTGCGCAAAAAAGAAATTTTAGAAAGTTTCGTTCTCGTTTGATGCGCGCGGGGCTTTCGAGCGGGCACCAGGGGGCTCCTGGGAAGACAACTGTTACCAGCAATTAGAACAAAGAAAGTCGCTTGAAAATGATAATAAACAAAACCAACGCAATTTTATTATATTTACATTTTTGCGTCGAGTAAAGCTTATTAAAAGAGGCTATGTCACGAAAATGTTACTGTTTTAGGTCAATTTTCTGCTTGAGGCATTACTTAATGCCTTTAACCACACACAAAATGGACCTGTAGAACTATGTAGAAGATATCCAAATAATTCCGTCAGAGAGCACTAGCCATGATAATATGGCGGAGGGGATTTTTATAGGCATAGCATAAAAAATCTAAAAAGTTGGCCCAGTTTTTTCAAGTAGTATATCAAGCACGAGACGCAGTGTGTCTTCACCAGATGAAAGACTGAGAAGAGAGTTGAAAATACGACGTGCAGCGGAGTATTTTTGACGAACTTGGAGGTGTTTTATCTGGTGATGAAACACTCTGTCGAATGCCTGATATTACTTCTAACACAAAATGATTTTAGAAGGAGAAATTAAAGATGAAAAATGAGAAGTTTTTCATCTGATTTCCAAACAGTCATTAAACATATTTTGTATTATGTATTTTCTTCATGAATTATTAACGAGTTTGAGAAGTTTCAATCAATGTCCATAATTGCCATCCGTTGCAACAGACGACAGGAAACAGTTTTAATGCCTAAACTTAGTCTTAAACAACAAAACTTGGAATTCAACTGACGCGTGCGCAGACAAGTTTTAGCTTGCAAACAGGTTGACGTAATCCATTTACCGCTCACTCTGTCAATCGTTATACCAAGTCCGGCAGCAATTCATTAAACATTAATTATCGTAATTTTTAATACAGCTACCAACAACGCGAGAAGACCAAGGTCTGTATATCGTAAATATATTGTCTTATCAGGTTCTTGACCCGCTGTTCCTCATAACATACCTATGATCACCTTCCAACATAACAACATCCAGGAAACAGCCGTCACGAACTTGCCAGCGGCGTTCAAAACGAGTGCATGCGCTTTCCCGCGTGCCTGCTCATACGACTGTGTCTTGTGTGAGTAGGTGTTGGGTAGAGTTGTCGGCACTATACACGGATCGTCTTTAGGAGCCGGATTTTCGGGCCATCCAATGGTATAGTTGGAAGAACATCTTTGCTTTCTTAGCCACAAGTACAGAGGCCAAAAATACTCTTTCATGGGACCAACATCCATAGATCTCTTGTTGGTGAGTTTTTCAAGAGCTTCTGGCCACGACTTGCTTCTACCTAATTTCAGCATTTCCCTGAATAATTAGAAGAAAAGAGAACTTCAAGATGAAGCCCAAAGCGAAATTCGTAGTACAAAGCTACAGTCGGCTCTTGAACTGGACTTCACTCCCTCTTTCCTCTTCCCATTAAAGCATGATACTGGAATCGATGCTGTCTAAAATCGTCCTATTTCAGCTCACGGGCGAGGGAGAACTCTAGGGACGTCTCGAATCCTCGCCTCGAAAGCCCAAAGTGGCTCCTGATATGTACGCCTACAACCCTGGCTAAAAGGTTCTGGGAGACCACCCCTTTTTCACGTGTTTTTGTATGGAATTTGCAGCTAACCGGCAATACACACGCAAAAATACTGCCTTAACAGGACTTATCCCACCCCGCCCCCCGAAAAAAGTTGAGGTCCTTAACCTGTGCAAGATACGTAAAAGGTTAACCTTTTTTATATTAATTAGTTAGAGCTGATAGTATTTTAATTTAGTGTCCCCTATTGGTAGGCCTTACATGCCCAGCTAGAAGACCTGACACTGAAATAAAGTTTATCGTCATCATCAAGGTGATTGACTTGAAACACCCAACACTGTCCAGGGGGGTGGGGAGAGAAGGCGACTTGAATTGCATTTTCATCACCTGAAACACAAAGTGTCCCAAATGTTTCGACCAGGACTGTGGTTTCTCTATCAAATTGCCATATATTTTGCTTGGGAAGCAAGGGAGAATTAAACCGTACATTAAGACTCACTTATAAGAACATTATAACAGTACTCTTCCAGTTGACCTAAAACAGTTTCAATCTGCTCAAGTATCACGGCCAGTCCTTACCCGATCTTCTCTCCAGCTTCAGTAGACTGGTATATGGAACATCGGTGAAGAGGGCCCTTAAAGCCTGCTGCTTTACAGGCCGCTTTGTGGAACTGAAACTGCAGAACTCTGCTGATAAAGTACCTAACAAGAAATCAAAACTTTGGATGAGTTTTGCATTACGTGGGATTCAGTTGTTCTCTAATGTCCTGCAAAGCCCTCCAGGCCGGAGTCACGCAATGCTCTCTACCCCCACTGCGTGACTCCGGTCCTAGCGGCTGCGGAGTAAAATTGTTGTTCCCCTCCTTAATTTTAGTATGGAGCATGTAATAACCTGCTGGTGATGCAATAATAGTGGAGTGCCCATGTTTTAGATCACAATATTCCAAAGTTGACGATACTTGGTGCGTTATTTATCCTACCCTAGCCTTCGGTTCATTATAGTGACTCAAAGTAGTGATGGTGATCACAAAAACAATTACGCACCTGATATAGGGAACGTCATTTGCTACATGAAATTTGGCACCCGGATCAAAATTGCTCTCGCTTCTTTCCTGTGGGGCTTTGATGCCCTGGTACCTAGTTCTCAGTCTCCACCAGGCACTGTTGTACATGTTAGGTTTTGTTTTCCCCTGAAATACGTTCCAACGCCATTGATCCACAAGGTATCCGAACGGCAAAAAGGCAATATAGTCTAACGCTAATTTCATCAAAGAGTTGATCTCCAAACCTAGGTGCGAAAATACAAGTATTGATTACAGACTGTATATTAGAGTTACAGGTAGCCTAAGAAAAACAGCCAACATTTCGCGACACCATCTCTGGTTTGCCCGTGAACTGGCGTGTCATTACTCAGATCTTTCAACTTTTCTTTCGGGTTCCTGTAAAAAACGTTTCAGTTTTCCATTTGTAGTTTAACAGTTTTTGTTCATTTGAATCAAAGAAAATGTCATCTAGAGGCCGAAATTCTGAACGACAACATAAGCGCCCAAGGCCAAAATTCAAGCAATTACGATACCTCTATACGTCAATAACTTGCACATCTCCTATAATGCACCTTATTTGCATAACCTTGGTTTTTCATTTCTCCTGGGTATTACAGCCGTCCCAAGAAAAATTGAAAACAATGCTTATGCAAAATTTTTTTGGGGCAAATAAGGTTCATTGTGGGAGATGTGCAAGTGGCGTATGAGGGGGTGCACTCGTCTCTTGCTCTACTTCAACACCAATAAACCACATAGTTTTTTTTTTGCAGAATACCAGTTGTATTAGAAAACCGCAGGTCATCTCAGGGAGGTGGGGGGGTACGCACCCCCTGCACCCTCCCCCTAGATCCGCCCCTGGGCAAAAACTTTTGTCCCCTAAAAAGGAAGGGCAGGCTTATAAGAGAGAGGGGAATCATTTAATATAAGAGGGAGGGTTTAGAGGATTTACGGTAGGATTTACGTCCTTGGTGGGAAAGGATACCCGAAATTGCCGCCTTCAATCCATTTGGAGGGGAGCTTATATCGGGGGGTGGGGGGTGGGGAGCTTATAATTAGGTGTATTTGTTTGTTTACAGGTGGATGGGCCTATCACTGAGGGGTTTAAAAGTGGTCAGAAAAGCGTCAGTTTGCGGTATCCTAGCAGACTTACCTTCATCGGGTTTGAAGTCCTCCAGCAAACCGATTTTAGCGAGATGCTGAGGTGTTGACACAGAAAGAGACATGGTGTCACCTACAGCCTCATGGAATGCTGGGTTAGCACTGTCACGGTATATGTACGGTTGGTGCCAGAATGACATGAAGTAGTAGACGTGGCCCATCTCATGATGTGTCGTCTCAAGCCAGTCTTGCGTTACCTCAGTACATTGGTGAATCCTGAAAAAACAAATAAAAGACCTGTTAGGGAACAGAGCCACAGCCAATAGAACATAAAACTTGAAGCGGAATTTTAACGAGCCCGAGAAAACAGCCGATATTTCGCGACGCCAGTGAACCACTGGTTTCCCCGCGAAATGACTTCTGAGAAACGAGGGCAGAAAGTCCAAACTGATGACGTGTCACTACCCAGATCTGGGAAGTGCTTCTGATTGGCTGAAGAAAATTTCCCTTGCGGCACGACCAATCAGAAGCACTACCCAGATCTGGGTAGTAACACGTCATCAGTATAGAATTTCTGCGCTCGTTTCTCAGACGTCATTTCGTGGGGAAACCAGTGGTTCCCTGGCGTCGCCAAATGTTGTCTGTTTCGTGTAATCCTCAGGAAAAATATGAACCACCTAAATATTATCTCCAACACAACTGTTCTTTGGGTCAAGCAATGTGCCTTGCGCAAAACGACGCACTTGACCTTTAACACTGAGCTGAAAATGTAACGCAAATAACTGGAGGCTTTTTGAAACATTCATTATACTGCTTTGAAAGTACGTTTACGTGCGTGTACCAGACCACACGGTTCGCGTGCACAGTCATTCTCGACCCCTGAGCTCATGCTTTTGACTTCGCATGCGCAATAGAGAAGAGCTTTAGGTTCGAAAATGGTGCACAGTCTTAAAAGGTCGTGGGGACGAGAATGGTGAGGAACCTCTGTTCCTGGGAAGGCCGGCACTTTCAAAAACAGGAAAATTCTTGATTGTCGTCTCTGCTAGACATCTTACATCACGACGTAAACTAGCCTGAGTGGTGGGCGCAAAAAATCAAAAAAGGAAGGGGGAGAAAAACGCGAAAGGAAAGCCTCTTCCTTTCCAAAACTTCAGCGCGATTATCACAACTCGATCACTTTACCAAATGTAGGAGAACTCTCCTGTAGTTGAATTCCTAAGAGAAATGTCCAGGTTCAGAAAGGGAAGAAGAGATTCATCTTCGTATGTTTACGATCTTGATGAAACGTGAAATTAGGAAATTTCACGTCGTAGCAAAGAAATGTACCGAAAGGTGTGCTGCACGTGCAAAGTTGTTGTTTTAAAGGGGCTGTGTCACGGCAGTCCAGTTCATTTTGTTTAATTTTGCCAATTACTCGCCCTCAGTCGCCATGGAACTTAAAGTAAGCAAAGAAATTACATGTTAATGACAAAATCAGGGATCCGAGACAAACAAATATGTCTCCTGAGCATTATTTTTGAAGTTGCAAGCAGCAGGGACCAACTTTGAAAAAACTATTGGGCTGAACAGCTTTCAAAAACCCTAATTTCAATCCGTTTCAATCTTCTTCAGTTTTGCCCATCCGTGGCATTTGTTGTTTCTGTTATGTGGTTTTAACCTTCCTTTAAAGTTTTAAGCGGTTATTTTTATGTTTCTTTTAATTTAACGGGCATTTGTAATTTCCTAATTTGGCTGAATCTCGTGACACAGCTCCTTTAACTCGCGCTGCCGTTGCCGTCGCCGTACGGTAAGCCGCAGTCCTCGATCTTATGGTCCTTTTGTATTAGCCTGTGTACAGACGTAACCCCTCCCTCAGAAAAAAAAATCGGGAGGGAGGGGGGACGTCTGTACACAAGCTATTTTGTGTTAACTTGTTCTAATAGAGAGAAGTCGCTTCGTCACGTTGCCATGGAAGCAAAATTTCTGGATCTCAACAAACCGTGGCTTTGCAAATATGGCAGGAAAAAAAGACTTAAAAACTGACAAGTACGACTTTCCTGTGCAAGATTGCACTCAGGAACAAGACGATAACCCATAATGTTCTTCGGCATTGTTTGACAATGCAAATGGCCGTCTCTGTCAAAAAACATTGTTCAGCTCCAGAAATTTTGCTACCATGGTAACGTGACGTCACATTTCTCCTCTCTGTGCTAACTGCAATCGGTTTAATTTTAAACTAGCCGAGATAATTGTCACAAGAACAAAAGAGGAACTTCAGCGAACGAAATAAAAATGCGTTCAGGGAGATAAAAGCCCTTTTAAATAGCCTGCATTGCATTCAGCCCACGCATTGTTTATACAGGAGCTGTAGACGCAGGGTGACCCCCTTGGGGATTTTGAGAAAACTGCAACAATGTTATTAAAATACTAATAAACGCATTTTCTCCCTGAAAAGTCATTTCTTTTTTGCCCATTTCTCCATTTATTAGTATATATTAGATAAATACTAATGAACGCATTTTCTCGCTAAAAAGTCATTTCTTTTTTGCCCGTTTTTCCATTTATTAGTAAACATTATGTAATGTAATAAATTTGTTTCTTTTTGTTAAAGTTTTTTGCTAAAAATATTTTTACTAATACCAGTAAAATTTTTTTTGAATACTTTGCAAACATCTGATGACCCATCCCGTTTGATGAGGGATAGTTCCCCCTTTCTAAATTTGTCTTAATCTTTGTTAAGGCATAAAACCAACCGAGAGCAACTTTTTGCTTAAAAGAGCCCAAATTATAAATATGTCATGTAGCCTGTGAACAGGCTCGGGACAGGGCAAAATTCATAGTCTTTACGTCATGTGGAGAATATGTCCTACTGAGCCAAAAAGAAAAGCAGTTTAGACGCGTAAGGAATGTCCTCGCCATTAACAAACGATAAGAAGACAAAAATACCGTTGGATAACGTGAATTCCAACCAAGAAAACTCATGGTATCTTTTTCAATGTCTTTTGGAGATTCCCACCGATTTTTCGGGCTTTTAAGTTGGCCTTTTTAAAATACTTTTTTATGAAAAGATATACCAAAGCTGCGGTCTTTGAAATAAGGGAAATTTCAATTTATTGAGTCTGCATGCAGACACGAACCGAAAAAGAAGACTTAAAAATAACTGAGAGAAAACATAGATAACAAAATTCTGGGCACCACTTGATTGATTCTGTAAGCGATTTGTCCACTTACTTTATATAGAAACTAGTCACAATGTTTATCTTATTTTTCTATGCAATATTTGTCATGTTGCGTAGTTTCATGTTCTCACGTTCAAGGAGTGGTAAACCTTGAGATCCTCCTTGAATCTCTCAATGTAAAACCGCTACATATAAAGGAGAGTTTTCCTGTATATGATGCTGCTGTTTAGTACAAAATCTTATCTAAAGTGTACCCCAGTTGAATGGAGGCTATTATCATAATTTATTATGTGTAATTGGTTCTTGAAACTCATGGGAAAGAAAGTGTTATCTTTTACGAATCTCTTTTATTCTACGTAGCAGGAAACAGGAAATAAATCTGTCAATGGCGTTGTTATCATATCCCAAATGCGTTCATTCGCGATGACCAAACAGAAAGGAATGTATTAAGCGACTCGATGAAGAGTTCTAGAATGAATTTCAAAGTATGACCCTTTAATGCAAGATTGCCGATAAGAGTCCGATAAGATTTCGGTGAATATGGACTCTATATTTTTGCAAAATAAATCTTCTATGAATGACAGGAAGTTGTAGCCTGAATTTCATCCGATTACTTCGAGTCGTTAGAGGAGAAAACGACTCGAAGCAATCGGATGAATAATACCTTGGATGAGCGAGTCGCGAACCATCAGTCAAAAAGGTAACAAGTTGTTGTTATTAAAAAATAACAACAACAACAAAACAAAAGAGAGAAGAATTGAAAAGAAAGAACGATATTTATAGCCTTCTGCTGGCAAGCTCTCCATTTATGGCAAGCGAAGGGAGGCGAGAGAGAACGCGGGAGCGAGCGCGCGGCGAAACAAGAAACTGCAAGCACACGCAGTTCCGTTTGAAGGAGGACTGAATCTCTCCTTTCTAACAGGAGAAAATGGTTACTACGATAAGAAAAAGCAAAAATCACTCAATCTAACGGAATTCGCTTTCTTTAAACTCGTGCTTTCTCCGTAAGAAACAGCACGTTTCTCTCTTAATAATACAGGATGGCGTGACTGTCACGCACTGGAAACGCGCGTTCAAGCGACTGAAAATTATAATCACGACCTACCTCACGTCTTTTTCACCGTCCTCTGTTTTGCTGTACATGTCATAGGCAGAGGGATGACACTCGACATCCCGTCCTTTGGGTTTTCTAATCATGGACATTTGCAGAAATGTCTTGGGCAGTTTCTCCATTCCGAGTGATAGGAAAAACTTCTCCGTTAAATCAAACATGTTTTCCACTTTGAAATTCTTCTTTCGCATAGACTGGGTGACATCTAGGCTTGATCTGTCTTTATAGGGCTCGACCAACGGGTAAATTGCGACCCAATTCTGTGCCCACATGTTACCAAGCAGATGAGCAGGGATCGGATCGTTCTCTCGCACCTGGGGATAACTTCTCGCAAGCTGCGAACGCACGTAAGCGTGTAGTTCTTGATAAAACGGCTCCAAATCTTTCCAAAGAGATTTCACGAGCCCTGGAAGATTAGTAACCTCGTAAGGTGCTTGCCAAAAAGCTCCATAATTGGCATAACCGTTGTCTCTTGCACCTTCATTTGTAAGGTTGACGTATTCTTCGAAAAGAGGTCGCAATTTGGGGCCGACAGTGTCACGCCACTCTAACCATGCATACAGCAACGTCGTATAACTCGAAGAATTAGCCATGATATTTGTTAAATCTGGGGAAAGTGATAGATTCTTTTTTGTCACATAATCATAAACTTGGGAAGCGCTATATATTTTTTGCATTTGTATCTTAATTTCAGTGAGTCTTCTGCGTTTCTGTAGATTATTCAAAGTCGCTGAGACGCGAATTAACTTGATTTGGCGTTGAAGATCCTCAGACAACTCTTTGTTGTTGATGAACTCCTCGGCCTTTTTTCTTTCTTGTTCTAGAAATTCCTCGAACGCCAAAGATACAGCTTTCTTCTCCTCTGCTGCTTCGGCCGATGACACATTACAAGAGTATCTCCAGCTCGCGATCTCAAGTTTGTTCCTCTCCAACAAAGCACGGCGGTTGAATTCCGTTGTAAACTCTACCGCTTTTGAGTTAGTCTCAGCCAAAACTACGTGCGTTAAAGAAATCAAGCAAAGTTTCAGAAGAAACATTGTGCGCGAGGCCAGTTGTTAGAAAAGAAACAAATATCCCTTGTAAACAGCGACATACAAAGCGGATTTTAAAATCGACGCCTGTCAGCGTTACATTTACTACACAAATGCCTCGCGTATATCACCATGCAGTGTTGACTGAAATTGGATACTTGGTATCTGATACCGAAAAATTGTGTAACATCTTGAAGGGGTGTTTGTGGTAACATATTTAGCTTCAAAAAGTAAACATAGCGGTTTTCTTTTCAGTCTGGGAACGCAAAAGGACGCATTTTAAATTCCTGACTCATTGTATGTATTACCCAACACTAACTGGAAAAAAATTTCTATCATCTGAGAGACAACTGAAACGCGACACGATATATTTTTCTATTGCAAGCTTAGTGGTGAGAAGCTTAATTTGCCTGAGAAAGATCGGGTGTTAGAAGTTGCGGACATCTTTAAGGTACGTTTTTAACCATTTCCTTACAAGAAAAGGAAATAGATAAATTAATAAATCATCCCCTGGTTTAAACGATTAAATAGTCATCTGGAGGGGGTGTGGTTTAGGGAGGTTTCTTGTACAGAGGCGTTTTTAGGGGAGCTCGTCTTTCATGACATTTTTTGCATGACACTTTTGACAACCGCCTGTCCACAGGGTAATTTACATTTGAAAGTAATAAAAAAAGAAGGAATAAGACCCTTCGATCTACTTTACGGTCAATGTCAAACAAAACAACTTTTAAGTACGTACTCCCCCTTTGATAGATTGTGCTCACAAAGTATGTAGCATAATATGCTAATAGCAGTGCTCGTAAGTTATGTCAATACTTACGCTAGTTTTTGTAAGAAATTATGCTCATTTTAGCAAAAAATGAACAAATTGTGCTTGAAGGGAGCCACACATGTGCGTATACAATACAGTCGAGTCCCCTGTGTTTTCTAGAAGTGTTTCAAGGAATTATGACCGTAATTGTAGATTCGCTTTGGGTTGTGGGCTGCTGACCCGAATTTTCGCTCAATCCCGTAATCCGGGTTATTTTTTGGCATCCCTCGTCTCGTGTGCACACTTTCATTCCCGAATTTCGCCCCATATTGCTTTGAAATCCCGAATCTCGCCTTTCAAATGAGGCAAATCCTGGATCCCGAAATGATCCTGTATTTTCTGTAATTTTAACCTTGATAACTCGAACCTTCCGCCAACTCGAAGAAATTTTTGTTTCCCCTCAGATCATCTCTATAGCTATATAATTTTACCCTCGTAAATCACAACACAGTGGCACATTCTCCGGTACAGCTTTAACGAGAGTAACCCCCCTGGAGTTCATGGAAACGCGGAAATTACAACCTCGTCCTCTTGGAGCGGAAGTTTCCAAGGCGGCTGCAAAAATTAGAAATTACTACCACCTGAAAATAAATACTTTACCGGATTTTCGACAAAAGATTTTGTGACGTTTGTTAAGAAGATTTTCAGTTGAACATCTGATTTGCTGGATTTTCTATAGAACAACAAAGGAACCGGGGTAGATGACCTCATAAATACGAAAAGTATTTTTTTCATCAAATAAACTTTTCTAAAACCAGACAGCTTTACACATATCTGGTTACGGACATCAGGAGTGATACCTTCCTTTCAGTAAAAACATGTGTCAACCGTAAAAAGGAGCTATCCAGGCCAAGAAAAAGCCTCTCTCGAGACAAGCATGCACGAAAAACGCGTTTAACAAGCGAATATTAGCCACGGAAGTTAGCGCATGGCAAAAAATTGGATTACTCCTAATACGATGGGATTACCCAAAATAGAAGAGGATATAAAAGGAATATAACATTTTGTCAAGAGAAATGTTCTTCACACGTCAATACAAAAGTGCTCTGACTAAAGACGTTTTGTCTCAATTTGTGGCGTGTTTGCCTTGAAAGATTGAAGGCCTTAGCGAATCAATTCTTTTGCGCTAAATAGTCTGATAATCTGATAATCCTTTTAACAACGACCATGTTGGCACTTTTCGAGAGCAGAATACTATACTATTGTACAAGCAAAGTATTATAGTTACAGAGATACTTGGAGATACTTGTAAAATTACACAAGCGGCCAGGGAGGCGGGAGGTCAAGTGAGGGGTTGAATCTCGTATCAAAGTTACAGGAATAATCGTCGGAACATTTGAATTGAACCCCTTACAGAGAATACACAAGAAGAAAGAATTGCAGTGAAAAATGTTGAAATTGCATGGTGTTAGACTGTTTAAGATCCTCTATTTGTCTAGAGATCATCGAGATCGATGCCACGTCGGTTTCCTTTCTACCTTGGGGGAGGGCGACAGGGTTTAAGAGGGGAACCCTACGCGACCAGCACTCCCCTTTCCTTTATATGGTCGTCCCCCGGGTACAAAGGACTCGATTGTCTGCAGTCAGCAACTCACGCCTTACGTAAGGTAATATAACAGGGGAAAAAACAACCGTTGTAACCGAGCTTTCATTTTTAGATCCTTGTAATCGTACGTGAGTAAGCTACACTGGAGTAGTTTGGTTGTGTGATAATGTCCTTCATCGATCTACTGCCAGTACAAGGTCCGGGGGAACTCCCTAAAATGGTCAGTGAGGGGAGGCTCCGCCTGAAAGGGGTGCCTATTTCAGGCTTTAGAGTAAGAATTTCACTAATTGAAGTCCATGAAAGGGTAGGGAAATCTGTCATTGCAGTCTGCAATAGGTCTAACAGGCGCATTTTACGGCTGTGAAAAATACCAGAAAACTTCCGGATTTAGGGATTTTGTCATATTTAAAAGACGTTGCATATGTGAAAGGGGTACCATTTGGCAATAAAAGGTATACGAAAGACGTACCGTTTCCTTCAAAATAAAGAGGCAAGGGGTTTGACCTCGGAGCGGCCTCCACGTATAAAATTTTGTCAAGTGCCCCCCCCTCCCACCCCAGTACAAGGAGCTTCTGTGGAAAATGCAGACCCTCAAAGACTTAACTGTTAAGTGTCCCCTACCTACGGGATATCTGAGGCTTTACTAACCCTCTTTGAAGACTAGTAGGAGAAATGAAAAAAAATAAAATAAAATAAAAATAATAATAATAAATTCTTTACACGCCCCTAGCTGGCACTGTACCAACCAAAACCGTGGACGGTACAGACAAATCCCAGACGTTAATAACAGATAAGAAGAGGAAACAACAAAAGAAGAAGCTAAAACCGTATTTTCATTTAACAACAAGCTATAAATAGCTGACATTCAGTTAAACAGGACAGACTAGTCACGGAGTCAAAATATATATTAGGGTAATGACACAGGCTAACAGAGCATTTTACAGTGAATTATACGAGGACAATACGCAACATCAAACTGTCGACGTACTTTTGTATAATTGAAGTTCACTTGACAGCTAGGGTATAGATAGTCTCCCCCGCAGCCGTTTTCGTATCCGGTCACGCAAAATGGCTGCGAGGGGGACTAGAGTATGAAGGAACCCACTCCGGAACACGGTATGTAGAAGACTTAGCCCATCCAAGAGGGACTTGAGTGCTATAACACCGTTTGCTAAACAGCAGGACATTTTTTGCCAACAGCGCGCGCTCTCATTGCTTACTTCGAAGTCACATGACAGTTAACACTGAAACTGTTTCCTGCCAAAATCTCTGGGCAATCTATGACGTCAGAGGGTAACAATGCACTCCTGTTACCCGCAAATGTTGACTAACGATCGCCGTTTACAGCCAGGTTTAATGAATTTCCAGCTTCAAAATTGTCAGCTATATAACAAATCACTCAAAGGCTAGTCCCTCGGGAAACTGATCAATTTTGCTTATTAACTGTTTCCCTCGGGACTATGAGTTTCTCGAAACAATTTTCGTCTCTACTGGTGTAACCTGCATATCGAACAACAAACAACGCCCATACGCCTTGTTAGCATGTACTTTTCCACACAGCATCTAGAATATGAAAAGCTTCTAGAATGCCTTTCCAGCCTGTGAGCCTAAGCCTCTTAATTCCTTCCCTCGCGTTAATCCCAAGTTAATCTGAGACAATTTGCTGGCACTGTATCGTACAATCATACAATTTAACTTAATCAGCAGATTGCTTGTAACAGTCACATCAAAGCCCATAGCCCTAGCAGCATAATTCAGTGGCTAGAAGAGATTCAAATCCCATGCAACGAAGAGATGGGAAAGCAAAGTATTTAAACACTGATGTTTTGCATTGGTAAGCGATACTTTAATACGCTGTTTGAAACATCCCAAGATTACCCTGGCGAATAACCGAATAGGTTTAGCGTGGTTCAGTTTTCATTTTCTTATGTTTTTTTTTTGTGAATGGCAATGGTTGATTACTAGTTTCAAACAAAGGAAAATAAAAACTGAGCAAAGGAAAAAAAATTGACCTCAACCAGTAATCATGCATAGTGTAAAACTGACAAGGGAGGGGTGAGAGACAGGAAACTGCAGGGGAGGGATTAGGAGGTTTAAATGATGGATGGGAAAAGATGGTAGGCCCTTACTAGGGAGCTTAAGCAACGACGACGGAAAAAAGCAATAGGGTTAGATTGGCAAAACAACAACTTAATTTACACGTGCATCACGCTTTTTTGTACATTTCTTTGCCGTCGTTGCACGACTACAACATGAAAGTGCCTAATTTCACGTTTTGACGAGGACGTGAAGACAAGACAGCAATTTTCTTTTTCCTTTCCTGAACTTTGATACAGTCTTTTAAGATTCAACTCAAAAAAATTGCCAACATTTGACGAATTAAACGAGATGGAATAAGCGTGATAAAGTTTGAGGCAATGCGAATTCACGTTTTAAGTGACGTTTTCGTAGCCGTGATAGTCGTTGCTTCAGCTCGTTACTGACTCACCATCTCAGTCGGTATGTAAGCTCCCTGGACTCAGTAGCTAGAGGCAAAACTGACAAGGGAGGAAAGAGACGGGAAACTGTAGCGGGGATGGCGGGGGGGGGGGGGGGTGTAAGTAATCAATGGTTGGGAGGAGTGGGTAGGGCCTTACTGACTTACCATCTCGTTCGGCAAGTAAGCTCCCTGGAAACAGTAGCTAAAGGTAAAACTGACCAGGGAGGGGAGAGACGGGAAAAAGTAGGGGGTTAAGTAATCAATGACTGAGAAGAGTGGGTAGGGTCTTACTGACTCACCATCTCAGTCGGCATGTTAGCTCCCTGGACCCAGTAGCTAGAAGTAGCCATGCTTTGAACAATCCATTCTTGACGGTCTTTTAAAGTCGCTGACCTTGTGTCTCCACGAACAGAAAATCCTTTATTTGATTGGCTAGTTTTCTTTGCGCAGAAAAAGAGCCTACAGTAAAAACTATACGAAGCAGCTAAATACACCTTTTAACTATAAACAAGGCATTTACAAGGACATATACATTTTACGCGCCGAGAGACTGACGTGTAGGCGGCAAGAGTCTCACAATTAACAAGTATTGATCTACTTCAAGATTCACAATATTTCTAGTAAGCAATTTTTAGGTCCTGGATGTTGAGAGGAAGTTACTAACGATGCCACAGCCGTGCTCCTTAAAATTCGTTCTTAGGCTGTCTCTTCGGTTCTCTCCGTCGCCAGGGGTCGGAAACCCGAGACAGCCTGGGAACTAAGCTGTTGCTCCTTTACAGGGTTCCCTTGCTAGAGGGCAGAACCAAGATGGCGTTTTGCTTAGACGATCAAGTGTGACAATCGATTTGAACAGCCTATAAAAGCTATTTCCGTATGATCTTGAAAAAAGATGGCTTTGACCGGGTCACAAACGCGCAAGCTAATCAAACCATACATGCAGATATGCAGGCTGTTAACGTTTGAAGGGACAACCTTCATGTCAGTTAAGAGCCACTCATAAATGAAGATAGACATATTCGTATAAGAAGATTAAAAAATCAGTGCGATAGACGCTGGCCTCCGATTAACATTTTTGTGCCTGATCAGAGGCAAGCATTCGAGCCGTGGAACTGGTTTGTTGAGAAAGGAACAAAGGGGGTCTGCCGCCCGTTCTTGAAAACATTCGTCGCCGTTTATCCCAACCGACTGACCGCCCCTACTTAATTATCAGAAGACGCCTGCAGCATTTCTAGACGTGATTTCTAGACTGGAAGCAAAGAAAAAGCTTACCTGTTTGAAGTTACTCGCTTGTCAGAAAAAAAAAACGCATCGGGCAATGATTGCTTTTAAAATTACCTTTTCAAGGCCATACGAAGTTGCCCAGTTTAATGCAAACTCAAACAGTCTAATTATTTTTACAACTCCATATTTGCCCCATTTAGCCAAACTGTACTGCGAAGATATTTCTGTAGTTAACTTCATTTACATGGTTACGGCGTGCTCTGGAAGCGCCCTGTTAGGCAGATCAAGTAACGCTTTTGGTTGGCCAGCAAAACTAATTCCTTTACACACACCACAAATTATGCGTGATGCGCGCAGAGCGAGAGAACGTGTCTATGGATTGCCACGCTAGCCTCAAACAGAGTATCTATTTTCTCGTTATCGTACTAATATACTCTTTAGTGGGCAGGTAGTGAGAGTTACGATAATGACCGACAATTTACAGGAATCAATCAGCAACAAGAGTGGATATTCTGAGCCTGCAGGCTCTTGTACAATCTCTGGAGAGTAACCCATGATAGTGTTCGTATCTGCGTTCAAAGTTCTATACATGATATAAACTTGGTGGTAAACGAGGTCACACCTCACTTCTTAGTACATCCACAGAAGATGCTGCGTGACAAAATGCGCTACACCCGCTGGTGTCACGCTACGTAATGGTACTGGTTAGGGACTTCTTTATCTCTTTCCATGTAGTCTCTTTCTATGAGGCTTTCAATACGTTTCTTTAGGTCTGTGGGCTGTAAGACGAAAAGAAAAAAACTCAGTGTCTACGTATCAAGCTGTTTGGATACTACAAAACGTCGTCTGATGAGAGCCGATTCTCTGCGACTGAAATTTTTACAGGGGTCACGGAAGAATATCAAAGGAATATGAAAAGTACAAAAGTCAAAAGAGACTACACGGTTTGACACTCGCGTTCAGCCATCTCAGGACGGAGGTACTGTAGTCTTTAGAAACCGGAACAACGGGGATCGCTGACATGCCCACTGCAAGTAATTTTCCACGCATCGAAGGAGGCAAAATCCCCGGAGGGGGGGGGGGCACTTGGGTATTTTTTGGGTGGGTATGTGCCGCCCGGGACTCCAAATTGGCACCCCGTTCTAGAAAAAAAATTCCCCTAAAATTCATACCCCGTTCTAAAAATGGGCCAATTTTTTATACCCCGTTCTAGTATTCGCCCTAAAACTGATACCCTGTTCTAGAAATGGGCCAATTTTGTTATACTTCGTTCTAGGGTGCAACAAGAGTACCACAGTTTGCTTGTTAACGCATTGAACCGTATTTTTAAAAGCAATCTGTCCTTGAATACTTTCAAATGGCTGCTTACAAAAGTAGAGCTTTCGTGCGTTCGAAATTTTATACCCCGTTCTAGAAAACGCCTCTAAAATGGATACCCCGTTCCAAATCAGGAGCTTCAAAATCACGACCCCTTTGGGCGGCACATATCCGTATAGGTAATGTATGGGAGTACCCCCCCCCCCCCCCCGGGGCAAAATCAAAGCAAGTGAAAGCCGAGACACGCTATTCCAATATGGCAGAATCAAATTGCCGCTGAGACCTCTGCTTTCAGTAGACCCATTTCCCCATTTCCCATGACAACGACAACATAGAGAGAAGCTGCAACGCTGGGACCCAAAATTGAGAAACAAAATCCGGAAAAATTAATTTTAGGACCATTTTTAGCGTTTTTCGTCATTGAAACAATCAGTGGGTTCCATTTTAGTTTGTAAAACATTTCGAGATTGAAACGTCTCAACATTCCATTCATTTGCCATGTCCATTTCTTACGTGGAACAGTACTTATAAACCCCCCTCTTATCGAGCATCATCACACAGAGAAGTCAGGAGAATCACACACACAATCATCAAAGACTAACTTGCATCAATGCAAGCGTAAAAAATGCTTCAGAGTTGCTCAGTTCCAAGTACTCATTGGCGGATCCGGGGGGCGCCCCCTCTTAGTTTTAGACCAAACTAAGGCCCGAAGGGCCGAAAAAAAATGTTTTGTAAGACCGCCCCCTCCTCCCTTATCTGAGGTTTGGATCCGCCACAGGTACTTTGTAAGTATCCTGAAACGCTTCGGCTGTCTTTCCAGACGGATAAAGAGAGGGGAAATAGGCCATTTGCAGCTAGCCATTCACGTGGTACAAAGCTGGCGTGCTGGAGAGCAAAAGTAGCACTGGGACAAGACAAACAATGGAAATTACCATTTAAAATTATGTATGTCTTTTGTTTGTCTTGACCCAGTGCGACTCTTGCTCTCCAGCATGGCGGTTTTGTACGACGTGAATGGCTAGCTGCAAAGGGCCTATTGGATCTTTCAAAAGTTGGGAGAAACTTTGCATTTTTAATCATTCATGACTTTCAGTTACCTTGACAGGAAACTTGAGCTGGTTATATAATTCGCTAACGAGAAGGGTGTGACTGAGCGTCTTTCGAGTCTTCATGATCCGTACAATGGCTGCGTCAATCTGCAACACAATTATAGCGATAATCGAGATGGATGACGTTTTATCAGCAAGATTACGAGCTTGATAGCCTGTTAGTGGAAAGTGGCGCGAAATGGGGAGCAAAAGGAAAACTGAAAAGTGGGAGAGAGGGAGAGTGAAAAGTGAGACAACACGTTCTCCTTCCCTGTCCCCTTACCTCCGGTCCTAAGCTGTTTTTTCCTTCTCACTTTTCTTTACGCCGCCCCCACTATCTGAACGCCTAGCCTGCGTGGCAGACGTTCGCAGGGGAAGGGAAAGGGGCGCGCGAGGAGGGAGGTTTCCCTCTCTCCTTCCTCGCGCGCCCCTCGCGTTTCTCTCGCGCACAGAATCCCCTTTACTTCCCCCGTTCGAGCGCCTGCCACGCAGGCTACTAAACGCCTGGAAAAGGCTAAAAGTTTGAAAGCGAGGGTTTGATCCTTAGACCATCGGTTTATAATTGTTAAGTTGATACGCATTGTGCTGTAAGTTTTCAACCCTGCTAAGAGGCCTTTTCTCCCGGTTCTCTAGTTTTCACCCTTCCACAAACACTAACGATTCCAAATTCCAAACCCATCAGGGAAGTGTTACATGAAGGAGCCACATTGAGGAAGTGCCCGGCCACTAAATCAAATCGCCCTATGTTCGAGGCGATAATGAAATTGTCAACTTGTCCTCGTTTTTTTGACCATTTGTATAACTCAAGCGATCGTGCAGCGTGATGGCAAGCGCACGCGACGCTGAAAATTGAAATTTACTCTGTCTGATCTGACGGATTTCAGTCCTTTATTCAAGCAATGAACTAAGGTATTCTTGCAGTTACCTGGTACTGCCGATCCTGGAATACCCTCTCTGTTGTATTTATGTTTTCTTCTTGCTGTTAAAGAAGAAAAAAGTGCCATAAGTAGGTGAAATATGATCACCAGTGTGAGCGACTGCTGATGACTGTGACTGAGGTTTCGACAAGCTACGCGGAAGGCATTATCATAGTCAAAGTAAGGAGGTGTTTACATGAGAAAACTTGTACCTGGGCGAGTTAAATACCAGAATGACTAACTGATTTCGAATCGTGTTTACATTGTTCACACGCTTTCCCCTCATCGTGTCGAAGCCATCTTGGACTGACGAAAAGCGCCACCCGTCCCAGTCCACGGGGAGGCCGATTTAGCACCGAAACAAGTGGTTGTTCTTCTTTTACATGACACTGCAGGGAGATGTCACACCCGAATGAAATTCTGCCCACGGTGCAACCACTGTCATGATCTCGCACTAGGATGACTCATTCCGATATGAAAATCTAAACAAAAACAACAAACAAAAAAACACAAAGAGAAAACAAAAACTAGACGCAATGTTTGATCTTACCGTTTCTTTCATCTGTATCTGGTTTATTTTAATTCGACAGAGCTTGTGTTTGAACTCGGAGTTGAAGAAGAAAATATCGCCATCATCAACATCCCGGCCCTAGAACGAGACAAACAACACGGTGTTGTTGATCTCTCTCCAATCATCGGGGGCCATGAAAAATGGTTTCGACTGAATAAAGACGAAATGTACCAATTTGTCTCAAATAAAGTTGAATTAATCACATTGAAGTCGTCTTTTTCCTTTTCTGTTTTTTTCTCCTACACAAATCTTAAGTGGAAGCCCAAAAAGGCGCCTAAAGCCTGTATAAACTTCCGTTCCGCCAACATTCGTTTCGTCTTGGTAACCGAGCTACTCAAACCCCTTGCGCGGGGGCCAAGTGTGCGGGCGTCATCTTATAACACAATCTTGCGTAGTCGAAACCCATTTTTCCTATAGCCTAACTACAAAGATAGCTTATTAACACAAGCAGCTTTTCCTCGGAGCCACTTTTAATCAACTTTCTTCCCCACCCCCCCCCCCCCCCCCCCCGCGAAAGTCCACCGATGTAAGTTATAAATGCCTATGCTTCATATCTAACTTAGTCCACTAAGAGATCTTCATTTTTTCCAACTTATGGCCATAACGCACCACGAAATAGCGATTTGGGGCTCGTTTCGTCTCTTCCGGGCACAAAATTTTTTGAAGAGAAATTCTCCATTACTGGCCAACAAATCTTGGCCACTTTAGAGTTACCTACAACCACTTTCCGCTGTGCTTGGTGTTGTGTTCGTTGGGAGTTTCTGAGTTCTGGATTCTGATTGGATGATACGAGTTCGCTGTGATTGGCTGTGGTGCCTGGTTACGTTAGAATGGTTCCAGGCAATTAAAACTGCACAGGTTTTAAGAATTCAGGGATGTTCAGGGATCGTTGAGCTCTTCGCCTCAGAAACAGATCACCGGCTCCCAACAGGAATTACAAGTTAATTTCTCCTTGAAGGCTCGGGGCAAGGGCAGAGAAACCAGAATTATTCGAAGATCTCATTTTTGGAACAGAAAATGTCACAAAAAAACAAAACGTATGACTTCACAAAAATGCTGTGAGGACTAGTAAGAATAATTCAGGCTTGTTAGAGATACATGTAATCTTGAATAAGTACCTTGGGTTTTTTGAGAAGAACTCGCGCTTTACCACAAGCAAGTGATTGTAGTGTTCTTCTTAGCTCCCCATCCTCTGCAAGACACACAAAAGGGCCGAATTACTTCTGCACTTCTACCTCGAAAGATGTTAGATCGTTAAATGTCATTTCAGGCATTGGCAATGATTTTGATGCTGCGCGTGACACTGCTCGAATAGCACTATGGGACTGTTTTGGGGGACGAAGTTTGACCTAGTTTCCTTTGCGACTCCAAACAATCCCATGGTGCAATTGGAGACAACACCGACCAGTCCCACGCGCAACCTCCACGTGACTGATTAAATCATAAGGGACCTTAAGAAACGAAACCTTTGACGTCCAGGACGTTAGAAAATGGCAACCGGAAGTTTTTTTGTTCTCTCTCTCTGTCAGTGCCCTGACTCGACACATTCGTACAGCGGGACTTAAAACAAACGCGTTCAGATTCGTTGTGTGAGACAGAAGCCTTCTATCAAGAGAGATATCGAACTTCCGGATGCCTTTCATGAAGTCGCGGATGTCAGCGTTCTCGTTGCTTAAGCTCGCTAATTCAAAGTCAAAACAGCGTTTTCACTATCGTGGCCAGCAGCTATGCAAACTTACTGGAACAAAAGAGAGCTTTTGCATAATAAAAAAGGTTCAATTGTTACATTGTTTTGGGACACCAATTGTGGTCTTCACACTAGAGCCCCCAAGTATAATGTACGTGAGCGTGGCACCTACTTTGAGTGTGAAGGGGTACAATGTATCTACTTCAGCTTTACTTGGTGACAATGGAAGCGTTCGTAGTTCAAAGAAGCCGAAGTTCGTCGCCAAGTATGGTCTACACCACAATTGAGAACACACTTGACCAATAAGAATTGGAAGCCATGTGCACGATGTGCACGTGCCGCGGTTCCAAGACTCTGATGAACGGAGAGATTGACAGCTTTTACTTCAAGTTATAGACTTTGCCAACAAATGTGAAGCCATTTTTTCTACAGAGCGACTAAAGATTTCCAAGCGCACTTGAATCAAGCGCCCCGTCTGCCTCAGGTGTGTCAGTCAGATGACTATTTCGAGCTACCGACGTAAAATATGGACTCTTTACCTTTACCTATAAGAATTCACTAGGCAAACTCACCTATTCCTGTAGCTTGTTTTATTTCATCAAATCCAAATCTTTCTCTTTCGTTAAACATTAACAAGACCAAGGTTTGAAACAATGAAACCTGAAGTTCCTTTTTTTCCTAAAATATAAAACAGGTAATGGTTCTATCAACTGTGTTAGAGACAGGTAAGCCAGGAGTTTTACTATGAAACTTAGAAAAAGGGGAAATCTAGAAAAATAATATATTTCTGAAATGCTGTGTTTCAAACCAAAGTCAATTTTCTTGATAAACTAAACTGCAAGCAATAACGATAATAATCTTGAGGGGGCATGTCGTGGTCTTCATTGTAACTGGTCACAACACAAACATTCCTGAAACATTTAAGGGTTTCTGATTTTGACAGTAAAAATTATTACCAGTGCGTCATAGAAATTGGGATGCATTCTGGTGAAAATGATTAAGCTGCAGTTGACTCCCTATAAATGACGACTTCTATAACAGGGCTGTCACCACGATTTTTAGGTTGCTAGGCGTAATATATCTCTTGATCACAGTATACTCACATCTGCTGTGGGACCAAAGTCAGCTTTGACTACACAGTGCCCTAAAGTGTTCTGCCACTGCAGTTTTCTGCCTCCATGTTTTCCAATGTAAAATTTCTTGAATGATTCTTGGTACTGAACCATCTGGGAGTAAAGAAAAGGACAGTTGGCTAGGAATTGCGGTCGTTTCGCCCGAAAGTCGATTCGACAATCCAGTCGTTGCGGACGGGTTCAACAACAGGAAACCAGTCGTTTCGATACGAACTAAAGCAGTGAAATTGCACAAACATTTCGATCACTTTAAGTAAAGTTTGCAATTAAAAATAAGGGTGAATAATTGTTCTTCGTTATTTAAGCCAAGTACGTGAAACTATATTACAACTCCAAGGAATTAACTTGTATCGAAATGACTTCTTTTGAAACGACTTTGTATCGAAATGACCAGTAACCGAACAACAAGTAGCAGCAGCATGCAAACGTGAAACTTCCGATTGACAACTCACTTCGTGTGTACTAGAAAAACTCTTTGTCTCCACAACAAGTTGCATAATAATCAATAACAATTTATTGTATTGTGCGGCTTGTCGCAACAACAAAATTCTATCACAGAATGCCGGAAAGATCTTCAAAGAATTCCTCCAGTATACACAAAGCGATTGTGGCCACAACTTGCCACCAAGTTGTTCAAAAGGTGGATAGCGCTACCCACGGGATAAATCTCTATAAAGGGGATAAATAAATAAATAAATAAATAAATTGGTTTATTGCTACCTTTTGCAGTGAGAACTGAATTACAGGTAGGGTCAGAAATAACGGGAATCTAAGGTAATAATACAAAATAAGTATGTAAAGCGCTTAGGAATCTAAATAGGTGGCATATTTGCACGTTACAAACTGTGCAAAACGGTCGGTGTTGGTTTGTTTGGATACAATGTCAATGCACTCTGAGAGCATACAGTCGCCTGTTGGCCCTCTTGATAATCGAGTCGCAATGGCAAGCCCAAGAAAGGTCCTCCGAGATATAGACCCCAAGAAGCTTGAAGCAGGATACACGCTCGATAAAGGCACCACCTACTGCGATGGGCTGCCAACTGCAACTGTTATATCTAAGAAAGTCAACAGACAACTCCTTGCACTTCAATGATGGTATACTTATCCACAGGATAGAGATTTATCCGATGGATAGCGCTATCCAGCTTTTGAACAACTGAGGCGAGGTCAACAGGAAAAACCAGACAATTTGAACATTACCACAATAACCAAGTACAAATGCATTCAAAATGAAAGCAAACAGTTATTAAAAATCTAGATGATGAGCCAATACCTCAACAGGTAGATGAACTTCAACTGGAGTGTAAGTTGGCCAGTAGCCCATGGTCAAAATGCTCACCACCATGTCTACACTGCCTGGAAGATCTTGGTGCTGGAGAAACTGTGGGAATATGAAACCAAAGTCAGCTCTAAATTTGCCCTTCAGGCAAGCAGTAGGTAGCATGTACTAGCCCAAAGATCATTTTAACTAGCCCCAAAAAATTTTGACAAGCAGGATTGATAACAGTTCTTCTATAATTTGAATTCCCCAAAAACCTTCACTCGCCAGTTGGGTAAGTTATTAAAAGAATTCACTAGTCTGATAGCAAAATCCCGGGCTACTGCACATGAGTTTTCTTGCACGCTGCAAACAGAATTTTAATAATTTGTAAGCCTTTAAATCTTAAAAGAGGTTCGTGTTAAAACTGTAGTTTATCCTTTAAAACTCACTGTAATTATTTCAACTTCAAAAACAAGTGGCTACATCAATAAGTGCCCACAATTTAATATTTTATTCACACGCAATAATAGAGAGATTAAGCATCGCGTTAACGGCAAACGTGAGATTCAAGTTGAGAAATTTTCAAAACGAGAAATGAGCGAATAAAAACAGATTAAACCAATTCTTATAGATAGAATTGGCGTAAATCTACCGATTTTAGTGTAGTTATAATGAACAGTAAACGACAATTAAGGGGAAAATTGCTTATGTGGTACAAATTCAAGTTTACCGTTTGCCTTAAACGCGCTGCTTAATCTCTCTAATCTCTCTTATACCTGTTTAAAGTGCACTAGTACGTCCTTGGAAAGTTCCATGTCTTTAAACATCCCTTCAAGTTTGCTAGTAAATGCTGCTCCACACTCTTGCTTTAACTTGGACAGCATTGATTTCTCTGCATCAACTGAAGCACTCTTTCCAACTAACAATCTCTTAGCCAGGTCCTTCTTGTAGAATGCCTCAAACACATCTTTGCCTAGGAAAAAAAAACAAGGTCTTACACAACACACTCTTTAAAGGAAAAAACAACAATATTATTTGGTTGATAAGATAAGTCATGGTAATCTTTCATCCTTTTTTCTTTCCACTGTGTAGAGAAAATATCCGTACTTCTTCAACAAAGGGATTTTTTCAAAGACCACCCCCTCCCAAAGGTTCTCTGGACATTCCAATTAAGCACCATACATCATCTTGTTTTAATTCTAGAGACTTTAAGACCCCTTCCTTCTCCAGAAATGGGGACCTTACGAAACTACGGCGGCAACAGCAACGGAAACGTCTAAAACACAATAGCTTTTTTGAGCAACAACTCAGGACGTGCATCACGCTTTTTTTGTACATTTCTTTGCCGTCCCTGCACAACTACGACGTGAAATGACCACATTTTTAGTTGATTTGAGAACAGGAATGGCAAGGCGATAAATTTTACTCTCTCTCCCTCTCTCTGAACTCAGCCGCAGTCCCCTCTCTTCAGTTCCAACCTAACTTCCCTCCTTTCAAGTAACTGGGTGACTTGGTATAAGGGAGAAAAAAATTTAAAGACGCGAAGTCCACTTTTCAGTGACGTTTTCATCGCTGTTGTCGGATCGTAAGGTCCCTAATGTCCAATATTGATCTCTTCTGTGGGAGGAAGTACGGAAATTTTCACGAACAACCAGGGCACTCACCACAAGGCGGGCCAGCTATTATGAGCATGACTTTTAGTGACTTTAACCCATTCACCCCTGAGCCGCCCGTGCGGATCTACGTCCCTTCTACCGCTTGTGACGTCATCAGTTCTAATGGTCAGGGACAACTTTGTCTGCTAACTTGTGCAGAGTGAAGAGCTCTTTCAAACCATACCAGAATCTCGAAATTTTGCTTTCTGCGCATGCCCAAAATTCGCAAGCCAATATTTTGCATCTGGATCAGAAGGCCGCGAAGTGTACGACCTGTAAATGGCTTTATGTAGCCTACGAAAAGAGCCATAACGTTCGCGGCGGCGAGGAGCGAGGAGAAACCGTCGTTTTCGCAGGCAAGGCTTTATGGTAACTTTAGGCTCTTTATAGCACGACAGTGACCAGAAAACCGCTCGACTAGCTTCAAAACGCGTTTTTCAGCAATATTTCCAGGGGCGAATGGGTTAATTGGAATCAAAAGGCAAATAGACTGCATTATATACCCAGCAACTTGAAATCTTAGTAACAGCCCTGTATTTTGCAAAATGATACGCACCATGTATAAATCTAAAGAGTACCATTATCCTGTCCAGGAGCTTTTCAAGTTCCTCTTCTGTGGCTTCCTAACAAAAGCAAAAGAAAAAAGCTTTCGTCACACATGCTACAAGGACATTGTTAGAAAATTAAATGACCACCAAGACGGTGTTTGTTGCCCTGACATTAGTCATGGTGTAGACGTTTGACCTCATGCCAACATTGCATAAATCGAGAATATTACATAAACATGCGGAGATACACAATTTTTCTTCAGTCATTCAAAAGTATTATTTCCATGAGTGATAAAATTACAGTGAACACATGAAATATATATTTTTTCTGCTCAAGAAGAGGAATTTTGTGTCTCTAAGTGGCATGTAATGCTTTTTTCCGTGGGATGCCTGTGGCACTCCACGGTAAAAATCCGGTTCGGTTGTACCCAAAATTGCAAAGCCAGCCAATAGGATTGCCTAAAATCTTCATCGATTATCTCTTCTTCCAAACCGACCAATCAGATTGTACAAAATCTGTATCGATTTTTAATCGATTTGCTTCCTCTGAAGAACGTTGAAATCAGAACGTTCCTTGCCAAATTTGTCGCCCTTGAGTTTTCGGCACTCGTGGTTCAGGATGGCTTGTTAACCAGCGAAATCCTTCGAGATACTGGCAAGTCACGAAAGGCGACCTAAGCCAAATTATTTCTTCCCTTCATGATTCTTTTTTGTTTAGATCTAGCTTTTTCATAAGGTTTTAGTAGCGTCTGGTTGCGGGCCATGATTTCCGATAGATTTTTTTATTCGGAGTTCGCCAGGTTTTGCCGAGCATAACTAGAGTTCAGTTTTTTCTTTTTTTATCGAAAGAACCTTGACGATGGGAGGTTAAATCGCGTAGATTTCAACTCGTACCCTTGGCGATTGACGGTAAAATCGCGAAAATATTGTCCTCGTCGATCGACGACTCGCTTTAGGCATGGATTGGACTTCTGGATGGAACACGGATCAGGACCTTAGTAAACTTATTATACCTTGGAATCAGGGATAATCATTGGAACTATGTTAACTTTGAGACCTTGGAAACACATTGCAATTACTTTTTAACCGTATCAAGAGCATCTTGGAATATTAAACTTTCATCTTGGATTAAAACATTGGAACTTTATCGAACTTTGTAACCCTGGGTTCGACCCTGGATGTTTTGTTTTGTTTTGTTTCATTAACCTGAAACTACAATGTTTATTTCTCTTTGAAAAAGTTACCTGTGGCAACTTACTACCAAGGTATGACCTATCTTTATACATATAGTTCCTGTTCAGGTTAATCAGAGAGCATTATGCGCATGTTCTCCATTACTTGTTTCCGTTAACATTCCAATTTAAATTACACGGGTAAACCTTGTTTTGATGCAAAATAACTTCTTTTCCTTATCCAAATCGTGCTACGAAAATAACTACATAGCAATAGATCAAAACAAGATCAACTCCATCCTTGCGACCACTTACAACTATAAATTTAGCTTGCGTAGCAGGTGTCGAAAGGGGTAGGGGATAGGGAGGAAGCAAAAAGGGGATGTGGATTGAGGATAAATAGTAGCCTGCCTCGCAGGCTGCTATAAATTCAGTCATAAGCACATTAAACCAACCCATACAGGTAACCTACTCGTCGATGCTCATAACATGACACATCTTTCCGGTTTCCCTAATTTTTCCAAATTCAGATAGAACGCCATTATGCTTCCATAGACCAACGCATCCCACGGAAACGACTTTAGGCGTGTTGTTTATTATATAGACACCAATGAAATAATACCGAGCAATTTCACTATATTATATTAATTTTCTTGCTGCAAAAGGTGTGATTTATTATGTAGCCATAGCAACAGTGATCTTTTCATGTGTGAAAATAACATGTTATTTTCACGTGAGAAGATATCACTTGAATGTTTTCGTGGGAAAGTTCACCTTGTATTTCATTGCTACTAATTAATTTATAATAAAGTTAATTAATTCACGCAAATAAAAGGTGAAATGTTCTGTACTTTTCAGTCCACTAAAAACCTTGTAGTCAAGTGCCCAGTAACTTACAATCAAAATCAAGACTGACTGTACAAGCTTTTGGTGATAACTAAAATGCTGATGAGTAAAATCAAAAACTTATTTCTTCAGGGTTTCAGGGAATCTTGGAACCACTGAACAGCACTAAAGGTTGCTCAATATTGCCTCTGGGAATACAAGTCTAGGAATATCTGGAGTATTAGTCAGAGAAACAAAAGAAAATATCCTGTTTACTTTACCTTGTTTCCAGCTCTTAGCTTTGAATCAACAAATTTTGCTGAAAGTTGAAAAGGAAAAAATAAATAAATTAATATATCATCATCATCATCATCATCATCATCATCATCATCATCATCATCATCACCTTTAACGAAATCAAAAATTTTTAAAAGTTCTCCACTCTGATTGGACTATGCAGAAGATCGTTTTCAGTCACGTGGTCAGCAACTTTGCAAATTGCTTGGAATAAAAGAAAGTTTTAACATGCGAAAAGAGTTCAATTCCCACAGGATTTTTTTTTGGTACACAAGTATGGCCACCCAGATTCATTGTTTTGTACACAAATATGGCCACCGAGATGTCATGTGAAAACGATCTATAGCCCTGAGTCATGCACATTGTGTAGTCTGTATTGTGTTCGATAAACATTGCAGGCCATTTTTAGTGAAGTAGATACAATGTATGTGAAATTTTCCCTCTCATTAACTAGTGTTACACCTTTCATGAGCAACCAGCTAAAAAGATGAATTTAGTGGTCTTCGTGAGTGGGGGTCTCTTGTGGGAACAGGTCAGACACATCTACTTATATTTTGACTCTCGGAATTACTACATCCAGTTAATGAGTTACAATACATGGCGCACCTTGTTGTCACTAACAGTTTCTCTCTCAGTAACAAGGCACATAGCAAGCGCAGCCGGGATCACACCATGTGTCAATTGGTCACTTACAGGATGTTACACACAATACAAAAATAGAAAATAATAATGCCATCCCTACTTTAATAATCACTTAGATCATCTAGAAGAAGTGGTTATACACAAGAGGCTCCAACGACAAGTCTGGGAATATTAATTTTGGTGTTTTGATAAGTGGTTGCTTATCCCTTTAAGTATCAAAATCCACATACAAATTCTCCGAACTGATGTTCATTCATTTCCTTAAAGAATGTGTTGAGAGAATTTGATAAACAATCATGGAATTTCTCTTTGGTGATCATTTTATTACTTCTCATAAACAAATCTCTTGACAATGTATGGATAGTGTTAGGAGAAAATTGATTTTGGTCACTATTGGGACTTAAAGGGTTATAGGAGAAGGTCCTCTACAAGGGTTGGCCACACACAGAAGTTCAACAGTTTTTTACAACGTTTGTAAAAAAGTTAGTAATAGAGGCAAAGGAAGCATTTCAAGATGGTACCTATTAGTTCAGCTGGCTTGTTTGGTCTCTTGTTGATGAATGCTTCAAAAGCATCCTAAGAGAAAAATATTCCAGTAGTTAAAAAAAATGTAGTAACACTACAGTGCATCATACATGTAACATCTTTTTGTGTAATTTCAGGGCTCAAAATAATGGCCGGTCAATGGACAATGTCCAGCCAAGATGACCATTTGTCCGGACAAAATTTTGGATTGCTGGTCATTTTTACTGCACACATAATTAAGAGAACAGAAAATAAATACATTTTCCATGCTTAAATTTCTTTGGCTGGCCAACACAACAGGCAACAGTCCCAAATTTATTTGGCGCCATGAATTTACATATGAAGCGATTATTTGCACACTATAAAACAGTATAGCAGCAACCCTTGCAAAAATTATACAGGTTTAAACAGTAAATACTTTAAAACTAGTCCTGTGGAATCCCTTGAATCTAAAATAATGTGGAGCCAAGGAAAACAGAGGTTGTCCAGCTCAGACAAAGTTTACTAGTTTCTTAAGGGACCAGTCATTAACTCCACAAAAACAAACAAACAAACTAAAAATTATGTTTACAAAATATTTATGAGTAAATCTCAACAAGGAGGCAACGTTAAATTTTGTGAGCGACAGCAGAATTTTATCTTCTGATGCTGCAGCTTTCACAATGTTACCTGCTAAGAAACTGTTGACAAGAACAGCTTTATGACAGATGTCATTTGACCTTCAAGTGACAAATAGGGGCTCATACTGCCAGCTACATACGGTAATAACCTACAAGTTCTCTGCAACATGATTGGACAATACACAAGTGTACATACACAGTGTGGTAAAAGACTGGTTCTTACCTTCATTGAATTAACAAATTTTTCACTTCGCATGAAAGCATCTTCTATGATGCTGTCCAGCTGCTCTTTAAAGTCCAACAGATCCTGTACCATACTTTTGTCTTTTTCAGGATCCAACACTATGCTTGCACCTTGTTTCTGATGCAGGAAAAAAGAATAACACTCAATGCTTATATGCTTAAATAAAATATATTTACATGTAGTTAATGACTCAGCAGAACCTTTCCTTGGTTTGCTCAATTTTGGCTTAATTGAGACAAAGACTCTGCAGGAATCGTGCCAGATCTTTGTTGAGCATGCACTGCTTGTTGCTAGGATACAGTTTGCACCCAGCCCTAAAAGCCGTTTGCTTGGTACAGCAGGCTCAGTTACGACCATCGGTTTATCAATAAATGGATGCTCGCTCTTAATATTGCCAGTTTGATGAGAGAAAACAAGATTGAGTATTCCACAAGTTTGAACTGTGGTGACTTCGAAGGCTTGAAACCATTCATGCAGATCCTCCTTTTGTTCTCAACAAAAGGAGGCTCTGCTCTTAGGGTGTTAACCCTTTAAACCCTAAGATCAAAATTTGAATTCTCACTTGTTGCCCCTTTTTATTTCCTACAGAAGCAGTGGGGAGAAGCTGATAAAATATCAAGCAAATTCATCTTGTATCATCATGTCCATAATTCTCATGACCACTCTGTTTTTCAAAGCATTGATATTACAAGGAGAAATTTGATGATCACTCTTAGGGCTTAAAGGGTAAAGGACGCAATCTGGTATTTATTAATACTAAATGATAGTACAACAGAAGTATAATGCAATAAAAACACCCATCTACTGTATCTATGGCTGCCTTAATGCATGAACAGGTTGGTAGATGTTAAGCTTCCTACAAGGTTCATCACAAAAAATCAAATGTATATAAACAAAGTTAACCAACATTTCAGTCTAAATGAGATAATTACTCTGATGTATTCGTTGAAAGCAGTGCAAAGCTCATCTTGTCCTTTTTTAACTCTGCTGAAAAGCTGGTAAAGTAGGGCTAAGTCACTTAATCTATAACTCGACATCAAGCTATCAAAACCTGCAAGAAGTAAACAAGAAAAATTATTTATTTTCCACTTTGAATACGCACAGGCAAAAATTATCATAAATGTTTAAAAACTAATACATTTTGTGTGGACAGACACCTCGGCAGAGATTTTTAGCATACTGTACATCAGGGTTGTCACTAAGCGGTTATTTAGCACTACACCACAACAGTGTTTAAGAGTTTAAAGTTTAGATGTGACATTAAAAAAGATCCACCTATTTGCACACCAAAAAAAATGTGTGTCACTGAGACATCCAATGTATTGCAGGATGTCAGGGTTATTAGGAAATAATATGTGTAGAAATGTACGGAGGAAAACCAGATGTTTCGAGGGTGCTCCCGATTCTCCAGTGGTTATTGAGTTGCTTTACATGTAAAACCATGGAAGAAGAGGGAGGCCGCCTGAAACGTCTGGTTTTCCTTAAAACCTTTTTTTTTTAGTATATTTTTAAAAAAATTGACTTTCACATGATTATTTACATTGCACAGTTTCTGGTAAATTAAGGGTCATACAGTGATATCACAAGGGGGCAAGGCAGAAAAGAGAGAGAGATGGATACAGATAAAGAGGCTACAGCACGACATACAGTGATGGATTGTACTGTATACAAACAGACCTTTCTGAAGAATGCTGCATAAGTGTTGCCCTAACAGCTGTTTTTCAACACAAGGAACAAGAAATTTCCTGTCAAAAAAGAAAAACCATCCAAAATAAACTTATACATGTACTGCACATATTATTGATCAGCTCCACCAACTCTTTAGTGAGATATGATCATCTGGGTCACATGTAGTAGAGCATGGGCATATTGTGTAGTTCCAGAAAATATCAATAACCCCCACGGAGGGCACTTTTGCTTTAGATCCCCCCACATTCCAAGGGGTGCTTGTCAGACCCCCCCCCCCCCCCCCCCCTTACCACCCCCTGGAATTTCTGTAATTTTCAAACATGGTTAGACACCTCCAGAAAGAATGGTTACGTCAAAAAATGCGCTGTTGCCAATCAGCAATTGCACTTCCCGGAATTTTTTGAGATCCTTGGGGGCCAAGAATAAGGATCTTGGGTTTGCTTTGCAGATGTTACTAGACAGGGATACATTGAATCTGCAACAGAGGCTAAAAAGACTTAATGGGGATGAGGGTGTTAAAAAGAAAGGTGGGATTATTATAAGCATTACAGAGAACCGAACCGTCCTGGGAAGAAAGGAGGTTTACCTTGTTGATTGATCTAAATAGTGAAGCAACCTGTCATTTTCTTCTTTCAATCTTCTGTCCACATGTGCAAGATATTTTGGTACCTACATGTAGAGAATATTTTGTAAGGTTAACAAGTTTTTGAAAACACGAAATGAACAGACTAATACTTTCTGTTCTTTTAAATTTGGAACAACAAAAGAGATCTTCTGCATAAATGAAAATTATCAAGATGGGAGCTATGAAAACTAAGGCCTAGACCAAATGTCGTTGGGTCAGATGTTGAACTTGATACGCATTGAACCAATCAACTAAATCAGATCAGTAATAAAAACAAACAAACTTTTAATTTATTAGTATAGTTCGTCTCATGTGAAGATTGATGCTTGTTCCGGAGACGATCTCCAGTTCAGATGGATAGAACGTGTTGGACGATCCAAACTCATTCAGACGAACTTAACTGAGCCAGATGTCAAACTTCTCATGATCTTTACTAAATAAGTTTGGTTCATCTCCTGAAAATATTGATGTTTGGCCTAGGCCTAATAAGTGACGAGTAGGGACTGATCAGGCATATTGTTTCAAAGGGAACATTATAATAATCGTAACGATGTTTACATGTATAATTGTTTTATGTTCTCTGTGTGCATAAAAACCTAAGGGTTGGCTGCTTTCCAAAAATCCTCTTTTTCTTGTACTTTAAGTTGGATTGAAAAATAATCATTTTATTACAAACAATCAAAAAAAGGTCAAGTGTACCCTCACAGATTTTATTAATGAACTGATTATCTGGCACAAAATAATTAATCACTTATAGTCAGTGCTCAGATGATCAGAATCATTTCTGCTTGAGTAACAAACAGTTCAAGTGTACGAGGTGGTGAGAATTCCTGCAGTTTACCTTTTTTATTCATAAATGCCTTTATGGAAATTTTAGCCATTCAAAAGTTTGGAAGTTTGATCAAATACTGAAAGGTGTAGCCTGAAATTCACTGCACATTAATTTATGCACGCAAGAATAAAGACAAGTAACAGCAACAACAGATTCAACTTTCAAATTAAGGAGCTTGAGCAACGATGACGGTGGCATCAACGAAAATGGCAAAAAAACAAAAGGTTTAGATTGGCAAAACAACAACTCTGCACGTGCATCATGCTTTTTTGTACATTTCTTTGCCATCACTGCATGACTACAACATGAAAATGCCTAATTTCATATTTTTGTGGAGGACGTGAACACAAGAGAACGACTTTCTTTTCTTTTGCTGAACTTCAATAAAGTCGTTTAGAATTCAACTGTGATAAAGTCTGAAGCAGCCCGACCTTCACCTTCTAAGATTAATAATCAGTTCATTACTGACAACTGTGGGGTATCACTATGCTTGACCTGGCAATACTCAAAACTCACATCAGTTTCCTGCATGTATCTGTTTCCCTCTTCATGATAAAGAGCTTCTGTAGCTTTTAAGAACTTTGCTTCAAAAGCATCTTCATACATCTACAAAGGAAACCACACTGTTAGGACAAAAATGTATGAAAATCTTGGTTTCTACATGTATTAATTTTCATTTGGCAGGTTATCCTTATACAGTACCACTCAAATGTTAAGTTGACAGTCTCGACTTGACCCTCGAGACCTCATTTTATGTCTCAAAGAACGAAATAAATTGGGTTTTGAGACATGAAAATCGAGTCTTGGGTCTCCGGTTTCACTTTCCAAGTTTCCAGAAACCAGGATTTTTCAAATTTTCATCCCTTGAAAGGAATTTCAGAAAAAACATTATTATTTTCTGGAGGAAAAGAAAAATGACCATTTTTTTTCTTCCGACTTGTCTGTGTCACGCTGACTGAAAAAACAGCTTACACATGTATCCACCAGGTTAAAAAAAGACACCATCACAATTCTATCATTATGCATAAGCACATATTAACATCCCAGTCCTAGCAGTATGCAAATGCTTGTCAGTCATGAACCTAGTTTAGTGGCATTAGCTCTCATGAGTCTCCTGTGGCTCAGTGGTAGAGCATCTGGCCTGCTAACCAGAAGGTTATAGGTTCGACTCCTGTTGGGAACACTCAGGTTTCTTTATAACAAGCTGCCTGTGTGACTGACTGAAAAAATATACTTCTCATGAACCCTTTAAGTCCCAATAGTGACCAAGATCAATTTTCTCTCAACGATATCCATACATTGTCAAGAGATTTGGTTATGAGAATTTATAAAATGAACACCTACTGCTTTGCTTTGATCTTTTATCAAATTCTCTCAACTCATTCTTAAAGGAAATATATAAAGATCAGTTTGGAGAATTTGTATGTGGATATAATGGGACTTAAACGGTTAACCATTAGTTTGCATGTACATGTTGTGGTTCAATTTTATCCTCGGTTCAAATTTTCTTTTCTTTTGTTTTTGGGTACGGTAATGTATGACAATAACCTGATAATGAGTTTGAAACAAAAAGAAGAGAAAATTTGAACCAAGGATAAAATTGAACCACAACATACAGATGTAAATGACACCCACCTGTAAGTCAGCCAGCATTCTTAGCAAACTCTTGAGTAACGTTCTGTCCACAGCCTCTCCATGTCTTGAACAAAAACAGAAAGGTTAGTGCTGGCAGAGAACGGATTCCAACATTTGAGAACTTACAGTCAAACCAGGACATTGGTGAACACCAGAAATATTTCTGGAATGTTATTGTGTTGCACGAAAATAGCCAATCAGGTGTGAGAAAACCAAACCAAGAGTAGCAACAGTAATAATTAGTTGGTGGTTTTGTGGCCAGTTCACGTGTCCAGTTGATGAGATGAATTGTCTGTGAATGATGTTTAGTATCATGATTATTGACATCACCATTTCTTATTACCCATTGATTTACGTTCAGTCATGAAGTTGTGGCTAAGATTTTTGCCAGTCTCACTTAATATGTAAGTGACCTAGTTGCAGTACAGTACAGTACAGTACAGTTAAAATCCTCCAAGATGGTAAACCTGTTACCATGGAGTTGCCCTAGCAGTGTTGACCAGTGCAGCGAAACCACTCTTACATCTTTGAAGATCTCTTTGCCTGTTCAATGGAGACATTTAATAATTTAGCTATACACTGTATTAATTTTATCCAAGGGTCCCGTTTGTATGGACACCTACACTTTGCAAACAACATCTTCACAGCATTTAATCTTGTATACTGCCCCTGTCTGTCCTCTGGTCTGTATTTGTCTCTGACCTTTGTTAGCAGTTGTTATACCCTACACAATTCTCCTTGAGCTCACCTCTCATTTTCAATCAGTTGCAATAACCCATCCACTGTTCTGCTTTGAACTGTTGGATTACTCATGATGTGTTTACGAAACAAGTTGAGACTCATGTCCCTGTATTGAAAGAAAAAGAGAAAAGAAAAAAACTCTTCATTATAGAGCTTGAAAACAAATAATGATGCAGTCATGACGCAACTAAAAATTAAATGAAATTGGCTTATGTTGTAAAGTATGATAAAAGAGACAACAGCTGTCTTACCACAGGGATAAAATGGAAGAGTTTTGAAGAACATATGTTCTATCAAGGTACAAAAAAATGCTTCTGATCATAATCTGCAAGACGAAATAAAAAAATATTTAAGTGCACCATCTAATGAGATGGCTAATTCAATCTTGATAATGTAAGTTTGACAACTATTCATAGAAGCTGTCATTACGATAACATCAGAGGTTTTGATTTGGAAATGAGGCAATGAAATGCGGTTAGAATGTTTCCTGCACACTCAACTGTAAGCAGCTATTAAAACAGTTACTGCAATGTGCTTGAAGAAAAAGCCCCAATACTGATTATACCTTGTCATAATTGTCGCCACTTTTCTAAATCTGCCCAATTACCTGATTTAAAACCAGGGAGGGATGGGTATGAGTCTGTTTATTATGGGATTAACAACACAAGACCAACATAGTCAGAAAGAGCACATTGAGATTACGAAAATTATCAAGTTTTGTGTTTATCGGACCCAGATTGAACAGGGTACAGCCATTTAAAAACTCCAAAATTTACTTAGAAATATATAGTTATCCCGATGGTGTGTCCAGCAATCCATTCATGTATATCTCTCTTATTGTTAAAAACTGAATCATTGGATAAAGCGATTTATTCTAGAGCTGTGATTGGCTTTGCCATCACGATATATGAGCCATTACACTATCATCATCATCAAGTCTCATCGCACCAGTAGGCGCATAAGGCCTCCACGCTGTCTGACCAACACTTTCTGTCTTGTGCAACCGCTTTGGCTACTTCCCAGCTCGTCCACCCAGCTTTGTTTTGTTCTTCTCGACTATCCTTCTCCAAGTAGTCTTTGGTCATCCTCTTGCCCTCTGACCCTCAGGAGTCCATCCTAATGTTGTAAAACAGTCGTTCTCACCCTCTCTCCTTAGTATGTGACCAAGCCACTTCCACCTTCTTCGTCACACTTCACAGCTTATGTAATTGATCTCAGCCAACTAAACCACTCTCTTGTTTGTCATTCTCTGCTGCCATCTAATCCGCAGTATCAGTGTCAAGCACTGGCACTGGAAGCTATTTAGCTTCTGTTCGTCATTCTTTGTGATCTTCCAAGTTTCACAGCCATATAGTAGGACCGGCCGAACTTAAGTCTTGAATAGGAGTATCTTGGTTCTCCTTCCTGTTCCTCTAGCTGCCTAGACCATCCTTAGTCTCTGGAATGCGCCACATGCTTTCTACAGACGGTGCATGATGTCTTTGCTTCCACCACCCTCCTTGTCTACAATAACTCCAAGGTATGTAAACTCCTCAACGTCATCCACTTCTTTGCCATCCACCACAATCTTCTCCCTGCTACTAACACACTCAGTCCTTAGTGTCTTGCACTTTCTTGCATTAAGTTTGAGTCCTACTCTGGCTGCTTTCCCTGCCAATCTTCTAGTCTTTTCATGCAAGTCATTGAACTTAGACGACAGTGGTGCAATGTCATCTACAAAATCAAGGTCCTCTGGCACTGTTGCGAAATTCCACCTTATCCCTCTCCTCTTGTCTCCTGTTGCCTTCCTCATGACCCAATCCAAGCGCAGTAAGAATAGGAATCCCGACATCATGCACCCCTGTTTTACTCCAGACTTGATCATAAACCAGTCAGATGTCACATTCCCCTCCACAACTGCGCACTCAAAGCCTGAGTATATGGCCGCTATCGCTCTCACCATCTTGCCTGGTATCCCATAAATTCTCATGATATTCCATAGGCTTTCTCTGTGTGCTGAGTCAAAGGCTCTTTCAAGTCTACAAAGTGTACATACAGACCCACCCTCATTTGCACGCTCTAAGATGTTTCTAAGTATAAAGATCTGTTCAGTTGTACTTCTCTAGGGTTGAAACCTAGCCCGCTCCTTTCAAAGTTTCTTGTCTACGCCTTTCTTGATCCGCTCCAACCGCAACCTACAGAATATCTTACTATTGACAGGTAGTAAAGTCACTCCTCTCCAGTTGTTGCATTTGCGCAAATCATCTTTCTTGAATACCTTAACAACAAGTCCTTTCTTCCACACTTTTGGCCACCTCTCAATTTCCCAAACCCTGCTGTAACAACTAGTCAGCCTACTTTCAGTGTCTTCCATGTCAGCTCTCAATAATATTATTCGGGACACACCTCATCTACTCCAGCTGCTTTCCCTGGCTTTGTCCTCTTCAACGCATCCTTGACCTCTTGTAATCGCCATCTTCCTAGATCTATTCCCTCAATCTCTTCTGATTCTACTATCTCATCCTCTTTAACAGGATTCTTTGGGTCCTCTGTGATTAATATTTCACTAAAGTGCTCCACCCATCGCTGCAGTCTTTCTTTTGTTTCAGCCCTAAGCACCCCTTGTTTGTCCTTAACACCTATTCTTGTTTCCGCCTTTCTCCAGTTATCGACTTAGTAATGCTGTATAGCCCCTTGCTCCTACCATTCTCAGTGTTTTTTTCCACTGCTGCAGCCCTCTTCTCTAACCAATTTCTCTTATCCTCCCTCGCACTCCGTTTCACTTTGTTGTTCTTTGCCTTATACTCCTCCCTCCATCTCTGTTTCAGTCATTCTGATCTTGCACCCTACAGTTTAAATTTTGCCTCTTTCCTCTCCTTGATCTTTTCCCACATTTTGCTTCCTATCCATAGCCTACTTAGTTTCTTTGACCTCCCCAAGACTTTCTTTGCTGCATCTCTATATGTCGTCAAAAACATATCATGTTCTTCCTCCGGATCATCTATGTCTCCTAAAGCTTCAAACCTATTCCTCACCTCAGTGTTGTACCTCCGCCTGATCTCTTCACTTTGCAGTTTACTTATGTCAAACCTTTCCCTTACGTTCCTCCTCTCCTGAGCTCTTGCCAACTTTAGACATATCCTCATTTTCACAAGGTAATGGTCACCGCATACGTCTGCTCCTCTCATTACTCTGGTGTCTAAAAAAAATGTTCTCATGTTTCCATTCACTAGAACATGGTCAATCTGGTTTACTGTCCTCCCATCTGGTGACCTCCAGGTCAGCTTATGGATGTCTTTATGAGGGAAGATTGTTCCAGTTATGATGAACCCATTTGCACTACAGAAGTCACGCAACCTCTCTCCACTGGCATTCATAATACCAACGCCAAACTTCCCCATAAGCTCCTCTCTATTGGTATTGTTGTTGCCTACCTTAGCATTCAAATCTCCCATCACCACAATCATATCATTTTTGTTGCAGCTTGAAACAGTGTCCCACAGCTGGTTGTAGAATTCATCCTTTTCCTCATCCATCACATCATTTTTCGGTGCATATGCTTGTACCACCAACATTTTTTAGTATTTTGAGTAGAATCGTGCTGTAATGACCCTTTTCCTAATTGGCATCCATTCCATCAAGGCTCCCTTTGCCCAGCACTCATCATGATGGCTACTCCTCCCTGTTGTACCACATCATTTCCTACATACACCACCTTCTCTCCACTCTGCAGTGTTACTGATCCTGTCCCTTTCCATCTGGTCTCACTTATCATCACCTTAGCTAATTGCCCTGCCCGTGTCGTCTCCACCATGGTCCTCACATTCCAGCAACCGATGATTGTCTGTCGCTTGGGGGTTACTATGGGGCCTAATGGCCTTTGGGCTTCCGGCTGGCTTTGATACAAGAGCGTCATTGCATCCCCAGCAGCAACACCCCTAGTCAGTGTTGTCTCATTGTCAATGCTTCTGGTTTCTGTAAAAGTTAGTGTTTTAATGGAGCAGGGTCGTTAGCCCTATGCCCAACCCCCCACCTGGAGGACGAGGGGGTCACTTTTTGTCTGGTCTCTATCCTTCGACCTTTTCGGCATGGGTGCCCCAACCAGACTCCAGCCGACATAGCTCTAGGGGTCACTGAGACACGCAAACTACCCCACCACGATAAGGTGGTGACCCCATTCAGAGCAACCATTATATCATGCTCTCCAAATGGTAACTGTGAACATGTGCTCAAAATTAAAAACAAACTGAAAATCAGTTGTTTTTACCAATTAATAAAGTCACAAATTCTCAATATTTTGTGGGCATCTTTGATTCATTCCACTGGTGCTTGCTGGATATGAGATGATTGTAGCCAACTCATGACCAATATGCACTCATGGAATAATTGCTACATAAATTTTCAAGTTTTTAAATTGCCATATCTTTGATATTGGCCTGAATGACCATAAACTTGGGGTTTTTCCTAACCTCAGCATGCTCTTTCTGACTTTGTGGGTCTTGTGTTGTTTATCCCATAACAAACCCAGCCCCTCTCGGTTTGAAATTAGGCAATGAAATGTTTCTTGAACTTTGTTGCATTGCAAGTTGGAGCTTAATATCGCAGCTGGATGTTTACATGCAAGTTTTTATTGTTATAAAGCTATAAGACAGGAATTTGGAATGCACAAGCACATACCATGTCTCTGCAGTGATCTTCCCAGCAGTGATTCAGTTTTCCAAGGTATAATTCACTGTCCATGGCATCAGTACACAGAAGTTAAGATGAAAGAAGTTTCACTCAAACTAACTATTCTTATTCCAGTACAGTAAATTTGTACAAAGTACAAAATGTATCACTCCATATCATAAAAGTTCCGCACATCACATAAAAAACAACACTGAACTGTGGAATGGAGCAAATCCTTATAAATCAAAAAATGTCAGTGACATTTTCAAGTTGCCTCACATTATGTACGTCCTGCCAGTTATCACGTGTTTATGTCATGTGATGTTGTTGAACTCAGACTCTTCTAAGGAACTTGACTTGAGACCTGTCGAGATTTGTCAAGACAGTTTTGTTTTGTTAAGAGCTTACAGTCTTGGAATAGAATCAACATTTTGATCCTTCAGAAACCGGATTTTCGCATTGGTGTAACAATTGGACTAATCAGAACGAGTATTGTTGAATTTGCAGGGATTTGTTCAAAGTTGGAAACATTTGGCAGGAAGTCCATTGAGAACTGAAGCTGGAGGAATTATGGATGGAAAAATAGAAGTTAAAAAAATAGAGTTAAAAAAGGAAAAAAGAACCCTCAAGACAAGTATTACAAAGGTTCTGAACGAATTAGCGGCCAAATTATTGACAAAAACGCCAAACAAGGAAAATGTCATGGCAAAACTACAGGACACTGACATGTGACGGGATGAATTGTTGGAGCTGTTGGACTTGCTTCAAACCTTGTAAGGAGAAAATAAGCATGCATCGCTGGGGGCTTCAACAGGTGATGAAGCGGATAAAATGATAGATCGTGTGAATAACGAGAAAAAGGAAGCTCTGCTTTTCTTATCGCAAAGTAACAGCAAAGAAAGCAAAGGAAATAAAACAAGCCAGATCGCCACATTTGAGAGCGCACATGGCAAAAATGGTCACATGGTCGATGCAAACAAACAGCTCAAGCGGATTCAAATCCCAAAGTTTTCGGGTGACAAGAAAGAATATCAGTCGCGGTGGGCAGCGTTTTCCAGTTGTGTGGATGAAACAAATTTGTCAGCTCAGTTTAAAATGATGCGGCTCGAAACTTGTTTAGTAGGAGAGGCGGCCGAAATGATGAAAGGGCCTGGTTACTTGGATCATGCGTATGAAGCTACCAAGGCAAGGTTGAATCAAAAGTATGGGGGAAACAGGCCACAGGTTCAAGCCCATATCGATGAGCTATGTAAGATGAGGCCAATAAACGCTGATGATCCAAGCGAGCTAGAAAGATTCGCCAACATAGTGGAGAGGACTGTGGTTTCTTTAAAAGAAAATAAGAAGTTTGCTGATGGAGATCTGAACTATCTGTTGAAACGCATGTCATGAGGATGGCAATGTTACTGCTTGATTGATTATGTCGAAGTCTCGCCTGGCACCATTGAAAGCAGTGAGCATACACAGATTAGAGCTTTTGGGTGCATTAGTCAGAGTACGATTAACAAGACAAGTTTGCTCTACACTCAAAATACCTACAAATGGAGTGACCTACTGGGTGGACAGTATGAATGTGGGGTACTGGATCCAAGGTCAGAGTAGAGAGTATAAGCCGTTCATAGCCCATTGTGTTAGAGAAATTCATGAGTTCTCTGCTCCTAATCAGTGGCACTATGTTCCTACGGATGTAAACCCTGCTGACCTTGGAACAAGAGGCCTGACAGTGGAAGAGTTAGCAAGCGCAGACTTATGGTGGAATGGGCCCAAATTTCTGAAGAAGTCAAGACAAGACTGGCCAGAGTGTAAGTTTGACAAGCCAATGTCAAGAGAAAAGCTTGAACTTAAAGGAACAAAAGAAACAGGAACAAAGGATGCTACTAGTCACCAAATAATTGAAAAAGTTGAAGAAACTGCTGGTGTTGAAGACGTATGGCGATTGGACCCCTTAAGATACTCGAAATGGTATTGAGTCAAAACAAAAAGAGAACTCTTGGCAAGCGGAGCAAGCCTTGTTTGGTCGCGAAGCGGCTGACCACGAGAGACGAAGTCACGAGAGGTTGACTTGTCTCACTTGATGGGTTTCCATTTACATTTCGCGCCAAAAATGGGGAGTGGCGTGACTCACTTGTGGGGTTTCAGGTTTCATTTGCGAGTCCTTGACTTCAATGGTGGAATGTGCTGATTCCACCCCGACTATTATCTATTGAACGTGTGTGTGTATCTGCATCATTGAAGGAGCAAATTTGTTTACTTTGTGTGAAAGTTGTCTCTAACAATGATTTTAGGCGAAAGTTGACAACCTCAGGGGGCCGGAAAAAACAAAAACTTGTTTCAGTCTCGAGTCAATACTGGGAAAGGGGATTTCACAACCAAGGAATCCTTGACAGCCGCACACATTGTAAACCTACAGAGAGTTTTCAATACACGCATTTCTCTTCCTGTAACCCTCACGGGATCAGAAAAGGTCACATAAAGGGTGAAGCCCTCAGTCTCCTGAGAACTAACTCCTCAGCTAAATCCTTTTATGAAAACATCTACAACTTCAAAAAATGCCTTTGTGCTACAGGTTACCCTCACAATCTCATAGAAAAAATCACCTCTGAGGTTAAATTTACCGAACGGAAGTCAGCTTTACAAAAGAACAATGAAGTGCGAAAGAAAATTCTGCCTTTCGTTACCACGTACCACACTGTTTTGCAGAACCTTAAAAACATCTTAATGAGCAAATGGCACTTAATTGAAGATCAACCACTACTGAGAGAAATATACAACAAGCGTCCTATCATTTCATATAAAAGAGCAAAATCGCTGGGAGATATCCTCATTAGAGCAAAACTATAAAGTCACGTATCACACTATCACAAGCTTATGAGTCGTGTTTGGCCTGTCAACACCTTCCACTTTGCAATCGACCCCATGTTGGAATTTGAACTGCAAGTCACGTTTCAATGCGCTTAGTACTTGTGAGTGACAGCTTTATCCCCAATGGTCCTTGGGAGCTACTCTGATGGGTCCAAGCGCACCGACGCGCTTTTGGGTGAGTAAAATTGGCGCCAATCAAGTATGAAAAGTCCTTTGTCCCGCGTCATATGAAATCCGACGAAGGACTTTTTGAAAGTCTAGAAATTGGGTTGTCTTTAGTTCGTGTGACAGCGTGGGTGCGCCAATTTACAGACAATTGTCGGAAATCAGCTGAGCAAAGAGAGAAGGGTGAACTGAAGCCATTGGAGCTTCAAAACGCTGAGAAATTTATCATTCCGGAGGTTCAATCTAAAGTGTACTCAGCAGAGATAGAGCCATTGAGAAGGAACAAGGAAGTCCTAAGAGGAAGTACATTGGCACCGTTTAACCCAGTATTAGTTAATGGCATCTTGAGGTCCAACACCAGACTACGGCATGCGGACGATTTCCCATATGATGTAAAGTGTTGAATCAAACTGCCTAAGAGGAATCAAGTCACAGGACTGATCCTTAAGTACTACCATGAATTAGAGGGTCATCATATGGAGCTTAACTATATGATTAATCATGTACGGGAGAAATACTTAGTGGTCCATGTTCGTGAACAAGTGAAAAGAGTCATCAGAGAATGTTTTGAGTGCGTGAGACGATTTCGATCAAAGCCAGCTCACCAGAAAGTGGCACCGTTACCAAAGATTAGACTGCAGCAATCCTTCAGACATTTTGAGAGCTGTGCAGTAGACTTCGGAGGACCTTTCTTAACTAAACAAAGACATGTAAGAGTGCGAGCTAAGCACTATTTGTGTTTGTTTCTCTGTTTGAAGACCCACTGTTGCCACTTAGAGATGGCGTCATCTTTGGACACTGAGGCATTTCTTAGCGCTTTTGTCAGAATGACTGCGCCAAGAGGATGGCCGCAGCAAATATTAAGTGACAATGGGACGAACTTTGTAAGCACATCGAGGGAACTGTGAGACCTAGTCTCTGCTATAAATCGAGACAAGATACAATGGATGACATCCAATAAAGGAGTGAGGAGGAAATGGAATCCACCTGCAACGTCGCATTTTGGTGGAGTCTTTGAATCTATGATCAAGTCAGCAAAGCAAGCTATTTTGCAGTACTCGGTGATGCAGAAGTTAATTATGAGGAGTTGAAAACAATCTTCATTGGGGTAGAAAGTCTGCTGAATTGGAGACCTTTAACAGCTGTGAGTGATGACCCTAACAACTGCATCTTGACTCCAAATCACTTTCTGATCAGGCAGGTAGGTGGTGATATTGTACCGGAGAGAGTCAACACCAAGCCATTTAATCCCAGAAAGCGCTAGAGAAGACTACAAGAGCTCACAAGACATGTGTGGAACTGATGGATGAAAGAATACTTACCACAGATTGGATCAAGACAGAAATGGTACTTTCGTAACGACAATTTGCGGGTTGGAGATGTTGTCGTTGTTATTGATCCAGGTACACTGAGGGAACAATGGAATGTTGGGCACATCAAGCAGACGTACCCCAGCCCTGACAACCTTGTGCGAGAAGTGGACGTATGGGTTAATGGCAAGACCCTTCAGCAACCAATAACTAGAATCTCTCCACTGGAGATTCGGGACACTGAACTGTAATCAGATTAATGGGTAACAAGAACACTTTGGAGAACTATGATCTAGAGCTGAGAATGTATTTCAGTTAAAATGTATTCGAATTTCAGCTTCCCTGTAATTCGGGAGGGGAAGAAATGTTAGTGACATTTCAAGTTGCCTTACATTATGTACGTCCTGACAGTTATCACGTGTTTATGTCATGTGACATTGTTGAACTCGGACTCTTCTATGGAACTTGACTCGAGACTTGTCGAGACAGTTTTGTTTTGTTAAGAGCTTACAGTCTTGGAATAGAATCAACAAAAAACTAAAGCAGAATCAAAGTCCCCTTTAAAAGAAACCCTATGTAATTGTCATAGGAGAAGTTTTATTATACATGTACACTGTTCTTTAATTTAGTGGTCACACCATAACCTGAGATCATGCCCTTTCCCAATTACCATCTACTGGTTTCTTGCAGGAAGAGGGCATTTGTCACAACACATGTCTTAAACAAAGCCAGAACCTGGGGATGTGTTCCTTTGGGATGATCCAGACCTGGATCAGTGATCTGAGATTCCTCTCCCTCAACCTACCAACCCTAGCTTCCCCTAACTCTCGACAAGATGCTTTTCCTTCAATTACAATATTTATACCAGCTTAACAGAAAAATCTTGGTTTGTTTCTCAAGCGCAGGTCATGTATTTGCCTTTGTTGTCTCATAAACAAGGTGTACATGCAAATAATAGTGTTGGCATGTCAACAACATAATTTTAACTTATGTATGTAGTTCTAATAGTTGTTACTTGGTCTGTATTTGGAAAACAAACAGACAAAGCTAGAGGCACTCTTATCATTCAATAAAACTTATTGAATCAGTAATGAATTCAAAAAGGATATCAAACAAACTGCTGAAGATTGGACTTGACATGAGCTTCACACTCTGCTTTCAGCAAGTCATACAATGTGGCAGCCATTTTGTGTGAGCACATGTTTTCAACAGCCTTATAAAGTTCTTCAGAGCTGTAAATCACAAATTTCTTTTTATGGATCGCCTCGACTGCTTCTTTTAGTTTCTCCCATGTAGCCTCCTTAAAATTCTCTGGTAAATGTGGCTTCGCTAAATGAAAAAGAAGAAGACCAATAACTGCAAATCAGTTCTACATTCAACTCCCTCTTCGATAGGCACTTTTGGGGCCATCACTATGTGCCCTTTTTAAAGAGATGTCCATCTTACAGAGAATTGACAAAACAGATAAAGAAAGGCAGGGCCCAACTCTAGGTGTCCATTTTAGCGAGGTGTCCATCTTATACAGGTGTCCGTTAAGAGAGAGTTGACACAAAGTTGTGGCTCTAAGGCAGAACTTGCTAAAGATTAACTTGCATACAATGTGCCACCATTGCAAACAAATTCATTTTAATGATGAAGGACATAAATTAAAGAAAAAAAAACGATAGGAAGGGAAAACGAGAAAAGAAAAGGGCTGTAACACAACATCAAATAATGGCTTCTTGCAGGTAATAATCCCCTACAAGTATGTAGCAACTACACAAGAAATCTTATCTTGCTTAGACAAAGAAACTGAAGTAAAAGCTTCACTTGTCAAAAAAATAATGACGAAGCCGTGATTTAAAGAACATGGAGCATGGAGCTATGGAGCCCCCCCCCCCCCCACCCCTTCCCCCATTGATGAGGTGTTATTTTTGCCTGACATTTTCAGAAACATTTTCCTGGGATTAAGCAGTTAGGAAATTATCATTTATTATTAGCCCTAAAAAATAGCATTATTTTTGTTCTGTACAATGTATGGCTTTAAGTACTATACCTTTAAAATAATTGGGCAGTGTCATTTGTCCCCTTTAGAAAAAAGGTCTCTCAATGTTCTTCACCAGAAAAACAATATTCACCACCCTTAAATGTGTATTGATGATGTAACTCTTCCCGACATCCATTTCGATTTTTTTGTACAGTGTCTTTGTCCTTCACAAACAGACATACAGACATTTTGGATGACAATACCATTCAGAAAAACCCGGCTGAGTGTCATCAAAAAATCTCACAGGCAACCCCTTAAGAAAATCTCATCAAGTGGGAGTGGGGGGGGGGACAGGTAGGGCGGTTCCTATATCAGGGTGTTCATTAGGCATCAGGAATCTGAGAATTCTCTGTTTACTAAGCAGAATTCTCCGTCAAACGTTTGGTAGTCTATAACTATTGTGGAGCCTCTTTCAAAATATTCTCCTGTAATGTTACACCTTTCTCCTGCTACTGGAATTCTTAATGATAAACCCTGCTATATAATGGAATAGGCCTGACCAGTAAGCTTACTCTACTTTGTGTAAAACCTCATTGATCAATATTTTGTTCAAAATTTTAACACCTATGCAAAATTTGAGAATTGAATTCTGAAAAAGCAACATTTTAAAACCGACATGTCAAGAAATTGAAACAATTGATTAGCTATTCTTTTGTTTATTTTTTTTGTGGTGTATAAAACAAGCAACAAAAACATCAACCAACCGAAAGCCTGAAATATAAACTTGTACAATTGCAAGACTATTTTGAACAAAAGCTCTGTACGATGAAGACCAAAGAACAGTCGTAACATGAACATTGGCACGTTCATGTAAGCCTAATGTATTTTCGCCTATATGTAAGCTTGATAACCAGCAATCGACGCTATTTGGCTAGCATTACAACCCGTACGTATAAACTCTTTCAATTTCAATGTAAAGCTTAATGGTCCTTAATGAAAGATGACAAACTTTACCATGATTGCAAGGTTAATCACTTTTACTAACGTAAATTTATCCATACGATTTTACAACAATCGTAAATGGGATTTGCAACAGAGAATTTCTTGGAGTTATTAAAGCCGCAAAGCATTTGTTGTTGTCTTCTTTGGTGCATAGGCTCTTACGAAGAATCGAAGTTATCTTCACAGGGCGAACGAACTCTTATGCATGTATAACAGTTTGACAGGAAGTAAACAATTTCACTAATTTCATCAATTTCTCGTGATCATCACTACACTGACTAACAAAACAGCTAAAAACTCCCACCTTTGAAGTTCTTTATCACCAGCTTTTTGGCCTGGCCTGGTTTAGCAGAGTTGTTGGCTAGTGGAGAGCGCTCGTGGAAGTGATTTCCGTAAGCCGAGAAATTCGCTTTTCTTTGCGGTTCAGCCATTGTGGAAGCCACGTTTTCAACTTCACCCACGTTGAACAGTGTCTTCTGCTTCTTGTGGGGGTGAAAATTCAGTTCACTTTGAAGTGGATCGCCTGTCACTGTAATGCACGTTCCGTTCCTACTCAGTCGTCGTTTTTTCCTCGGTCCGCCGTTATCCGCCACGTTTGTGTCTTTCTCGAGCACGCCTGACCCCTGAGGAAGGTCAGCATCCTTCGTTGTTGGCAGCATTCATTCCTTTTTGGGCCTATCGAGGCCCCAAAGTTTAGAAAAAGGCGAAATTATCAAAGAACCTTTCAAGAGCACTGCTCGAAAATATCGTCTCAAAGCTCATGGCTGGATGTGCAGTAGATGGGATCTGGGTCGGAAACCTCTATTTGGTGTTTGTCGGTGGCATTTTGGGTAGGCCACAGGTCAACCAAGCTTCACTCACGCCACAGCTCACCATGAAAAAGCCCACATGTAAAACCAAAAGCCATTGTGGGTCTTAGTTAAACCGATCCTCCTTTTTAGACGTTCATTGTTGTTTAACATTAACCATTCACAAAAAGTTTTTGTAAAAAAAATTCGGTTGGAAAATGAATGGAACGCGACTTTTCGGCTCGCACCGAGTCAAGCGAAAAATTCGCGAAACAAATGGAATCTCTGAAAAGGTGGCCTTGTTTTCAATTTCCCCGCTGTAATGTTCTAAACGGAAAGTGTGCTTCCATTCTATTAAAAGTATCTTTGATACAAGGGCTGTTTTCAGTTTATGGGACTGCCTATCACCAAAAGGAATTTACCAGCTCTGAATTTCGTCTAATTTCTGTCCAAACCGCGCTTACTGCTGCCCACGTGAAGGGTAATAAAAACGTCACAAATCTAAAGTATCAGTGAGGCTAATGAAATATTCCAAAGAAAACCACGCTCTCGGGGACGGGGCGGGGGGAGGGAAGGCACTCCCATATGAAAGGGGCGGGAAAGCTCGTCGTCTCGCTTCGGATTTTGCTCTCACTTAGGGCGTTCTGGACAAAACGCCATCATATTTAGCGATATAAAAGGTCTCTTTTAGGGTTAAAACAACGTATGGGTACAGTATTCGTTGCTGTATTTTTTATTTGTCTGCGTTTTAAAATGAGCTTTTTTAGGGGTCCAAAAAAGGTTGGGCCACGCCCAGATTGGCCTCCTTTAGGGGTTTAATTCAAAATTTCCGACGAGCATCTCCGTCCCTTTTACATGGGAGTCCCCCCCGGAACCACGCTCAACTCACTACTAGTGGTGAATTAGTTTTTATTAGTCTATGAAGTTAATAAGATTGGATCCAAAGACCTTTAGCAATCATCAGTGCGTGGTTTCAAAGTAATATCATTTAAAAAAAAATATTTCGAATTAGTTCTTCAAGCTCCGAGACTCTTCTCAACCCTTCGATCCAGACGACGTCTACCTTCGATCTGTCAAAAAAAACTAGCTCTTCGGGCTCAGTCTCCACAGCTAAAAAGAACCAACAGGTCCTGGGGACGAAACTAAGACCGGAACCGGGAGACGGCGGAAGTCGAGCCTATGTGATACAAGGCATTATACTTTTCTGTTGCCATGGTTTACGATACCACAAGAAAAAGCTTATTTACATGACCACAAGCAATTTATTCAACACCTTGTAAACCTGTAAACCACAACAGAATTTGAGTTTCAAAGTGTATGGAAAGCACCAGAAGTAATTAGAAACCACAAATCTCAGGATCCATATTAGAACTACAAAGAAGTTGAGCCATGCTTGAAAAACGCCATTGTGAAGTTCTATTTCGAGACACTGATCAGCCCTGGGCTAAAATTCCTTCTTTGTTCTAATAACTTCAAGCAGCGCTTGTTTCGAATGTTATGACGAAAGCAGCGATTTCTAAATAAGCAGAGTTTGCCAAGATATGTAAATTATTTCTTGAGTGCCGCTTGCTGATTCAAGAGCTACCCTCGACTGCTTCGATCACGATGTGATAGTGTACCCTAATACTGAAGTTTAAGGCTAATTATTTTTGAAACACTTATTTACCGGTTATATGTGCATTTATCCACTCAAACAAGTCTGGCTATATCTATTTGAACAGCGAGGAACAGCGTCTTCATTTACCGGGGACTAGAAGCTCGAACTGATAAGTGTTCAGTTTCTGAGGTTGTTAACGTTGTTCCGGGAAGAAGTAACTCAGACAAATATGGTTTGGACCAGAATGCCGTTTTACCTTAAGAGCATTGTGCTCTCTTGTTTTCAAGCAGTGGTACTTTCTCCGGCGACTGGTAAGTGAATTTTCTCATTCTGAATGAATTTCAATATTGGACTGAGGCATTCACTCAGTACTTTCATCCATGAAGTTCTAGTTAAACGACCGCTGTGATCTTTCTGATGCGGATCCGAGAACCCCAAAAGAAGAGAAAACGTTTGAATTCTAATATATAAGCGGACCACATAACGTACTAATCCGGAATGCTGCAATACTTTTGAAAGACTAAGGGGCAGTGTTCATTAACTCTCCATTTCTTTCAGTCATATGTACACCACCATGAAAAGTTTTTACTGCACATGCTCCGGGGTATACACTAATACCAACCACTGTGAAACAAAGTATTTCTTCTGAGGTCAAAACAGTGAAAATAGAAAAGCATGCATGGGGTTGAAAATACAAAGATGGCGGTGTTTCTCTGAGTAGGCTTTTGTGACGAAAAGCTAGAAGACATGTGTTTGGGAATGCAAATGACTACTTTGTTTAGTCTGACGAACATCTAGCAGATTTTTACATTTTGCTGTAACGCTCATCGAAATCCGTCTCGGTGGACAGGTAAAACTCGACTGAATGACTTTATTTTAACTTTTTGAATTAATACCTGTTAACCAAGCCTCAAAACCTAGAACTGAGTTTTTGCTTTTAAGAGACATGTTTGGGAACTAAATTGAAACTTAAGGGTCGAAAAAGACATCAAAACCAGCAAAATGATATCTTTTCCAAACGCAGTCGTTAAACTGTTTTAATTTTTTAACGACTTGAGACTAGATAATATCATATCATTGTCAAAATTGACACTACAGTATCACAAAAAAATTGACCAAAACCAATAAATTATTAACCACCAAACATTAATTTGACAGTTGGGACAAATGAGCATAATGTTAGATAAGGTAAGGCTAAAGAAGACAAATCTGAGTTATTAGTAGTAAACGAAGTTTCAAACCCCAGGATAGCGGAGTGGGGAAACTTTTTAGCATTCTCACAGTCTTTTATATCACGGATTGAGTTGGACGTTTTGTCACGTGATTTATCACAGGGAGCCTGTAATATATAACAGGCGTGCAATGTGAATGCTAATTAGTTTTCAGTAGTCATATAAATTCAATTTAATAGGTAACGTTATATTTTCATTTTCGTATGATTGGTGCTTCAAGGCAAACGTCTACAGGTTGCAAAATATATAACATAAAGTCGTAAACATATTTTTGAAAGCTTTTTCTTAAGGTATAAATTCGCGTATTTTAGGAAGGATACTATTCCGTAACTTGGTTCCAAGTCTTCTAAAATCTGGTGGAAGATCTAAGTCGTTGATTCATTTTTCCTTTTCGGGTTTTTTTTGCAACTTCTCTTAATCGTCCCATGTACCGGATTCCCTGATTCCGGAATCTGGAAGATTTTTAGACTACGAGTAGTCCCCATTTTTCCTCAGGGATAAAGCGAGCGAAACGCGAGCGCGCGTGAAAATCACCCCACGCGAGAAAGGCGACACGCGGCTATTTTTCTCTCTCACCGCTGCGTCTCGCCTTTCTCGCGTGGGATGATTTTCACGAGCGCTCGCGTTTCCCTCGCTCTACTATCCCTGACGAAAAATGGGGACCACTCGTAGTCTAGGAGATTTTCGCTTGTGTGATCCGGAATACAGCTCAAGGAATCCGGAATTCCACTAATGATTGGATTCCGGAATCCAAGTTACACCGACCGAAAGAATCCGAAATCAAGTAATGGAATCCGGAATTAATCCGGAATCCGTGGCCTAGAATCTAGAATCCCAGACCAACTTGGACTCCCTTACATGCAGCGTCCTTAAAATTTAGTACCATGCATGAGGAATTATGGAAAAATCCTAGCGTACAGTTACTATTTTCAACAGCTGAGCAACTTGTTAGTTCTTGGGGCCCATGGAGTGCTTGTTCTAGCAAATGTAAGGGTGACCAGAAAAGAACCCGGCAGTGTATTAATCAAGCGCCTTCAGAAAAGTGTGAGGTAGATTTGGAGCAAGCCAGAGAATGCAGTCAGCCATCATGGTCTGCTGGTTGTTTTTGTAAGTAACATTTGTCCGTTTACATTGGCGAATCCAGGGGAGGGGCCAGGGGGGGGGGGAGCGGTTCGCTCCCCTTATTTTTAGATCAAACTGAGGCCCGAAGGACAAAAAAAAAAAATTGAGACCGCCCGCCCCCCCCCCCCCCCCCCCCCTCCCTCTGATGGTCTGAATCCGCCACTGGTTTATATCTGGTAGAGGTACAAAGTATTTAGGTCTCTGCTGTAACACTTAAGCCAAATGATAAAGACTATACGAAAAACTTCAATTGTAACCGGCTCCCATTGTAGTGTTAAAATGATTACCTCATGTGGCCCAATCAACTGAATAAACTTTCTATAAATTAAAAACGTGACTTAGAGGGAACTTTAATTACAATTAACTTTAATTACAATTTACAAACATTTCGGGGATTTTGTCAAGTGCATTTTTACGAGTTTGTTGCAAATTCAGCATGAAAATATAATTGTCTACCTACCAGTAAACATCGACAAGCCAAAGTTCGTCGCTTTCTTGGTATTTGTTGCTACGACTGCTTCATTTATCGCTCAAATTTCGCCTTCCAAAAATGTATCGAAACGAGACACCATCTTGGCTGCGGTCGCAAAACAGTGAATAGCCAAGGATATTCCGAGTTACGTGAGCCAATCAAAACGCGCGAAAATTGCTATTCACTGATTTGGTGAATACTTAAGTCGAATACGTGCCACAGAGCAAACACATGCTTAAGCCACTTTAATTTTGTTTTCCTTTGGCGGGCAGTATTTACTTGAAAGAGCTCTGCCTTATGGCAGCTAGGACTTCTGGTGCTGTTTGTAGTTCTAGGACCACTCCTTAAGTCATGTTTGGAAGAATTTCGTTACACTCATTGTCCTTCATTTATTCGTACTTAGCTGTGGCCATGACCATTGCCTTAGCGGTGATATGTGTAGCAATTTTACTGGCGGTCATCCTCATCATCACTCTCTGTCGCAGAAACAGAAAGGAAAAGGAGAGACTTGAACATAAAAACGAGTGAGTATACGCGACCGTCCTTCCACTCACTTATCAGAACGGGCAGGAACCAATCAGGTCTTAATGGGCCCCTGGAAAGGGACTTGACCCCCTACCGGTTATATCTGTTGCTAGTGCACACCTCTGCTGTGACGGGAGGTCGCAGAAGAGCTTTTCAGGCCGGACCAACCGAGGGGGTCCTAAAAATTTTGCAAGATCGTCCTCACGGATATAAAGAGAGATGATGGGTTCAGTCATTGTTCATGCCCCCCTGTTTTCCTTGAATCTTCCTTCCTTCCTTCCTCACGTATTGGTTTCTATTACGTAGATCCGTGCCAACATGATACGCGCATGCACCTTCAATGCGGACCTTCTTCCCAATCGCCTCTTCTGTTAACAAATAGAATAGCTTGTCCAGATTTCATCAAATTGATTAACACTCACATAGTTGAAAGGCAACGTGAAACGAAAGTTAAGCTACAAGCTCAGATATGAAAGCTGTGAGCAACCACTACTACTACTCATTAGCGATATCAGGAAACATTTTCGAGTCGTACGTCATCATTAACATTGCTATGGCAACCTAGCTTTGACAGCCAGATTTTTCAAAATTTGCTTATTTCTTTAAAAAAATGATTTATTTCTAATTTAACATATTAAATACAGTATTACACTAATTCAGCAATACTTTATCAAATTTATGATAACTATAAGTGTAATCCAGGCTTTTTAGTGATTGATTTAGGAAAAACATGAATTTAAAATGGCCAAATGGCAGGTGTTGGGTTCAGTTTTTAACAGTGTTTATTTCTCGCGGAATTTCAAAACTTGCTGATCTTTCTTTAATTCCTGACTACCCTTTTATACACAGATCAATTTTTCTATCACGATAACCTCGATTTATACGAGTTCAAGGAAAATTAAATACATTTAACTAATTCAAGATGGTGCATTCAGGATGGCAGATGGTTCCAGATACTTCTTTAATAATAAATAACGTCATCATGACATCACTGCTTTTGCTAAAGATTAGTTATGTGTTAGCAAACTTCTTAGTTTTGCCATACACCCTACTATTTGAGTATTTTTCGCTCCAAGGGAAAAAATTGGATTTTGCTAAAAAATTCAACAAATGACGTCATAATGACGTCAAATTACGTCATTGTGCAAACCAAGTTATGACTAGAAGTTGGAAATGATGAGCAATGATGAGTAATGTTGGTGGCTGTTTCATGAGCGGTTTTGAAGTTATAGAGGGGGGTCCAGAAGCCCCCCCAAACGGTCGCAGGAAGTTCCAGAAAGGCCGGTCTGTTACGTTAAGAAAGCTTCAATTGAATTTTAATATTAGCTTCAAATTTTTCTATTAATCCTTTTTCCGCTCGCAGAGATATGTCAAATATTATTGAAAGAAGATACGACGACTCCGTCAGCATGAGTAGTTTAGCGCGTCATGTCCCTTCTGTTGGAAGTTTTCCAGAGCCGCTAAAGGAGCCCGAAATGATTGACTTAGACAATTTCGCCTTTGATCAGGAAAGTCTAAACGAGAGCATTCACGAAATGGCCTTCACGTTTGGCGCCGATGAGGAATACCAACCAAACGCGCAAAACAAGCAAGAAGACAGGAAAGATGGTGTCAGTTGTGGAAATGCAACCTATGCAGTTGTCATGAAACCCAAGGCTAAAGCTAAAGAGGACATAGTGGATGTTAAACTGTAGTTATTTTTCGCCCCATGAAAAGGAATCGAAGCCAAACTTAGATGTAAATTCCGGATTCTTTGTCCTTGAATTCCGGATCCCAATCGTCAGTAGGATTCCTTTAGCTATGTTCCGGATTCCAACTCACCCAGGATTTCGGATTCCGCGAGCCAAAATTTTTGGAATTGGGGAATCCGGATTCCCTTCAATGGCGATATCTTTTGATGAACTTTTTTAATACATTAGCTGATGATCATGGTGGTGCTCAATCTCAATTGTGGGGCGGGGGGGGGGGGGGGGGAATCTCCATGGCGCCCGTGACATTCCATCCAGTTGTATTACGAGGAAAAATGCTACTTTTTGTTACTTATAGCGCGGGTATATATTTGCACACATTTTCACATACAAAGAAAAAGGCATAGACATTTCTTGGGATTCTCCTTTGCAGCAAAACTGGATTTCTCAAAAATCGTGGCGACAGGCAGGAGCCAGGTTAAGCTTAGTTCAAGTGAAACAATTCGAATTCATTATTTTCGTCTCTTGCTTCAAAACAATAGTCGGTTGTCATCACAAGGCAGAAAACGTTGCAACATTTCTTTTAATGTTTGAATGTTGGGTATCCTGTGAGAAAGGGAGTTTAAACGCCTAAGCCGTTTTTTCCCTGTTTAAGTCAAAACCTTGCCAACCCTGAAACACTGCCTGTTTAAGAAACTGTAATATAATTTTATTTTTCATATGACAATAAGTGTAATCAATATAAATACCATAATCAGATTATCACAACGATGTACTTAAAACCCTTGGTTAGTTAAGACAATCATGCATACATATTTAATTATACTAACTGTATTGAGAACCTGATTATAGAGAGGATACCGTAATTCTTCGGATAATAGTCGTGGACGATTATTTCAAGCTTTGTTTGCATCGAGAAGGCGCGATTAATGCCTAAATTTTGCTTGCCGGATGTTGGTCCCTTAACCTGTCCTTGGCGGATGGCACTCTACCTAGTACCCACGGTCTTCTCGTTTTCCCTATGACGCTTTTTGAAAGCCGAGAGGCCCCTAAGCGAGCTCGCCGCCTGTCGATTCTTACTCTTGACTATCAGTGCAATTAACGTCATTAATGGCAATGTTATCGTCAATGTTATCGGCAAACATCTTCCAAATTTGGTCAACTCTCACTAAATAGGAAGAATAGACCTTTTTAGCTTGTATCTTTCGTTTTCCCAACTCAGACCACGAGACATTCTCCAAGGGATTTGCCTTTTGTCTTTTCATAAGGTGTACACACATATGCACGTGGATGCACGTGCACGGGACGACATTTGAAAAATAACAGTTCCCTGGAGTACCATCACGTGGTGTGAAATGGGAAAATGAAACATACAAGCTACAAAGGCTTGTTGGAAGATGGATTAATCGGGGACGGAAAATTTTGGGAATGAATAACAAATTATTCTTTAACAAAGACTACACATAGGCTATTGAATGACGTTGAGTATGATATGAAGTTTCACGCAGATGTACTGGCGGGATTGTCATGCGCGGGGTACTTTCTTGGCGGCGGAGCTGCGAGGGATTTTCACGAACGGCGATTTCAATTTAACTTGTTCCCAGTCTTCTCGTCACACCCCCGCTAATCCCGCCAGTTACGCAAATACTCATCAAAAAATGGAGGGCATCCATTGAGAAATATTTCTTGCGTATTCTTGCATTAACCAAACGGCTATTTCGTCTTCGGATAGCCTGTGAACTCTTTCGCCATTTCCGTGAATTCACTCACGCCAAAACAGCTAGGCTGCCGGGGCGCTCCCTAGAAACGAGGTTGCGATTGTATATTGGGGCAATATACCCTGAACTTATCGATGGAATGTTGCCCCCATCGTCAATTTGGTCAATGCTGACGATGACGGCCCCTGCATGAGTGATATGAATATACGCATGCGCAAGTTACTGACCAGGACAAATGAGAAAATGAGTTGGAGTAGTGTGTGCTTTTTGCTGAATTATGAGCTCATGAAAATCATTGGCGATCAATAAATTTTATCTTCAAAGTCCTATCTGGAACTGCCACTAATCTAAACATCATGGATGCAGGTTCTCCTTGGTATTCCAAAATGAATCGCTGAACGATCTGAAATTAAGGCCGCATGAAATGCTGTTATTAGTAAACAATGGTTGACAATGGTCATGGTTATGCTGGTATATATGGGACCCCGTTTGGAAATTTATAATTAAGACCAATTTTCATTTTACGTCATTTTGTTTAAAATTATGACTGAAATAAATAACAATATTATTCACCGAAGTGAAAGTGGCTGGTGGTGAGTGAAGCGGCGAGGTAAATACTCACAACTAGCCACCGACACTCATTTATCTCACTGTTTTAGTATATACTAAAACAGTGCGATAACTGAGCACAAAAATGATGATTTTTAACTCATTTACTATTGCCATTTACAATTTTGCGCGCAATGACCAAACGGCCGCGGTCGTCGATTTTTGCTGCCGAAAAACAAAACTTTTGAAGGCATTTGTTCAGCTCTTGCAGGGAAATTTTTTTAAAAAGGAGTTGTGATTTCTTTTTGTACTAAAAAACATTCTGTAAAAAAGATTATTAAATTCAGTGTTTAGCTTATTTATGAACAAGTCAACTACATAAACTAACGCAAGACTCAAGCTTAATTTGCATTTGTAAACAAAAAAATTTTTCACCGGTTTCATCGATAAATTTAAGTCAAAAAGACAAAGCTTTACCTGTTAAAACTTCCAAACCGAACCTCGTCTTCTTCTTCGTGTATCTCGGGAACAGCTTGCTTGATTATTCGTGAAATGTCTTGGATTGTTACGGCAGCAAACCGGAAAGCCATTTTGCTCGTAACTTACGCGAGTTTAGCGTCGCTCGCTCGGAGGAAGTGGAGGTGAATCAGTGAATAGCATTGGATATTCACTGACTGAGTAGCCAATCAAAGCGCGTGAAAAAAACTATCCACTATTTTAGTATGTACTAAAATTTGATGCTTCTTAATACTAACGGTAGCTTAAGTCGCAGACATCACCTTACCCTGGTTAGTAACGTCTCCAAAGCAGCGCTGATATCCTTGTTCAGGATCCCTAACCGGGACTTAACGAATTACCGGAAATGCTTTTTGAATTTCCTTTCAACCTGATTGGCAAATCCACAGTGGTATTTTTAACAGGCCAATCATGGCGTTTACTCAAATTCTGGTACACAGGTGGGGTCCTACAACAAGGATTTCGGCGCTGTTTCGCAGACGGGCTTAACTTAAGATTAGTTCCGTCTGTGGCTCAGGCTACTTATTATTGTGCCCTTAATTTTTGATAAAATGTACTAGTGTTCATTACCTTTGCGGCCAGCAGGTAAATTTCAGCTTCAGCAATACGGCGGCCTGGAATGCAATAAATATCATTTAGTCTCGGAAGTAGAGTCACAAAAAAGCCAAACACGGTAAATCAAAACGTTTCTCTGATTATAAGAGAATCGTCCCACGTAAGGAAATCCAACACAATCTTGGATTATGAAGGCCTGCTTCTACGGGCCTGCTCGGTATTAAATAATGAACTCACCTATACACATACGAGGACCGACTCCAAACGGAAGACTAGCAAAAGGATGAATTTTCCCAAGTTCTTCATTTAGCCAACGTTCGGGTCTGTATTCCAAGGGAAACTTGAACAACTCTTCGGACCGTCCAGAAAGGTAATTGCTATAAACAATCACAGTCTGTGCAGAAGAGAACAAAGGTTTAGATGACAAAATAATTAAGACATTTAGGGTGAAATGTGGTGCTTATGTTGTTTGTTTGTTTCTTTTTCTTGTATTTTTTTGTGAGAAAATGATTCGGTCACGACCGCGCCAGCAAGCAGATAATAGATAGTTTAAGCTTCACGTATACGGCGAACGGCAAACGTCAGATTCAAGTCAAGAATTTCTCACAATAGAAAATGAGCACATAAAAAGAGCAGAAAACTATTCTTAGGGATAAAAAATTGCGTAAAACTACTAATTTTGGTGTAGAAATAATGAACAGTAAACGACAAGTAAAGAGGAAACTTGGTCACGTGGTACAAATTCGCGTTTGACGTAAACGTGATGCTTAACCTCTCTAATGTGAACCGGAACAGGAAACCCGTTGGGTCCGTTTTATATGGAGAAAACCTGTCCCGGGTAGCCTACGTTTAGCCGCACCCTCCCCCCGACGAAGGACGTTTTTCCTTCGTCGGGGGGAGGGTGCGGCTACACGTAGGCTAGTCCCGGGTAGAAGGATCACCCTCCCAATCGAGTCAACTTTAACGGGCGTTTATATGAGCAAGCAGCGCTCGCGCATGCTCAGATTGTCTCACCTTGGCCGAGTTGACCCGGTTGGGCGAGGTAAAGTGTTTACCTGGAGAAAAGATGGCCCGGCTAGGCGCCTCTAGCTGAGCCAACTTTTTATTTCGCCTTTAAATGATTCGCCACATTTTGTAAGGAAATGTATAAAAAGTTGGGTCACCCAGTGTAGCTCGGGTAGGCGGTGTGACTCTTCTCACCCGGACAACTCTTTTCCATAGAAACGCGGGTCTTAAATGGTTCAAATCGTCTTTATAGCCAATTCTGATTTCGTATCACTAGCGAAAGCCCTAATATAAGTTCTTCGTCATCTATCATAATATTTTGAATTTCGTTGATTCAAGAAAGAAAAGCCTTTAACACAACCACAGAGGTAATGACTCACATAGAGGATTTTCCTGTGTGGCATCTCGCTGGATATTAACGATGCCGAAATAGTGAATTTCAGCTACTATATAAAACACAACTGAAAAAGAAACTGCGGACCCTCTCAATTAACGAAGAGCAGAAACGGAGTGTCAAACAAAGAACCTTGAGCTCGTAGAATCACACCATGCGAGCAGAGCTTCCTTTTGTCTTCTTGTTTGTCGAGAGGAAGAAGAGGAGGCTCTACCTGATATCGCATCACGCCTTTGAAGCCGCCACAGCCTTAGCCTGCAAGCAAGCTCTCCGGGCGCTCTGGCGGCGGGGCGGGAAAAGGAAGGACAGCTTGCTACTGCGTCTCTGGAATTTGAATATCTGCATCGAAAAAGTCGATGCGAAATGCTGATTGGCGGAGATGACATTAGTAATGACGTCATTACTTTTGACACGTGTTTTTCAATGTTTGTTTACATTCGCGCTCATTTCCGCTTCGCGCTGATTGGCGGAAATCTGACAGTACAGTCGACGGGGAGCCGCAGGGGAAATGGAGGTGGAATTCAAATTCCAGAGACGTAGTTGCAAGCTCTCCCTCCTTTTTCCGCCCCGCCACCAGAGCACCCCGGACACCTTGCTCGCAAGCTACCGCAGCCTGAACTTCTGGACTATAGTCAACCTTGTTTTCTCTCGTCAAACTGGTTTTTCGAGTGCGAGCATCCGTTTATTGATAAGCCGATGGTCATAACTGAGCCCATTGTAACAAACACACGGCTATTGAGACTGGGTTCGAAACTTTAACCTAGCGCATGCTCAATAAAGATTTTCTTCGATTCATGCAGAGTCTTTCTCGCTAAGCCAAAGAAAGGCTAACTGCTGGCAGGGTGGTAGAATCAAGATTTTGAATGAAAGACAAATCTCTCAAAAAGTTCGGTCCACGAGCTTATCTCACATTTCGATGTACACCAGGAGCCGATTACTCTGTGTACACCTAATTGCAATTATTTGTTTGCAATCTTTTGACAAGGCGGCCATGTTGGGGGTCAATACAACAGAATTTGTTCTCGAAGAATTTACATGAAAATAGAGCTTAGTTCCCAGAGGAGAGAAATGCTTTTGTTCTTGACCACCGACATGACCGCCGTGACGTCACGTGCAAACCAGCAATAACGTTGTCTCAGTCGGTCAGCACTCGTTAAGATCCGTCGAAAGGCCCTTTCTCTCCTTATGATTTTTACACAAGGTGGAACTGTTTTCTGCTTTTATATCACACTTAGATGATATTTCAAGCTGGAAATCATTTATGAAAGTACAAGTCTCTTCAATTTAAAAGAAAAAAAACTGATGCGAAAGGCAAGAGGATTCGAACTAACGACCTAAACTGCCCCTATCTATCCACTAGGCCACTGAGAAATTGTTGGATGGAGTGGAAATAATTAAAGTACACATAGCATCAACCCCAACCCAACAAAAGAACCTAACCAGTTTCGAAACAGTGCTTAACCCTAATCAGTAAAGGAAGTGCTTAACCCTAATCAGTAAAGGCAGTGCTTAACCCTAATCAGTAAAGGCATTGCTTAACTCTAGTCTGTAAAACGCAGTGCTTTACTGGCTAATCCAAAACGATAAGGAATACTACGTTGTGTAAACTTCATAAGGTATCCAAGGGCCTTTCGACGGATGTTAAAAAGTGCTGACCGTCTCAGAAAAAGGAAAAAGAGGAAAATGCCAAATAGGAATTAATTAGGCTAATTAAGCCACATCCTCAGGGTGGAATTATTTGCAGCCGTTGCATTTCACCGCTGGAATATTTTTACTGTTTTTCAGCTTTAAAACAATAACAAATTGCGACGTCCATGTGCGCATGCTGCAAATGAACTATTACACTTATTAGCCTAATTAATTCCTATTTGCATTTTGGCTTTTTCCTTTTTTCAGTTTTCTAAGACAACGTTTTTGCAACAGCCCACGTTCGATGTATTAAAATTCTAACATGACTCCGAGGCTTTCTGGTCATTTTTTCACATTTGGTTTGGTTTTGTTTGTGCTCAAGTCTCTTCTGGGATTTGTGAGATAATGGAGTTGTGAAAAATTTGCATTTTTGTCCCTGAAGCCTCGGAGTCATGTTAGAATTTTAATATATCGAACGTGGGCTATTAGATGTATGTTCAGGTGTCACTCAAAAATATTTGTCTCAGGAATATTATTGCCCAGAAATTCTAACCTTCGCATCGCATGAAGAGAGAGAGAGAGAGAGAGAGAGAGAGAGAGAGAGAGAGAGAGAAAAAAATGAAAAAGTGCAAAATGGGGAGGAACAAACAAAGAATACTTACATTTGATGGAACGTTGTAGCCAGAGAGAGCTACGTCTTGGTTCAATACACGGGCCCAACGACTGGCAATAGGGTGAAGTCTAGGGTCAAAGGTGAAACATGTTTTGAAAGTTTCATTATAAAGGTGAAAAGGTTTTACGGATGATTTACGCACGACGATTTTATCCGCCTATGGCCAAAGTTTAGAGGGGTTATGTCACGAGGATATTGCTGTTTTAGGTCAATTCTGCGCAGAAATCATTATTTAGTGCTGTTACCCACCCACAAAATTCTTCACCTGTAGAGTTACTAAGGAGGTATCACGGAGCACTAACCATAACAATTTTGGGGGGGATGATCTTGGCAGGCATCGTAGCATTAAAAACATGGCCCATAAAAACTGTGAATAAGAAGAAAGATATTTTAAATTCCGAATTGATAATTTTGGCTATAAAAAAAAATGCACTTTATTTGAGTGTCAAGGTATTTAGCACGAAAGTACTAACTGGGGACACTATTTTTTACGTCTCCTACTGGAGACGAGACAGCCATTTTACGTTGTCATCTGAGCTACGCGAAGATCTAACCGTTCGCAGGGCAACGGCAGTACCTTCCTTTCTCAGTTTAAGACCCTGAGTATTGGTCCGGCCACGGGAATTAAACCCGTGACCTCCCGCTCTGCAGTCAAGCGCTCTACCGACTGAGCTAATCCTGTAGAGGAAGAAAGAAACAAAGTGGCATCGAAGTTCCCCGTTTTTCTCCTATTTGTGAGACGACGACTTTTTATATACTTGTTGTGTTTTATACCACAATGCTTGAAGAAATAACGGTATGTAACACTGCATACCTGCCTCCACTTTCAAGCCGTCTCCAGATACGTAGGCTGTAGTTTAGTGGCCACTGTACGTTGGACAAGCAAGAATGATATTGTTTCCCATCTAATTCTTTGGGAACCAAAACACAGCAGACGCTCAAGAGGGTCATCAGCCAGACAACAACATTCATTGACCAACTACAGAGTGACAGCGGTCTTATGAGGTAGGATCTTCCATCTGTCGTTGCCAACAGACGGGAATGGGACAGACTTATTATATCGGTGCGGGTGCGCCCGATAGATAAAACACTGCACTATATGTAACAATATATTACAGTTATCACTCCAAATTACCTCATGGATTCTTTCACACAAGCTTTAATGTACTGTAATTTTGCAAAACTCTCAGAGTTGAAATCACCGTGAGGCCCAATGAGAGAGAGGACTTCTTCATATACCCTCTGCTGTACCTTGGGATTATTGGCCAAATGATAAAGAAGCCAGAGCATTGCGTTAGATGTCTGAAAAACAGATTAATAAAATTGATAACTTTATAAATAAATTGCCTCTTTTTGCGCTGCAAAATGAGCCAAAAAGGCAAATTATACCAGTGGGACTTTTTCCGGAAAACGATGAAACGTATGCTGGTGCTGACGAACTATGCCAAAAACTGAGCTAACACAATCTATCTAAGACTAAAAGTGCCGCCATTCAATATGATTTTTGCATGTGTCTTTTTTTCATTTTGCTTTCAACTTATCGTTAAAAACCCAGCTGCAGTGTTTTCTCCCGATCTTGACTCAAGTGAAGACCTTAACTTTGGACTGCAGAACACGATCCTACGCTCAAAAGGGATGCTCTCCATACCGGGCCGAATTGTTCGAAGGCCGTAGCCCGGGGTTAAATTTTTAACCCGGGTTTCTTTTTCTTTTGTTCAAAAGCATTTCCTCGGATAATTTTTTAATTTCTTTATAATCTTTCCAATCATCAAATTGAGACGAAAAGAATTTAACTGAATTTGCTATTTCAGCTTTTATGTCTGAATTCAAATTTCGCACTAACCCAACTTTGAACCAACCCGGCCCTGATTTATAAATCGGCGAGGCTAATCACTGGTGGATTCAGTATTATAGCACAAACGCGTACCGCCGTCTCATTTGCCCACTGGAATTTCTTATTGTTTTCAAGCTCAAAAAAATAAAAAAAATGAAACGGGCACATGCGACGGGTGTACGACTGCGTCTGCTGCCAATGAGACCCCGTCAAGACCTGTCCGAATACTTTTTGAAAACGGAGATTTTTTTCCTCCAGTCCCATTTCAAAGAAATAGGCGTCCAAAGGTAGCGTATTCGAATCGTTTTCGCCCGTCCACATTTATTCGCTGTCTACATGAAACCGCTCATGTGATGAAAAATGCGCCGCAGAATCCCTTATAGAGCATGTGTAATGCTAGTGTAGTATATGATGTAAATTGATTTATGAGATCGTCGTATCGGTCCATCTGTAAGTAAACGAGTTGCCGGCCGGCGTTTTTTTCCCTCCATTTCGGAGAGCGTTTTTGAAAAGATGCGTTTTCGGTGACCACTTTCACCGGATACGTGAGGGCAGTAGGCCAAAATATGCGGTTCAAAAATATCCGGATTCGTGTGGTCGGGACCTTAGCATTGTTGTGGTTGCTAAAACTCGGTTATGATTAGCAAGTTACCTCGCCGACGTTAGTTACGAACGTGCGATTATGCACGGAAACATATTATCAAGCATTTACCGTCTCGACTCCTGCTCGGAACATTCCGATTGAATTCATATTAATCTCTTCCGGGGTGAGTTCGCCTTTCATTAATAGATAGGTAAGTAGAGATACACCTGCAATGAAGAAAAAAAAAGAAGCTGGAATGAAAATAATACTACTGTCATCAAACATGTATTTGTGCTGAAAAATTCACCGCGGTCAAGCGAGAAAGATTTGCAAAAGCTAATACTTAGTAATAAAATATTACTAATTCGCTGTTAGTTTATTAAATTTTGTAAATTTGATGTCAGAATCCTCGTTCAAAGTCATTTTGTTGTCATTGTTAGTCTATCCTTACTTTGAACTTGACATTGAACGAGTTACAATGCGCAAATTAAACCCTTGTTAATTTTGCTCCTTTTTGCTAATTCCTATGAGCGGAGCATCCGCGCGAAGCGCGCATAGCGGAGCCCCCTACCTAAAAGAAAAAGGGAAGCTATCGACGCCAGAAAAATTGGTTATGAAGTCAGCGTACGAAAGCCCGCCAAAAAAACCTCTAGGATTAGGGGTAAAAAACCTAGTAGGGTAGGGAAGAGAGTCCCAGACATGTACGTTGCCTTTCGTTTTTGGCGCAAAATTAACCATTTTAGGGGCAACCAACGGAGTTGCTCGAGGAAAAATCAAGATCGATGTTTCTTGTGTTCGACTTACGACAACATTTTTCGGAAATAAATTTCTAAAGCTTTGCTTTTTGCCTGGTCAAGCTTTTGGTTACACTCTACGAACCTTCTAGTCTAGTCGACCTAGTCCTAATCCCCGGAAATAAAACAAAAATAGGCCTAAGACGTTTAATAGACCATGGTAGATCTTAGGCCTTCGTTCCAGTCGACCTTCCTTTAGAGGTGGGGACAGCTCCGTCTTTCGACAGGCATATTTTTTACAAAGGAAAGATGGCGAGGCCGAGCCCGAGCTCGTCCAGTTGAACGAGCTCCTATGATCTCATATGGGTCATTAACCTGTTGTTTCGTTAGTTAATCATCTTCGCGAAATTAACTGCCGACGAAGGTAAGTGGGAGTAAGATATACTGCTCGCAGTCTGCAAACAATTTGGGGCAACTGTGAAAGTAGATGTGGAGAGGGGACCACTGAACATGTTAATCTCGACCGCACTCTTATCACACATGCCTTGCTAGTGATGATCGCGTTACTGAGGGCGACAAGAGGAGCCTGCAATCCTTATAAGTATGCTCGGCTAGCATTCTTTTGGACTACCACTAAGAATGAATGGAATGAACAGACAGCAATCTGATCATGCGTGTTTGTACTTTCTATCGCTCGTAATCTGATCATGCGCGTTTGTACCTTCAATCACTCGTAACCTGATCATGCACGTTTGTACCTTCTATCACTCGTAATTTGATCATGCCTGTTTGCTCTTCAAAGCAAGAGCCTTCGATCAGAGCCTGAAACTTGCCCGGACTCTCTAACCTCTGGTTATTGCTAGCATATCACGGTATACTTTATGAAGTTACACTCACTTTGATTGTCATCAAACGCCCCTCCTTCTTCAGCCATTTTGTTCAATTCCGCAACCTTGTTGTCCACAATCTTTTGGCTCATGGCGAATGAGGTATCTGTAGCTTCACAGAATTTCCGGTACGTTGGCGTCGTGAAGAATCTCCAAAACAGGCTTTCCCATCCTCTACTCAACTTTCCCATGAGTGCAAAGGAATCCATGGTGCTTTGAACCATTCTGACTGTGTCTTTGTTGGGTGGGTCATCATACAGTCCAACTCTTACGTCAAACGCCATGGTACCTACGGCTAAAAGAGTGGAGTGGAGCTCATTTCAAGTTCCGAGAGTGACCAACATTAAATCTCTCCTAACATTAAATTCATACATCATCAAAAGAAAAGGTTATGAGAATTAATAAATTGATCACCAAAGGAAAAATTCTTTGATCTTTTACTAAATTCTCTCAATTACTTTTCTAAAGAAATGTATCAGTCTGGAGAATTTGTGTATTTTTTTAATGGATATTCGGGTTATGAACAAAAATTGTTAAAAGCAGAATACAGATATAATTAGGATTTTTACTTTCACATAACTCTTTTAACATTTTAGATCCTATCATTTCAATTTTGATATGGTTTGAGAGCATTTCTCTTGATCTTGCCATTACATCTACAATAGTCAAGGTCAACCAGGCCCTAAGTAAAACTCTATCAGACTGCTGAGCAAAGGCTGTCACTACCACCAAAAACCTGCTTACATCTTCTACGTCCCTGCAAGTCTAGAGGCAATTAAGGGCTTACAAGCAGCTACAGCAAGTTTCCCAGGGAAAGAATTTGAAAACAAGTATATTTGAACCTCCATAAGGCATCCGCCCTCAAGGTGTCGGCAATTGGCCACTAAAGAGAGGTTGGCCACACAATAGAGGTTGTCATAAATTAGCATAACCTTTAACAGAAACATCACATTACTTTTAAAAAAAGATGCAATGGGGGTGGCATCACTGATCCATAATCAGACGTCACCTTCCTATCTCGGACTGTATTTTCCTTCATCATGTTTTTAATTTAAAGCCAAACTATATAAGTGTATGAAGCACTTAAGTCTTAATGGCTACTTGATAGAGGTGACAACAATAGACAAACTCTTGTCGGAATGGCCAAAAGGTGGCCACAGCTGCTTGATGGAGGTGGTCACATAATAGAAATAGAGGTGTCATTTAACCACTTAGTAGAGGGTGGCCGCTTAACAGGTGCTTGCTTAATGGAGGTTCAATTTAAATGCTTTGTGTGATCATTGTATTAGTACCCCAGCTCCAAGTAAGCACTTACACTCTGTAGCCCACTGGGCGAGTTCTTTACTAAGATCTGGAATCTCCATATCAGCTCCTCGTATAGACACCATGTGCTCTATAGCATCCCTAGTTACAGCGGTAAAGTTTTCCATGTTCTCACGTATGTCTTTAGGTCGCAGCATTTTTGGTGCTAGAGCTTTGCGCATTCGGTTCCACTCCACTCCCTCCCTAAAAACAATCACAAGGAAAATAATTTAACAGACAAACAATATAGGCACATATATGGAATTGTAAAAAGAAACATTGCAAATTGTAATTTATTTACCCATGGAGCACTTAGGAGTTCTTAAGAACTTGAAATGTGTCCGTGCATTCCAGATCGAATCGGAATTTGGAAGTGTTGTTTTTTAAGGACAGGGAAAAACTGGAGTCCCCGGAGGAAACCTCTCAGAGCAAGGGAGAGAACCAACAACAAACTTAACCCACATATAAAATCGACACCAGGATTCGAACCCGGGCCACATTGGTGGGAGGGGAGTGTTCTCTCCACTGTGCCATGCACCCTTGCTCCCCAAAATTCAATTGAGACCAGTCACATTGTTTTTCAGTTTTAATATATCTTTGGTTTAAAGTGTAATTGATCACAGGAATTTTTTTAAATTTGAGAGCTAGCCTTCTGATGAAAGCACCCACAGCATTTTTTTCAAAGAGACAAACGGTAGACAAAATCAGTCAAAAAGTACCTGTTTCTGAGAAACATAAGCATGCTTTTGGCGAAAATTCAAAAAATAGAAGACTTATGTCTGAAAAACACACTTTTCATTTTATTTGTCCTCTTTTCTGCAGGTTTTATTCAAATGAACAATGCATGCTTAAAATTTTTTTCATTCATATTGGGATCATGATAATGCTAAATATATTGAGCCGAAATGTACGTTTCTCTGTAAAGGCTGGTTTTCACTTGCAATGGAGTCGGAGTTGGAGTTGTAAGTGGAGTTGGAAGAATCAGAAAGTTTCCATTTTCTGCCAACTCCAGTTATGACTCTGTTGGTTACGATCTAGTGAAAACCAGATTGTTGGAGTCGGAAGCAGAAGTGGAAGGATAAACCAATCACAATGCCACTCCCACACTTTGTGTTTGGTTTAGTTCTTTGGCTTCTCATACATGCCAACCCTCCCGGATATGACACCAATCTCCCGGTCTCCCGTACGGGTCGCTTTATCTCCCGGATAAAATCATCTTTTGAGCTTTTCTGTGCCTTAGTTTGAAATTTAGCCCATTTTTAGTTCAAAACGTGAATTTTTCTTATTCGTAATACTGTTTCTGAGGCATTTTACACCTATTTAGTCACTGACAAAGATTATTTCTGGCATCAAAACGATGATCGCGAATTTTAATGGTATCTACTTCATGTAAGACTTGATATAATGTCCTAAATGTCCGGGGGTAGTGGGCTAATGGAAAACAGAGAGTCTCCAGATTTTAAATCTCCAGAGGTTGGCATCTCTGGCTTCTGCTTGTGACTCCAACCACAGGAAAAATAAACCGATTCCCATTTTTGGGTATTTTGGGGTATTTAAAGAATACCCACAAAAATCCCAAATTTGGAAGAGTGAGACAAGTCCCAATCTGGGAACTTGGTTGGGAATTCCCTGGTTGGGACTTGTCTTACTTTGCCAAATTTGGGATTTTTATGGGTATTCTTTAAATACCCCAAAATATCCAAAAATGGGAATCCGTGATTTTTTCCGGTGAACAACCTCTAGTTTTCAATTGATCATAAATGATGGAGTCGTAAGCGGAATCATAACGCTGTTTTCATTAGATTGTAAAGTTCTACGCTACTAACTCTAACTCCGACTCCATCTCTGGTGAAAACCAGCCTTAAAAATGCGATTTCTGTAGTGGCCGGTGAGGTTATATTGCGCGTGTCCTAGCCTGATGACGTCACAAGCAGAGCCGGTCATTATAGGGACCACTACATATGAGCGTGGTTCATGAATACTTTAGCGACGGCCTCAAAAGATATAATAATGGGCCCTAGATAGATCCGGACCCCGGCCCCAACCCCGCGTTTTAAGGACACCTGCCGACCCAAAATCACGAAACGCATTCGACGCTAAATGAAAATAATAAGGGGATTAATTCGGATCACATTATTTGCGGTGACGTGCCCAGTTTATGGGCATCTTTTTCACAAGAATTGTTGAATCTTACCGAAACGCGATACTCTTAGGTATTCCTCTAATTTTCATGTATTTTTCCAATGCTGTTAATCCTTGCTTCGGTCGCATCGGATATCTACCATCAGCTTTGATCACTATCTCCACATCCTCGGGGTCTTGTATTAAAACAACAGTCCTCCCCAAAATGGTCATCTTAAATATCGGTCCGTACTTCCCAAAGTTACTTTTAAGTTGTGCTATTTGTTGTTTGAAGTCAGCGTCCTTTAGGTAGCTGAATATGTCGCCAAAGAACGGCCATCCCTTCGGCCCCGGCATGTAGTCGAACGAGCGCACGCCATCTGGGAGTTTAGCACCCATCTGGCTTTCCAGTCTTCTGAAAGGATTGAAGAGCCAAACCAGGGCTGCAATGACTAGGCCCGAACAGAATAAATACAGTGAATCGTCCATTTCGCAAGAAGAGAAAAGTATGCGTGCGTACCTGACACAAGAAGTTCAAGTGGCCTCCTGACCTAACAAAATACCTTTGTTGTTAGCGTAAAAATTGAAGCCAGTGTTGCGTGACGTTGGTTAGACATCAGGAGAATGTGGGACGGTTTTTTTTTCGGGGGGTGGGGCAGGGATAGGGTTACTTGTTTATGTTCTGTAATGAGGCATGGCCGCGCTCTGAAGCTCAGTCTTTTCGATATTTCGTACTACATCTCCATATTGTAGCTCAATCATTCAATCAATCATTTATTATTGATCAATCAGCATTTACATTTTTTTTTCCAACACACACATCGCAAAAACTTGTTAAGTCTAAGAGGCCAACATTCAAAAATACCAAATCGAAAATTATACTAAAGTTACAAGCCAACAAAAGTAATTTACATAAATGAACAAATGAAAAGAAGATCAAGAGGAGATAAATCTTGTCAAAGAGGAGTCCAATATCATACGACTCCTTTTTACATGGCGAATTAAGTAACGCATACATTTTCCATGGGGAAATAAGATACGAATGCGTTAAGTAACGCATACATTTTACATGGCGAATTAAGTAACGCATGCATTTTACATGGCGAATTAAGTAACGCATACATTTTACATGGCAAATTAAGTAACGCATGCATTTCACATGGCGAATTAAGTAACGCATACATTTTACATGGCGAATTATTAAAGTAACGCATGCATTTTACATGGCGAAATATGTAAGGCTTGATACATCTGCAGGACGTATGAAAGTTGACAGCAGCCGACATTTTACTTGGTTATGAAATAAAAGTTACTTTAAATATTATTAGTATCGCATTTTAAACACACGAGAGTCGTATTTATTTTGAATTAATGGCGAAGAATCCGATGAACTATCGTTTTTGAATCGGAGAAATACTACTGTCTGATGGGGGTGTCTAGTAAACTCATATGGCAGGTGTTGAGTCCAATTTTTAACAGTGTTTATTTCTCGCGGAATTCCAAAACTTGAGGATTTTTTAAATTCCTGACCATCCTTTATACACAGATCAATTTTTCTATCACGATCTCTCGACCTCGATTTATACGGGTTTCAAGGAAAATTAAATACATTTGATTAATTCAAGATGATCCTTCTTTAGTAATAAATGACGTCATCATGACATTACTGGTATTGTTAAGCATTAGTTATTATATGTCTTAGCAAACTTCGTAATTTTGTCAGACTCCTTACTATGTGAGTATTTTTCGCTTTAAGGGGAAAAATTGATGGAAGTTGGATTTTGCCACTAAATTCAACAATATTACGTCATAATAACGTCAAATTACGTCGTTGTGCAAACCAAGTTATGCCTAGGGTTTTCCATGGCGCCCGTGACATTCCAGGCAGCTGTATTATGAGGAAAAATCCTACTTTTTGTTACTTATAACGCGGTTATGTATTTTCACATATTTTCACATAAAAAGGAAAAGGCATAGGCATTTCTTGGGACTCTCCTTTGCAGGAAAAACTGGATTTCTCGAAAATGGTGGCGAGAGGCAGGAGCAAGGTTAAGCTTAGTTCAAGTGAAACTATTCGAATTCATTATTGTCGTCTCTGGCGTCTAAACAGTAGTCGGTTGTCATCACATGGCAGAAAATCTTGCGACATTTCTCTTGATGTTTGAATGTTGGGTATCCTGTGGAAAAGGGAGTTAAATCGCCTAAGCCTTTTTTTCCCTGTTTACGTCAAAAAATGTGCCAACCCTGAAACACTGCTTACTTAAGAAACTGTAATATAATTATATTTTTCATATGACAATAAGTGTAATCAATAAAAATACCATAATTAAATTATCACAACGATGTATTTAAAACCCTTGGTTAGTTAGGACAATCATGCATACATATTTACTGAGAACCTGCTTATTTCGAGCTTTGTTTACACCGAGAAAGCGCGATTAATGTCTAAATTTTGCTCACCGGATGCCGGTCCCTCAACCTGTCCTTGGCGGCTCAACCTTGTACCCAGTGTTTTCTCGTTTTCCCGTTTTCCCGTATGACGCTTTTTGAAAACCGAGAGGCCCCTGAGGACGCGATTGGATGACACCTCGATCTCCTACTAAGTATTACCTAAAGATCTAAGCGACCTCACCACCTGTCGATTCTTTCTCCCGATTATCAGTAATATATAGATTTAGCCAGGGCTAAAAGCGAAGCTCTGGTTAATAATACGTGTAAACTAAAAAAAATTAAATCTTGTTATGCTAAACGGGGGACGACAATGAAAATGGCTTCAAGACTAATAGATGTAATTAGCAAAAAAACAAATTGCACGTGCAGCACACTTTTTCTTCTAATTAGCAAAAAACAAATTTGCACGTGCAGCACGCTTTTTTGTCTTTCCCTTGCCGTTGTTTTGTACGACTACAACGCTGTTTTGTACGACTAAAACGTCAAACGTCCTAGTTACACACTATTTTTATGGAGAAATTGTCGTATGTGCTTACCCAATATTTTGTTTCCAGTGTTCGTGTTCGCTTTTATTTTTCACTGCCGCTCATTTTCACCTTGCTGGCCGCTAGCATTTCTCATTTTCTCACCGCCGCTCTGAATTTCCATGTTTTTCTTCCTACGAATTTTCAATAACTCGCTCTAGCTCTTTCTCTGTTATCCACGTTAGTGTACACATAAAAAATAACGCCGAAAAAGACACGACTTTTCTCTTTCTAAAAGTCCGGGCGGCCATGTGATTTCCTTCCAAATAAATCCTTGAGTTGCATTTGGCTTCCCATACCTGTTGATTGAGTTATTTTACATTGGTATGCCTGTGGTGCGGACGGACGGTCGCTCGCTCGATCGCTCGCTCGGTGTACGATCACGTGATTACCAAATTTTCTGGGATGGGTAGATTACTACATTTCCTTAGCTATGGGGCTCCGCCCACGCGCGCTTCGCGCGCGGGTGGAGCTCCGCTATAACTGACGTCAATTATAGGCAATGTTATCGGCAAACATCTTCCAAATTTGGTCAGCTCTCACTAATTAGGAAGAATAGACCTTTTCAGCTTTCCCAATTCAGACCACGAGATTTTCTCCAAGGAATATTTGAGTATGATGTGAAGGATTAGGCAGATGTACTGTCGAGATTGTTATGCGCGCGGTACTTTCTTCTTTCACTTGCTCCAAATTTTCTCGTGGCTCCCCCGCTAATCCCGCCAGTTACGCAAATACTCCTCAAAATATCGAGGGCATTTATTGAGCAATACTGATCTCTTACGTATTCTTGCATTAACGAAACGGCTGTTTCGTCTTCGGATAGCTTGTGAACTCTTTCGCCATTTCCATGAGTTCACTCACACCAAAACAGCTAGGCTGCCAAACCGCTGCCTAGATAAGAGCGATTGCAATTGTATATTGGGGCAATATACCCTGAACGCATAGATGGCATATTGCCCTTATCGTCAAAATTTGGTCAGTAATGACGATGGTGGCCACTGCATGGGTGATATGAATGTACTGATGCGCAAGTTACTTGCCATGAAAAATGAGAAAATGAGTTGAATTATGAGTTTTTGAAAATCATTGGCGATCAATAAATTTTATCTTCAAAGTCCTGTCTGGAACTGCCAGTAATCTAAACTTCATGGATGCAGGTTCTCCTTGGTATTCCAAAATGAATCGCTGAACGATCTGAAATTATAGCAGTATGAAATAATTTTAATTTATTAGTAGACAATGGTTGACAATGGTCAAGGTTATGCTGGTATATGTAGGACGCCATTTGGAAATTTATAATTAAGAGCACTTTTCATTTTACGTCCTTTTGTTTCAAATTATGACTGAAATAAAATCAGTTGATGTTTCTAAATACTAAAGTAGCTTGTGTCGCAGACATCATCTAACCCTGGTTATTAGGGAGTTTACGCAACGACGACGGCGACGGCAACGAGAACGCAAAAAAGCAATGGGTTTAGATTGGCAAAACAACAACTTTGCGCGTGCATCACCTTTTTTTGTAGATTTCTCAGCCGTCGTTGCACGACTACAACGTGAAACTGCCTAATTTCTCGTTTTGTCGAAGACGGGAACAAAAGACGACAACTTTCTTTTTGCTTTCCGGAACTTTGATGGCGTCCTTTAGAATTCAAATCCAACAAATTTGACAACATTTGACGAATTAAACGAGATGGAATAAGCGCGATTAAGTTTGAGGCAACGCAAATTCACTTTTAAGTGACCTTTTCGTAGCCATGGCCGTCGTCGTTGCGTAAATTCCCGAGTAACGTCTTCAACGCAGCGCCGACATCCTTGTTCTGGGTCTTCAACCGAAACTCAATGAATTACCGGAAATGCGTTTTAAATTTCCTTTCAACCTGATTGGCAAAACCACACTGGTATTTTTAAAAGGCCAATCATGACGCGTACTCAAATTCTGGTACACAGGTGGGGTCCTACAACAAGGATTTCGATGCGGTTTCGCAGACGGGCTTAACTTAAGATAAGTTCCATCTGTGGCTCAGGCTACTTATTATTATGCACTTATTTTTTTGATACAATGTACTAGTGTCCATTACCTTTGCACCCAGCAGGTAAATTTCAGCTTCAGCAATACGGCGGCCTGGAATGCAATAAATATCATTTAGTCTCTGACGTAGAGGACAAGCTTAAGGTCACAACAAAGCACAACACGGGAAATCGAAACGTTTCTCTGAAACGCGTTGGACTCCAGGTCTTTGTCAGTGAGACTTGGATTCCGGATTCCTAGAGCTCTATTCCGGATAGGCTCGATTTCCGCCGTCTCCCGGGTTCGGTCTTTGATCTTCCCCGAAGAGAGACTTCGGGGGGATGAGTGCGGGCTCATTTTCCCGACCAGCGGCTGGTAATCGAGCCTATATTCCGGATTCCAAAGACAGTCGATTCCAAAGCCCAGGATTTCGTATTCGAAGAGCAAAAATTTCCCGGGTTCCGGAATCCGTTTTCCCTCACATGGAGCAAAAGAGAAGCTTGAAGCGCAGACCCCAGGATTCTTTAATTTACCCCTAATCCAAGGACAGAGAATTTCAAAACCTTTTTGGAAGTCGCGCAGTCGTTAGCATAATTTGAAAGCGAGGCTGAGTGAAGCTCGGTTACATTGCAAAACGAATTCCTTGCAAAACGTTTGTTGTGAAAATGAGGTTTATTTGCATGAGAATAGAAAAATCTTTTTCTTATCAATGGCTTCGCACTTAGCCTCGCTTTGAAACAGAGGCTTGCGGCAACTCGGAAGCTCAGCAGAGTCGATCGTCGTCTTCCTCTTCCTGACCTATCTAGAAAAAACGACATAGGGCCTGCTCGGTATTAATAATATATGAACTCACCTATACACATACGAGGACCGACTCCAAACGGAAGACTAGCAAATGGATGAATTTTCCCAAGGTCTTCATTCAGCCAACGTTCAGGTCTGTATTCCAAGGGAAACTTGAACAGCTCTTCGGACCGTCCAGAAAGGTAATTGTTATAAACAATTACACTCTGTACAAAAGAGATAAAAGATGTTTAGATTATACAATAGGAGATTTAGTGTGAAATATGCTGCTAAGTTTGTTTCTTCTTCTTCTTCTTCTTGTTCTTCTTCTTCTTCTTCTTCTACACACCGCTATCAAGCCTGGGTGGTTAAGAAACTTTATTCTAACGCATGCTCAACAAAGTTTTTTCTCGATTCAAGCAGAGTCTTTCTCGTTACGCAAAAAAAAGGCTGACTTCTAGCAAGGTGAGAGAATCAAGATTTTGAAGGAATGACATACCTTGGTCCGCGAGACTTTTCTCACCTTTCGATGAATGTTTAGGTGTCACTCAAAAATATTGTTGCCAAGAAATTCTTATCTTCGCATCGTATGAAGAGGAGAGAGAAAAAAAGAAAGAAAAATTGGAAAATGGGAAGGAACAAAGAAAGAATACTTACATTTGCTGGAACGTTGTAGCCGGAGATAACTACATCTTGGTTCAATAAACGGGCCCAGCCACTGGCAATAGGGTGGAGTCTAGGGTTAAAGGTTAAACACGTTTTCATTTCATTTCACGGCGACTCCAACGAAAACTTCCAAAAAGCAAAAGGTTTAATTAGCAAAACAAACTATTTGTGATTTTTCTCTGCGGTCACTGCAAAACTCAAGATAAAATTCCCTTATGCGACATTTTATGGAGGTGGAAAATGCAAGACGAAATTCTCTTTCATCTCCTTTTTAACTTGGGGTTGATCCCTAAGAATCCACTTCCAGGGAATTTACCCACACTTGACATTTTAAACGAGTGAGATATTAATCGCGACAAAGTTTTAAAAAAACGCGAAATCTTCGGGTGACGTTTTCGCCGCCGTCGCCGTCGCCGTCGCCGTTGCTAAAGCTCCCTATCATAAACATGAAAACGTCTTGCCCTTAATTTGATAACGAAGCAAATTGGCAAAAACTGAGGAGAACACGCACGACGATTTTATTTGTCTTTGACCGAAGCTTAAAGGAGTTATGTCACGAGGACATTGCTGTTTCAGGTCATTTATGTGCTTAAGTCAACACCTAGTACCCTAACTTATACACGAAATACTCCTGTGGAGTTACTAAGGAGATATCACCGGGAGAAATTTCATCAGGGAGCCCTAACCATAACAATTTTTTTGTGGGGGGGGGGGGGGGAGGGGGTGATTTTTACGACATCAAATTGGTGCGAATGTTCACGATATAGCCAGATAGAACACTGCACTAGACGACATACCTCATGGATTCTTTCACACAAGCTTTAATGTACTGTAACTTTGCAAAATTCTCAGAGTTGAAATCACCGTGCGGCCCAATGAGAGAGAGTACTTCTTCATAAACCTTCTCCTGTACCTTGGGATTATTGGCCAAATCATAAAGAAGCCACAGCATTGCGTTAGATGTCTGAAAAATTGGTAGATAAATACACAAATAAATTTATTAACCTTTCATAAACGTTAAAAAGTAAAGTCCCCACCCTTTGCCAGAAAAAGGTACCCCTTTCGGGCCGAGCCTCCACCTATAAGCCATTATAGGGAGTACCCCCCGAGCGATATTTGCCTTTTTTGCGTGCTGGAATGATCGCAATGGAGTCTAATACCAAGATACTCGAGGATGGGGCCTTAGTAGTTTTGTAATGATTCTTAAATTAATAATAATAATAATAATAATAATAATAATAATAATAATAATAATAATAATAATAATAATAATAATAATAATAATAATAATAATAATAATAATAATGGAGTGCTTGAAGCATCATAGCCGTTTAGCACAGCTGATTGCCATCAAAAAAGGGGAGCAGTATGCCAAAACCATCTCATGGATCAGAACCAGAACCTCATTCGCACTCTTGAGATCTGCGTTGGTTTGTCTTCGAGGCTCTAGGACAAGAAGAGTGCCATGTGACATTAAGAATGTTGATATAGACGTCGAAGTTGCTGAAGGAGCCATTAAATCGGACTATTGATGTGTTTCCTTACTTCATATATATCTTTTTATTTCATTATTATTACTATTTTTTTTGTTTTTAGCAGTTGAAAGAAACTTTTGAATTTTAGAGGTTGACAGTTTTTTTTTTAATTGAAATGAAATGTTTTTAATTCGAAAAAAATTTTTCTTAGTTAAGGTGACTCGACCCAGTCTTTTTGGGGGGGTACCATCCTACTTTGAAGCTCTGTGGTATCCCCACCTTTACTTTTATCGTAAGTCTAACACATAGAATGGATAACATATAGATCAGTCTACAATATAACATAAAATTTTTGGCGATCGGAGTAAATGTCACGTGATTATAATGCCACACCCCTTTGAAGTCTGAGTCGAAAATCTGCTGTTGCCGGCATTTTTTCTTGAAAATCTCTCGGCTACACATAGTGCGCATTAGTGCCTTGAACCGAGTTTCACCAAAATCGCAAAGACCCAATTCGAGAAATTCAGCGGTTTCCAAATTTAGGTCATAATTTATGCGAAAATGATAAGCAAACTTTACACGGATTATATCTAATAAACTAAGAGATTCATCCCTTTATTTTGGGCATCGTTATAACAGATGGGTCCTTGCAAGTCAGCAAAACGCTTTAGGGCCTTGTAAAAGCGCGCGATTTCGAGCAAAGGAAACATATAGAAATTATAGTTTTCGCTATTTGTTGACGTTTGTCAGCGTTTAAGAGTCTTTCTCACGAAAAAAGCATTTTCTTAAAAATTCGTAGTTTTTTTTCCTTCCAATTTTTTCAGGGCCACAATTGATTAACTAACTACCCGGACTTTGAATTTCATGGTCATTGAAAAACTGTGACATTATCTTCTTCTTCTTCTTCTTTTGGCTGAGTTTGTGCTTTGGGAGTTGTCTATTGTTTCTAGTCTGTCATTATACAGCATTCTTGTTCAGCACGCGTGCAATGACCACGTTTGGCTGACTTCCGAATGCTCACCGAGATATTCCCGTCACGAGTTGGTTTGATTATTGGCTTGCATTAAACATATGAAAAAATGATATTTTTTTAATAGTAAGTAGATTTAGTGTGTAGCACTTCTTGATTTTTTTGCAAAGGCACAAGAAGCACGAGAATTGATTAAAAATTGTGAGTTAAACCTGTATGTATCAAGCCATGGCCTGTCTCACTGTACCAAACTGATCATATGTCGGTGAGCATTCGGAAGTCAGCCAAGCGCGGTCATTGCACGCGTGCTGAACAAGAATGCTGTATAATGACAGACTAGAAACAATAGACATTTCCCAAAGCACAAACTCAGCCAAAACGCTAAAAATCTTCAATGTTTACTCAAGTTTGGGCTTATAGAAGATAATGTCACAGTTTTTCAATGACCATGAAATTCAGAGTCCGGGTAGTTAGTTAATCAATTGTGGCCCTGAAAAAATTGGAAGGAAAAAAAACTACGAATTTTTAAGAAAATGCTTTTTTCGTGAGAAAGACTCTTAAACGCTGACAAACGTCAACAAATAGCGAAAACTATAATTTCTATATGTTTCCTTTGCTCGAAATCGCGCGCATTTACAAGGCCCTAAAGCGTTTTGCTGACTTGCAAGGACCCATCTGTTATAAGGATGCTCAAAATAAAGAGATGAATCTCATAGTTTATTAGATATAATCCGTGTAAAGTTTGCTTATCATTTTCGCATAAATTATGACCTAAATTTGGAAACCGCTGAATTTCTCGAATTGGGTCTTTGCGATTTTGGTGAAACTCTGTTCAGCGCAAGGCACTAATGCGCGCTATGTGTAGCCGAGAGATTTTCATGAAAAAATGCCTGCAACAGCAGATTTTCGACTCAGACCTCAAAGGGGCGTGGCATTATAACCACGTGACATTTACTCCGATCGCCAAAAATTTTATGTTATATTGTAGATTGATCTATATGTTATCCATTCTATGTGTTAGACTTACGATAAAAGTAAAGGTGGGGATACCAGAGAGCTTCAAAGTAGGAGAGTACTCCCCCCAAAAAACTGGGTCGAGTCACCTTAAATTAACTTTTTTAAGCTAAATTAAGTGCTTTTTAAATCTACAGGAATTGTAAATAGTGTTTTTGAATGAATAGTTTTTCCTTTTTTTATTAAGCGAATTAATTGTAAATAGGATTTTTATTTATAATAATAATAATAATAATAATAATAATAATAATAATAATAAACTCCGTAATGATTGGCGTGTTTACCGTTTCGACTCCTGCTCTGAACATTCCGATTGAATTCATATTAATCTCTTCCGGGGTGAGTTCGCCTTTCATCAATAGATAGGTCAGTAGAGATACATCTGCAATAGAGAAATAAAAAAGTAAGCTGGAATGAAAATTATTTAACTAGTCAAGTCGCCTGAAACTCATCTCACCGAAGTTATGTCACCCAAAATTTATAGTCATGAGCAATACACAGATAAATAATTAAAGTGGAATAAAGCATCTCGATCTTTAAGGCAGGATACAACGAAAAAGCGTGATAAATGTACAGTCTGGTTTAAATTAATGTGTCTCGTTTTTCAAACCTTGATAGAGAAAGAAGCGCGAAAAATAGGTAATAGAAGGTTAGGATGTTGTTGAGCAAGGAAATTTTTCGGAAAACATAAACTCAGCACTCGGGCGACAAATTATCCTATAAATTTTTTTTTTTTTTAATTTTTTTTTTAAATATAATTCTTTATTGAAACAAATTGATATTAATACAGCAAATTAGTTACTTACCTACATAATTATAATGTTACAACTAATATTACTAATACTAATAATATAATACAAAAAAACCCAATATCACTAACAATAGACGGTAACCAAAAAAAAAAGGAAAAAGAACAAAATTCAAACAAACTAGAAATGTGGATGCTTATTAAAACCTTTAAACAGTTAAGCATTTACAAGAGGCGACACTATCCATTTAGCTTCAAAGAAATCCTTTGTTTTTTTACTATGCAGACTTATATATTTTTCCGTTTCATATTTTACAGCAATTTTCTTTTTAAATCCATATATATTCGGAAGAATTTGACTTCTTCTACAATCCCACAAGAACAATTTCTCAATCATAATTAGATAGTTTAGAAGCTTAGCAGAAGGGGAGTTTTGTCGTATCATTCCAACTAAAACATCTTGCAACGAAAGTCGAATGTTTTCCTTTAAAGTTGGTGCCAGAATACTTCGAAGTCACGCCAGAAATCTACCGAGAAAGGACAGAGATATAGGAAGTGATATAGCGTTTCTGGTTCAGATGAACAAAATGAACACGAGTCATTCAATTTAAAGCCAATATTGTAAAGTTTAGCATTAGTATAGAGAATGGAGTTAAGAATTTTGTATTGAAATGCCTTAACATATGCTTCAAGAGCAACACTATGCGGGATCATAAAAATTTGTTTAACTTCCTCGAGTGTGAAATGAGATTCATTTTGCAGCTGGTTTACATTAGTTGGAAAAAGAGCCTTTCTGCTTACAAGTAAAGTATAATAGTCTTTAGATTTCTTCTTTGTGACATCAAATATATTATTGTCAATTTTTAGAGAAAGTTCACCTGTTGTTGATTTACGAGTACAATTTTTTAAAATGGAAGGAATGGAGTGTCGAAGACCTGCCCAAACTAAAAAATTAGTTTTAGAAATCCTGTTAGAAACTAAGGAAAAGGAATCTTTGTTATTTAAGTCAAAGGATAGATCGCTGATGTGAACTACACCAGCTTCGAAATAGCTTTTATAATAAACTGATTTATTATTAATGAGTATTTGTTTGTTATTCCAAAGAATATAACGCCAGTCTTTTTCTGAAGAGAACGTATCTCTAAATTCTGACCACCACTGCAGTAATTCTAGATAGAATAGAGAGATATTCAGTGGAAGGATACTAACATCATAGTTGCAATGAAACAAGAAAAGGCCGCCAAAGCGTTCTAGATGGTGTGTCAGATACCTTTTCCAGGTGCCATCATTTGAGCTAGCTATTCTTTTTAGCCATGCCAATCGAAGCGATATTATCATGCTATCAAAATCAATCATCTTTAATCCTCCGTTGGAGTATTCATTTATCGCCGATCTGCGTGTGACTTTATCACGACCATTCCATAAGAATTGAAATAATAACTGGTTTAACTGACTTACAAAATTCTTTTGGGGTAGGTATTAAAGATGACATATAAACAAATTTCGGGATTAATAGAGATTTGATAAGTGTAATTTTGCCATAAATAGAAAGTCCTCTAGAGGACCAAATTCTAGTCAGGTTTTTAATACTGTCTAATCTTTCTATGAAATTCTTTTCAAGAAGCAATTTTTGATCATACGTGTAATAAATTCCTAAAGCCTTTATCGGTTCGTTAGGCCATTTAATTCCAAAAGGCTGTGCTTTGCAGTTCCTTGAAGAACCTATCCACATAGCTTCCGTTTTGGAACAATTAATCTTTAAGCCAGAGACAATCTTGAAATCATCTAACAGCCTAAAAAGAGCAGTAGCAGAGCTTGTGTCGGCAAGTATTGCAGTCGTATCATCTGCGTATTGAAGAATTTTTGTCTCCTCACTCCCAATAGAGATACCTTTGATATCTTTATTTTGTCGAATTGCAATTGCTAATGTTTCTATAGTAACTACAAAGAGGTAAGGAGAGAGCGGGTCCCCCTGCCGTACCCCACGTTCAAGATTAAAGTATTCAGATGAAAGTCCGTTGTTTATCACACAGCTTTGTATGTTTCTGTAGAACGTTTGAACCCAATGGATGAAATTAGGGCCAAAATTGAAGGATTTCAAACAATAGAGAAGAAATTCCCATTCTACGCTATCAAATGCCTTTTCAAAATCAATAAATATCATTAGTCCCGGAATACTTTCTTTTGCAGTGAAATCCATAATATCGAAAACTGATCTAATTGTTTCGCCGATATATCGGTCTTTCACGTATCCAGTTTGGTTATGGTGTATAATATTTGGAAGAACATTTTTAATTCTAGTGGCGATCACTTTAGACATAATTTTTGTGTCAACATTTACGAGAGAGATTGAACGCCAGTTCTCAATATATGAACGATCTTTTCCTTTTTTTTCTATTAGAGTAATTACCGCTTGTTTTTGAGAACAAGACATTTCACCTTTTTCAAAGCTTTCGTTCACGCATTTAAGAAAAGGATCGCTTATTAAAGGCCAGAACACTTTGTAGAATTCTATAGGAATTCCGTCATTCCCGGGAGTTTTGTTGGTTTGAAAGCTCTCGAGGATATTGTAACATTCCTCAGCTAAAATTTTGCCTTCGCAGGTCAACTTTTGTTCTTCGGTTAATTGAGGTATATTCAAATTCTCTAGAAACTTTACAATGTTCTGACGGTTTTCCGCATCACTATTTGAACTTTTGTATAACTCTCGATAAAAACGTTTTTGTTCTTGAAGAATGTCATAGGGATCTGTCTTTACGACGCCGCTGATTACTAGTTTCCTTATATGCTTTTTTACATGATTTCTTTTTTCTAAGTTTAGGAAATATTTGGTACTTTTCTCGCCGTGTTCATACCAACGTGCTCGGGCGCGGATTATTATTCCGTTGACTTTTTCATCATAAAATGATTCCAGCTTATCCTTAGCCGCATTTAAATTGTTGCCATTCGAATCATTGGGGTTTGTTTCGAAAACCTGTTTCGCTTCAGTATATTCTTTTTCAAGTTTTGATCCTCTTTCGTTTCTCTCCTTTGCTTTCTTTTTGGAATATTTTATAGCATGAGATCTTATGTTATATTTTATCCAGTCCCAAATGTTACGGTGGTCGGAAAGTTCTTTTCGGCCTTCCTTGATCCAAATTGGTACCATTTTTGTAAGGTCATCAATGTACTCATCATCCTCCAATATGGAGGTGTTCATCTTCCAGAACCCAGGACCCTTAGCCTCTTTGTCCACGTTCCCAAATTCTAAATAGATAGCAGAATGGTCAGTTCTGATGGCGGGGATTATATTTGTGGCTTTGACCAAGTCATGTAAATTGTTAGAAATCAACCAATAATCAAGGCGACAAAATATCGGCGGAGATCGTTGACTCCAGGTAAAACTTTTAGTTTGCGGGTTTTTAACTCTCCATATATCTACAAGATCTAGTTGACTTTGGACATCGTTGATGAAATTTATCACAGATTTCCTAGGCGTCATTATGCCACCTTTTTTGTCCAGTGTAGGATTCAGAGGACAATTGAAATCACCTCCAATCACAATATTTTCTTCTGAATCTAAATTTTCGGTCTGCAGCTTAGATAACACATTTTTGAGGAATTTAATGATGTCTTCGTCTTTGTTTGGTGCATAAATGTTTACGAGAACATACATTTTATCTTTGATAGCGGCTTTAACAACGATATACCTCCCCGATGTATCTACAATTTGAGAGTGAATAACGCAATCAAGACCTTTTTTAATTAAGATTGCAACACCTCGAGAGTTTGAGCTCCCATGGGAGCAAATAAGTTCTGCACCCCATTCGTTTTTCCATTTTAACTGTGTTGACAATGTCGAATGAGTTTCTTGCAGGAATATTATATCCGAGTTTCGTTTTCGACACCACGTGAAAATTGTTCGCCTTTTTCTGAAATTGCTTAGTCCCCTCGCATTGAGAGATAGTAGATTAAGAGAATGATCGGTCATTAGAGCTGAATCGGGGAAGTGGTATTATAGAAGAAGTCATATAAAACGAAAATGAAATCGATGGTATAGCAGAGTGCAAGAAAATATAGTGCACATAAACGATAATATTCGCCCTAAAACAAATTATTAATCTACAGAAAAACATACAGTAACATATCAAGTAAGAAGTTTCCAGTGCACTCACATTTCTAATTAAACAAGGAGGGTTAAATAGTTTAACACTTATTACACACATAAACCTTAAACTAAACTTAACTATTGATGTGCTGTCGCGCTGTGACCGCTTTGGCTTTAGTTTCCTCTGTTTCTTGTGTCCATAATCAGACCGTAGTATGGGAGATTGGTTGTTTCTTCACCTCTGTAGATTTGCCCGTTTATAATTAGCTTATCAACTTCGAAATAGGCTGTTTGCTTTTTCTGTTTGGCCTTTTTCAAGATGGGATATAACGTTTTCTGTATTTCATCAATTTCCCGGGGGAAATCATTCGCGATTGAAATGTTAGTGTTTTTCAAGTTTTTAACAAAAGACCAAACATACTCCTTGTCTTGAAAGAAGCTAAATTTAGCTATAATAGGCCTAGGTTTGGAGTTCTGTCCTTGACTGGTATTCTTCTTAGTAGGGATGCGGTGAACGCGTTCGAAACGGATCTGTTCGATATCTTCCTCTGGGATCTTAAGTTCATCGCGCATCACTTTTTTCAATCGATCTTCAGCAGAAGTTGACTCACCTCTTCCTTCTGGAATACACTTTTAGATTTTCACGTCTTGTGTATGCTTCTAACTTGATGTTGCGGCACTCAAGATGTTTTATTTTAGCACTGAGGTCTTCCAGATTCTTTGCGTGGGTTTCCAGTGTTGCACACGTGGCGGTTGAAGACGAATTTAGGTCGTCGATGTCGGCTTGAGCGGTGTTCAGGCTTTCTTGTAAACTTTTATTTTCTTTTTCCAATTCTGCCACTCTACCTTGCATAGCCTCTAACTCGCCGAGTCTTGTTAGCACTTTGTCGAGCTTTTCACTGACTTCATCTAGTTTGGCAAAAGCCCCACGACAATGGCCGTCGGCTTCGTCGAACGCATCTTCCCCGTCAGTCTGTGAGCCGCTTTCCCTTAACCGTTTACGACTATCGGCTCGGGCGTCTTCTTTTCCCATGTTATTTAAGCGAATGAAAGCCAAGCAACCTTCGTTGATTACATTATTTTACAAGTTTTGAATTTCATCTAAAGGAGCTAGCAAGAACACGTCCGCCTTCGGCGAAGGCCTGGTTACCTTTCCTATCCTAAAAATTTTGGCCGACATAACTTTGGGCGACTTGATGTAAAACTCAAAATAACTGCTAACGTTATGTATTTGTGCTTTAAGGCAGTCACCGCGGTCAAAGGAGAAAACAGTTGAAAAATCTAAGTAAAGTATTTCGGGGCTTACACTTTAAATATTATTAATTTACTATCAGTTTATTATAGTTTTTACTAGACGTTTAGAAAGTTTACTTAGAAGTGAAAAAAACTGAAATTTGTGTTATCGTCGGTGCCATTTGTCAGCATAATTTAATTCACGCATGAGGTAACTTTTTTCAGTGGAAAGAAGCGCCTCAATATTCTTCGACTCTTTGAAAAATGAGAATCTAGTTACGTTAATTAATTATTCATCTTTTCACAGGTTCCACCGCGGTAGAGCTTAGGCCTTCGTTCCAGTTGACTGTCGTTTAGAAGTGGGGACAGCCCCGTCCGTTAACAGACAAAAATTTTACAAAAGAAAGAGTGGTGAGGCAATAACTTCCTCAGAAACCGTGCCCGTCCGGTTCAATGAGCTCATGTGGGTCAACAAGATATCTTATTAGCCTGTGTAGCAGCTGCTTGGAAGTAGTGGGTACAAGAAAAAAACGGGCGCAAGAGCATGAGACACGCGTGTCTCCCTCGCGCGCGCCAGTTCTCTCTTTCGCCCACTACTTCCAAGCGCCTGCTACGCAGGCTAATATCTTATCATAAGCGGAGGGATGAGGCGAATGCTTCATTCTGATTGGCTACCGCTGAGCAGTCGCTTGGCTCGGGATTTCCCGCCATGCAAGAAAAAGCACCCTTTTTGGCTATATAGTAAATCCTTTTTTTGACCAGGCTTGTTCGGTCAAGTTAGCTGATACTGGCCTCGTTTTTTGGTGTTTTTAGTAAAAACGTAAAAAAGAACTTGGCCAATATTCAGCCATCAGCATCTTGATCTCACCCTTGGTTAGACTGTGAGCAGTCTCTCAGGATGGTCACGCGAGCGAGGAAATTGCGCGAAGCAAGCGAAAGTGAAAAACAAGAAGCCGAGGGGAAGCTGGGGGGAGGCAGGAAAGGCCTCTCTCCAGTTTCCCTCTCGGCCATTTCGCTCTCTCCAGTCCTGCCGAGCTAAGACTCGACTGACTGAAGAGGGACTGCTCGCAGCATAACCCTTGGTCAATAACATATATGTACTGCTCGCAGTCTGCAAACAATTTGAGGCCGACTACGAGAGAGTGGACCACTGGACATATACCTCGACCACACTCTCATCACCCACGCCTTGCCAGTGGCGATAAGAACACAGTAGAATTCATTAAGTTACACTCACTTTGATTGTCATCAAACCTCCCTCCTTCTTCAGCCATTTTGTTCAATTCTGCAACCTTGTTGTCCACAATCTTTTGGCTCATGGCGAATGAGGTATCTGTAGCTTCACAGAATTTCCGATATGTGGAAGTCGTGAAGAACATGTAGCACAGGTTTTCCCATCCTCGACCCAGCTTTCCCATGAGTGCAAACGCATCCAATGTAGCTTGAACCATTTTAACGGTGTCTTTGTTGGGTGGGTCATCATACAGTCCAACTCTTACGTCAAACGCCATGGTACCTACGGCTAGAAAAGTTGAGTGGAGCTCATTTTTGAGTCATTCCCTTTAACCTTTTAAGTACCAAGAGTGACTAACATCAATTTGCTCCAAGCAATATTCATCCTGACAGGGGCGTAAAACTCCAAAATCGTGCAGCGCGAGCTCTCACTTTCTTAAACTATGACGCAGATGCTTCGCAGCTGTTCCAAAATTTAAATTGAAAAAATCTTAGCACTCAGCGTGATATTCAAAAAGCCTTAATGGCGTTTAAATTCCTTAATGGCCTTGCTCCTGAGTGCCTAAGCTCGAAATTTATTGCTCGATCCAATACCACTTCATACACTTTTGGAGATTCTGTAAATAAATTAACGATTCCACAACCAGGCACTAATTATCTCCGTAATAATTTTCGATACAGTGGTGCTGTTCTGTGGAATAGTCTTCCTGAAACTTTAAGGCAAGCAGAATCCCTAAGTAATTTTTAGTCACTTTTGCACAACTATAATATCAAGTAAGGCAGAGCATTCATGGAAAAAAAGCTTTTTTTGCATTCTTTTTTGACATTTTTCAAGGGCTAAAGATGTAATTAGTCAACTGTAAGAACACCAAAGAAAATTTATCACGGGAGTCCGCACTTTCCACATGCATATATGCATGCACAACTAATGACAAGACAAAAGGCCCTCAAGAACACCATGTGGTCTGACTTGGAAAAACAAAACCCACAAGATAAAAAAGTTTTGTAACATGTCTGACAAAATAATTTAGATTCTATCATTTTAATTTCAATATGGTTTGAGAGGCCATTCTCCAGCCACTGCTTCTAATGTTCAACCAAACCCGTAAGTAAAACTCTATCCGATTGATGAACACAGGGTTACCACCAACTTACACGCCCACCCCTAAGGCCATTATAGTATCAAATAAATGGCCCTGTAGGGATACGAGAAAAAACAGCCTCTATGGCCACAATATTTTTAACTTTTAAGGCTTCAACTACAGTGGAATCAGTATGGGAGAAAAGTTTCTTATCATTAAGTCACTACTTATTTGTATCGATATCCATGTGGCGCTTGCAGTTCCTTTACGTGCATTTTCTCTTCTATTAATTTTTGTCCTAATATTGCCCACCTTCTTGGTAAATACTGTAAACTTCCTAGGAACAACTAAACCATCCTCTAGTTCATTTAAAGAAAAACGTAATGAGTGCTCCCTTGATTAAGCGCCCTCCTTGTAGTAGGTGCCCCTCCTTTTAGGCTTAAATTTGAAATAAGTGCATGGCCGCTTATTCGAGGAATACAGTAGAGGTCAACCCCAAACCCTTTTATATACCATTTTTCACGAAAAAGGTATTCCTTTCGTATACCTTCTATTGACAAATGGTACCCCTTTCACATACCTTCTTTAGAACTTTGCATCTGTTAGCCCTTTTGGAACCTTTCACAGACACAAATGACAGATTTTGCTACCCTTTTATATACTTCAACAAGTCACTGAAATCCCTACCCTTTCATATACTAGTACTTGAGGCCTGAAAAAGATACCCCTCTCGGGCAGAACCTTCCTGTATAGGCCATCATGGGGAGTACCCCCCCACCCTTCGGGTTCTGATATAACAGGTTGCTTACTTAATAGTAAACACTTACACTCAGTTGCCCACTTTGCAAGTTCTTTGTCAAGATCTGGAATCTCCATATCAATTCCTCTTATAGAAACCATGTGCTCTATAGCATCCCTAGTTACAGCAGTAAAGTTGTCCATGTTGTCCCGTACGTCTTTTGGTCGCAGCATTTTTGGTGCCAGAGCCTTACGCATTCGGTTCCAATCTTCTCCCTCCCTAAAAACCAAAAAAGTAAATGTAACAAACAAGGCACAAACAATACAGAACATTACTTGTAAATAGACCTTAGATTATATAATAATATAAGAATTTATTGCATTATTATTATGATAAATTAACGGGTGGTGAATGGTACCTTGAAAAACATGGGTCTCGGAAAATTTTGGCAGGATCTCGAAATCTAGGAAGTGTTTTTGTTAAGTCTCAAAGTCTCGTTTTTGCATGGTTTGTTTTTACTTTTTTTGAGTCTCGAAACTTTTTACCAAAAAGTCTCGGGCTCGGATTTCTAACAAGGATCTCGGCGTCTTGGCGAGTCTCAGATTTTACCATTCGCTACCACTAAATTATAATGTGAACCTTTATGATATTTCCATACATTAATTAGGAATTTCCTCTAAATTCAAACATTAGAATGGCCACACGGTTCGTTGGGGCCCCTTGTGATGTAACAGGACTTCTTCGAAAGTTCAAATGCCCGGGGGGGGGGGGGGGGGGGTTGGGGGGGTTAACAAGGGGGTTGCCCGGGGAGTTGATGTTGAAGTTACGAATTCTATACCTGCCAACTCTCACATGTTTTGCCTCTGGACTAAATCACAAATCCGTACAAATTGTTTCTTTACACATGACACATGATTAATAATGTAAATTCAATTCCATTTCCAAGAAACTGTTCCAAATAGGAGCTGAATGATGACTTTGTGTCCTAATGAAATCAAACCAAACTAAAATTGTCATCTTTTAGTTCTAAGTAACTTCAGAAGTGCTCAAAGATCGTTGGAACATCTTTGGACATTTTCGGCAATGTTCGGAAGTCTTTGAAAAATCGTCGGAAACCTTCGGAAGTCGCTGGGAGACTTTTGGAAATTCTGGTCATGACAAGACGAAAATCTCACGCATACTAAGACGAAAATCTCACTACATACTAAGGGCATGTATATCACAATTCTTGAACCTTACCGAACTACTAAACCCTTGGGTATTCCTCTACTTTTGCTGTATTCTTCTACTGCCTTCAATAACGATTGCTTCGGTCGCATCGGACATCTACCATCAGCTTTGATCACTGTCTCCACATCCTTGGGGTCTTGTATTAAAACAACATTCCTCCCCAGAATGGTCCTCTTATATATCGGTCCGTACTTAGCAAAGTTGCTTTTAAGCTGTTCTATCCGTTGTTTGAAGTCAGCTTCCTTAAGGTAGCTGAATATGTCGCCAAAGAACGGCCATCCTCTAGGGCCTGGCATGTCGTCGAACGAGCGCACGCCATCGGGGAGTTTAGCACTTCCCGAGTTCAACAGACAGCCCATCAGGCTTTCCAGTTTTCCTAAAGGATTGAAAAGCCAAACCAGGGCTGCAATGACTAAGCCCGAACAGAATAAGTACAGTGAGTCGTCCATTTCGCGAGAGAAAAACATGCGTCCGTACCTGACACAAGAAGTCCAAGTGACCTTGTGACCTAACAAAATATCTATGTTGTTAGCGTGAAAGTGAACCAGTGTTGCGTGACCATGGTTAGCGAATAGGGGTGCAAAATGTGAGGGATTTTTTTCTTTTTGGGGGGGGGGGGGGGAGGGGGAGGGGGAAGCGGGGATGGAGTTGCTTGTTCATGTTAGCTTATTTTCGTATTTTAATTTTTGTTAAGGCCTAGGTTTTGTATTAAATAGTTAGCTCAGTCTTTTCGATATTTCGTACTCCATCTCCATATTGCCGGTGTGAATGTAGCTCAGTCAATCAATCAATCAATCAATCATTTTTATTGGTCAATCAACACTTACAATTTTCCACATAGGTGGGCAATACACAAATATACCAAATCAAAAATTATGTTATAGTTACAAGCCAACAAAAGTAATTTACATAAATGTACAAATGAATAAAGATCAAGAGGAGATCATCAATCAAGTCAAAGTGGAGTCCAATTCGAGCTAATTCGGTCTGTTAGAATACGAGTGAGTGTAACGGTCACTTTAGATCACTTTTGACTAGCATACGAAACGTCAAGTTTATATAGCGAAAGCTCGCAATGCTTATCACCATTGTGATTTATTTCTGACAAACCCGGATGGCCCAAGAACAAAAGTCTTTGTGACTGATAAAAGCGCACGACCGCGTAGCGGGAGTCCAATTTGTTTAATCAACCCCATACTGTAGTTCACAGAGTGGAACGGTTATGAAACCTGTCAGATTGCTTTGTTGTATGTTTTTAAGCACCTGACGGTGCACAAAGTTCAATAGCATTCCTATCATTTTGATCTTAATAGTTACTAAACACATCGCACTAATTTATTCACTCGAAATTTGTGCACCGTCAGGGAGCTTAAAACTGTAGCATCGTTGTTTTTATCTTTGATGTGTGCCGCCTTTCTAATTCCACGAGTAATTACAGACTCGAAGTTCTGTTACCAATATCATTTTTAAAAATCATAAACTATAAAAAACCAAAACACAAGATCTTCCAAGTTTGATTTTTTTTTGCTAGGGGTGAAAAACGTAAAACCATTCTTCGATGACGCGTACTTTAGACGCGTGTGCAAAAGCGATACTCACGTTGACGTCAACTACATATATTAACCCGGAGAAGTCAATCAATAAAAATCAGTATCGATTTATCAATCGATCAAGGTCACCCTGGTAAGGGACGCTACTTAGGGCCTGTTTACATGGAGGTGGGGGACCCCAGGTAGGCGCGGTAACCTACTACTTAGGTAGGTAACCTGCCTAATCCACAGGCTCTCATATAGTCGCCCCACCTATCATATAAACGTGATGAAATTAAAATGAGAGATTATATGGGCAGGCGGGTTACCCCACCTAAGCGGGTTACCTCACCTACCTGGGGTCCCCCACATCCATGTAAACAGGCCCTTAGCTTGTGACAGGCTCTCAGAAAGTAAGGACGACGACGCGCAAATAAAGCAAGCCAAGAGAAAATAAGACGCGCATGATGTGGGGAAGGATGTGCTCTTTTCGCATCACTTGGAACCTCGAAAAAAAGAAAAAAGAAAAAAACAATTGACAGAGGGAAACGTCCATTCTGGAAATTGGGAAATGTGAATATCATCCAAGTTATTTTTTTATTATTAAACGCTTGAATTAATCAGAAGTTGGTTTCTGGAGAGGTCCGCAAACTTTTATTCTTCATTGTTAAGAGAGAATTCAACAGACGCCATTACAAATATAACATTCTCCCTTTTTTTGATTCGAGAACTTGATTTCTGGACTTGATTGAGATATGCGGACGTCTCAGGAATTAGACTTCCGTTTAATTACAACCACTAAAAATAGCTTGAAATTCACATATCCCGGCCAACGCCTTGAGACTTCCTGTCTGTTCCGTTATACTCTCTTGCCCGGCGGGGGGGGGGGGGGGGAGTGGGGGGTACTCCCTATAAAGGTGGCAGGGGTGCTCGTCGTACCTTTTAGGGGTTTAAACTTGTGGATTGATACCGCTTAGGGTGCTAAGACCTCAAATGACTGCTACCAGAGTTGTCTCGGTACCTTTTAGGGGCCTGCGTTAAGGTTATCGCCCAGGGTTATTGATCTGAAAACGTATTTATGCCAGTTATATAACTAGTTGTTACTGAATTGGTACCTTTTAGGGGTGGAAATGAATTTGGGACACGCCCGCTGTACCCTTCCGTCCCCAAAACGAAAGAAAGTTCAGCGCGCCTCCGAGTTCCTAGCAGTAAACTCCATTGGGTTAATACCCTGTGTTTTAAAAATAATTTTTTTAATAGGCTATTTTTCAAATACAGAGTAGCTATTTAATGTAATGTGGATCTCATGAATGTTAAATTCAACGCTTCTCCATTGAATTTTTTAAGCCTTATAATTCTTCCTGCTGTTTTTAATGTAAGTGTTCTTGGTTTTGAACATGTATTTTTGCTTAAAGAACAACAAAGACCTTTATTTATTTATTTATTACCTTTGCGGCCAGTAGGTAAATTTCAGCTTCAGCAATACGGCGGCCTGGAATGCAATAAACTTTACTTAGCCTCTGCTATAGAGGACAAACTAAAAAGTCACAACAAAGCATTAAACAGAAGATCGAAACGTTTCTCCAATTCTAAGATAATTTTAAGGGAACTATTTAAGAATAAACTCACCAAGGCACATACGAGGACCGACTCCAAACGGAAGACTAGCAAAAGGATGAATTTTCCCAAGGTCTTCATTCAGCCAACGTTCAGGTCTGTATTCCAAAGAAAACTGGAACAAGTCTTCTGATCGTCCAGGCAGGTAATTGCTATAAAGAACCACAGTCTGCAAAAAAGAGAAAAAAGGTATAGATGATAAAATGGGATGCTGCTAAGTTTGTTTGCTTCTTTCTTTCTTTCCTTTTTTTGGAAGAAAATGGTCCGCTTTTTTGAAACGGGCGCGCTAGGAAAAACGTATGGTTAGCTGATTAACACGCCTGACTATTGATGAGGGAAAAACTTTCTGACCGACCGAACTTTATGACTGGAGATTTGACAATCTTCCAAAATCCTGATTCTACGAGCAGATGTCATGCTCTCTTCCTTTTTGTGGTTATGTTGGAGATTTTGCTTTCCACTATAGTTTAAAAAAATAAAATTGAAAATATGATGCTTGAGTTTAACACCTCAAACTCCGGATCTAGAGGTACTAGGTTCAAGCCTCGCCAGTTCCGTTGTTTCCTAAGAAAAGGAACTTTACTCCATCTTGTCTCTCTTCTCCCAGTGTATAAATGGGTACCGGCGACATTCTGCTGGTGGGTGACCATGCGATGGACTAGCATCCCGTCCAGGGGGGAGTAACAATACTCTTGGGCGTGCTTAATGTTAAGGAAACCGGGATAAGCTCCAGTCATTTTGGGCCTTTGGCTCGTGTGCGCCTTTACCTTTACTTTATAGCAATGATCGAAGAAAGAGAACAGAAAAAAATGCGAATTATGTCTCAAAATGAGGAAGAACGATGAGAGAATACTTACATTTGATGGAACGTTGTAGCCTGAGAGAACTACATCTTGGTTTAAAACACGGACCCAGATATAGGTAATAGGGTGGAGCCTAGGGTTAAATATTGAAAACGTACATAAGAAACTGAAAATTTCATTGTCCATGTGAAAATATGTCATTCGCTTGATCTGAAAGCAAAGTAAATTAGCTAATCGGAAACGCTTTGTGCCACAATTTTTAGTTTGCGAAGAGACTCTCAAGTGCAACGGGGCGTCAAAGAATAGCGTGGACTGGGGGAGAAAAAAACAAGCACGATCCGCTCCACCTGGGATGAGCCTGCTTGTAGGTGACATGATTTTTGGGAAAGCTGCTAAGTATGTAACTCTGTATTAAGTTATGCATTGCAGTTTTTTCCAAATTACCTCATGGATTCTTTTACACAAGCTTTAATGTACTGTAATTTTGCAAAACTCTCAGGGGTAAAATCACCGTGGGGCCCAATGAGAGAGAGCACTTCTTCATAAACCCTCTGCTGTACCTTGGGATTATTGGCCAAATCATAAAGAAGCCATTGCGTTAGATGTCTGAAAAATAGATAAATGAATAATAATAATAATAATACTAATACTAATACTAATAATAATAATAATAATAATAATAATAATGACTGAAGGGTGTAGGCTATGATAAATTGTGCTCGTAACAGTATAAATTTGTTGTCTTCACACTAGAGCTGTAAGTATAATGTAAGTGTACTTGGAACCTACTTTGAGTGTGAAGGGGTAAAATGCACCTTTTTCAACTTTACTTGGTGACCATGGCAACGTTCGTAAATCAAAGAAGCCGAAGATCGCCACCAAGTATGGTCTACACCAGAGTTGAGAACACACTTGACCAATAAAAAGTAAAAGCTGTGAGCACGAGTGTGCACGCCTTGCGGTTTCACGATTATAATGAAAGGACAGATAAACTTTAAACAGTGGATCAATGTCTTGGTTAGCTAAAGCCTAGGCCAACCGTCGAACTTTTCATGGGACGAACCAAACTCAAATTTGGGTCGACCCAAATTAAGTTATGATCGTCTCTTGGGTCAGACGTCGAACTTAGGACGCTTCGCAATTTTGGTCGGCCAGTAGTAAATTTTCTTTCGAACAAGGCTAAATATATCTGTCTGATTTCGTTAAAACGTCGCCACTGGGTTTTCGCCTGGCGACGGGCGCAGCCCGGCTCCACGCCAGCCCGGTGCCCAAAAATGTAGGGGGCTTGACGTCTTGGTCGGTACAGCTGGATAGCCCAGGGACTGCCCTAATGTTCAGTGGATGGGTGGATCAGGTCTTGGGGTCAAAACTAGTGGGGTAGGGAGGGGCTGTTTTGACACAACCCCTTCTGTAAGCAGCAGTGTTCAATGCAGGCCTTGACTGGCGAGTACCTTGGTCTTAATTTGCCCTAGCCAGCTGAATCAGTCCTCTGCTGAGAATGATTATCATGATAATTGCAGAGCTCAGTGGGAGGTGCAGACAGTCACCCATGTTAATTTGCGCAATACCAAATAATAAATATTATTTATAAAGTCTTGATACCAAGGACGCACTTAGCATAGGACCTTTAGACACTCACTGAAGCCATGTTTTCATAAATCCAGTCAGATATACTATCACACAAATTTTTAATTTATTAGTTTAGTTCGTCGCATGTGGATATCGGAGTTTGTCCCGGAGACGATGGTCAGACATAGAACGTCTGAGGCAGACGGATAGAACGTGTTGGACGATCCAAACTCATTGAGACGAACTTAACTGAGCCAGACGTCGAACTTTTCATGAACTTAACTCAGTAGGTTTGGTTCGTCTTATGAAAAGTTCGACGTTTGGCCTAGGCCTAAAAGCATTGTGGGAAGAGGCCAAGTCTAAACCCTACGGCGATTTCTTTGGCGAAAAGCGCGTTTCTGAGCTACTCAAGAAAAACATAAAAATTCGTCTCTTGTTTTTTTTCTATGCCGTTGCTAAGTACTCGTAAAAAAACAAAGTACCCGTGCGTAAGCATGTCTTTCAAAAAAAAAATTAATACGAAACTACTAAAAACTCAGCGCAAGGGTCTCATGGTTGTAGCTTCAGTGGTAGTATTTTATCGTGAAGGAGGTTTGACAGCTTGAACTTTAAGTACCGTAATATACTACAGATAACACACCCAGCCCAGGAAAGGCTGGGCACTCATCCGGGCTCCACGTCCACTTCTTTTTTTTAACAGTGGTGTGGGTTCTTTTACGTCTTACAAGAACCAGATAAGTGCATGTGCTGTGAGACGGGATCTATGGTTTTTGGTCCTTATCCGAGCAGACTAGAAAGTCGAATAGTTTGCAGATGTCATTACAAGAGGGTCTCAATGGGGTTAACCGATAGGCGTTAAACGGCCAAAAATTTAGTCGATAGCCGTAAAAATTGAAAAATTTTAACCGTTAGCCGTAAATTGGGTAAAAAAGAGTTAACCGTAAAAGAAGTTGTTCCCTAGATTTGTTAATTTTAAGGAAGGTGCTTAACTCGCTTATGGTTGCTTTTTTTATTTTCCGGCTACTTTAACTCAGTACGCACGTTAGGCGAATAGCCTGCTAGGTGTTGACCAAGACCTAGGCTCCATTTCCGCCGCTATCTCGGGGAACTTATTTTTCCTATAGCGAAAGAGGGCTTCTTGCTGAGAATTAATATTTGCGATTTTCAGAGGGTCGTGCCCTCGAAACACTAGTGAAACAACACGCAGAGCTGTTTGTAAAACACGTTGCCGATAAACAACATTTTCCTGTTTTTCTCTGACGCTACGGTAGACATTGCCATGCCTAGTCCCTGCATGTACGGCGTCTTCCCACGCAATCTCGGTCAAGGCATTTCGGTGGCGAACTCGCTCGGACCACGTGACACGAAACGCATTAGCCGCGCGGAATAATGAGGTCTACGGACAAGGCAACGACAGGCAGTCGTTTTGTACAGTCCTTTGCTATCATTAAAAACACTGTACACGGGAATTTTGTTATTGGCCGTTTTCACACGAGAGCTAGAACGGGATTATCCAGACTAGCCTGTGTACAGTCGCCCCCTCCTCCACAGCGTTAGACACCCCTTCTCCAATTTTTTCTGCGGGGAGGTTGCGGCTGTACACAGGCTATCTGTAACCGATAATCCATCTTCCGTCCTTCAAAATTGACGGATAAAGTCAGGGGGATTGTTCATTTCAAAATTAAAACTATTCCATTTTCAAATTGAGACGTATTACTTATCTGACGCGAATCATCAAACGGATAATCCGTCTCACACGAATAAGCCGTCTCTAGTGTGGAATGTCGCGCCCCTGCCTTGAGTTGGGCGTTCGCGTGTCTGCTTACTATTGCCATTTCTATGTGTAAAATAATATTAGAAGTGGAATACTTTATAAAAGTATATTGATCTATCAAATGTGAAAATTTTTTCAATAGAATAGCTTATTTTATCCCGAGATGATCCGAAGGCCTTTATTTTGCTTTAAAGATACAAAAAATACAGGTTAATTAATATTTAACTTTTTGAAACAAAAGAAATTAATTTTTAACTTTTTTGTTAACTGTAACTGCAAAAAATTAACCGATAGCCGTAAAAGAACCAAAATTTTAGCCGATAACCGTAAAAGCCACCACCCCATTGAGACCCTCTTACAAAGGCAGCACTGTCTTCTCAGTTATTTAAAGACCCTGAGTGTTGGTCCGGCCGGGGTTTGAACCCGCGACCTCCCGCTCAGCAGACCGGCGCTCTCCCAAATGAGCTAACCAGGCGGCGGTGTATGAACGACTTGTGCCTTCCCTGACCGTTGCTTGGCGCTCATACTATACAGTATAGTGTGAACTGATCAATTTAGGTTTCTGGGAAACTGCCCACCTACCCCTCCCCTAACCCAACATTTTGCCCTAAGTGAGAAAGAGTGTTAATATTGACTTAGGGGAGGGGTATCTGGGCCTGTGTGAACATAGCCTTAAAATTCACTAGTAACACTGATCTTGTGCAAAAACACACAAAAAACCCTCCGTTCTCTTCCGGACACACGTAAACGATAAGCCGCAGTCGTTTTCAAGGATTTCCACATTTTTGTTTTTGGTACCCGACAAAGCCGTTTACATGGGGAACGAAGGCTAAAACAGAGGAATGAATCTCCATTTTGAAAAATATCCGGATACTTGCGTCGAGTAGACCTCACTACTGTTGTGCTTGCTTGGCTGATAAGCAAGTTCTATCGTCTTTGTATTCTGCAAATTGCGTTTATATATGCCCAGTTATTAGTGTAGGTGTAGATAATTAAGCGTTTACCGTATTGACTCCTGCTCTGAACATTCCGATTGAATTCACATTAATTTCTTCCGGGGTGAGTTCGCCTTTCATTAATAGATAGGTCAGTAGAGGTACACCTGCAATATAAAAATATAACTAAGACAGGCTGGAAAAAATAATGCTACAGTTAAGCCTTCATCGCGGTAAAACGAGTAAAAATTGCAAAAGCTAAGCAAAGTACTCGCTGTTACTTTACTAAATGTTTTGAAAGTTTACCAAAACGTTCTAATAGGCCATTTGCACGATGGCGTCATTTTACTACTACGACCAGAATCCTTTTCGTTTTTCCTTTCATATTTAAATTTTGTAATCCTAGTGAGGTTTAAATAACAAAAGCTCTAATTTGCACAAGAAAGCAAAACCCTGGAGGATTCTGGTCGTAGTAGTAAAATGATGTCATAGTGCAAATGGCCTATCGTTTGAAAACTGAAACTGGTGTGTGTTATCGTCGGTGCCCATTGCCAGCATAACTTTCCTAATGCACGAGGCGTTTTCAGTGGAAAGAATCTTAATATTCTGAGAAAAATGAAAATTTTGTTACTTTTTTAGAATTAATTTTTTCATGTCCCACCTTCTGGTAAGTGAAATCCCAGCAAGTACAGCAAGTAAAAAAAAGGCCTAAAAAGTTTAATAGACCGGTGTAGATATCAGGCCTTCGTTCCAGTTGACTCAGCCTTCCTGTAGAGCTGGGGGCAGACTTGTCTGCTGACAGACAAAATTTTACAAAGGAAAGAGTCGCAAGGCATAATAGGGACCTTCAGATCATGAGAACAGCGACAGCAGCGAAAACCTCACTTAAAAAATGAATTCACGTTTTTTCAAATCTTCATCGCGATTATTTCAAATCACTCACTTTGTCAAATGGATTGGAACTCTTCTGGAGTTGAACCACTAAGAACCTTATCCAAGTTCAGAAAGAGAAAGAAAATTTCATCTTTGCTTGTTTAGGTCCTCCAGGAAACCTGAAATTAGGAGGCAATTTTCGAACGGGTGGCGGGTGGCCTCTCGAGTCTTTTTTCGGGGGGCTCCGAGTAAGATTGATGAGAAAACTATCAGTTATTTTACTGTTAATCGGTGTTTCAAAGCAAAAATTATTGTTTTCATCGACGATCTTTCATTTGCGGTCGGCTGAGTGCTTTTTCACGGCTTGCTCATGAATAAACTACCGGTTATCTATCTGGTATTCAATGTAATGTGGTCATGTTCTAATAAGCCTTCTTCTAACATGTTTTTAACTGAAGTAATTGAAGTTCACTGGTTTGAGAGATGGCATCACTTGTGTCGTGTACGGCCGTATCGCCTCCATGGTTCTCAGTGACTTACCGTTAATAGTTAACCCTTTAAGTGCCAATAGTTACCAACAATAATATCTATACATTGTCAAGAGATAAAGTTATGAGAATTTATAAAATGATCACCAAAGGGAAAATGCCATGATCTTTTATCAAATTCTCTCAAGTAATTCTTACAGGAAATGTATGGAGATCAGTTTGGAGAATTTGTATGTAGATATTGGGGCTTAAAGGGTTAACTAAGAAAGACCTCTAGAAGGCAAAATTGAGATTGACCCTGTGTTAACATGAATAAAAAGATTCTTTCTCTCTTTAACACGGAAACAATTATCTTTCGCATAAAAGTATCATGCAAAGGCATTTTTACAGGAAATATTCTATCAATGGGGTTCCCAACAGAGTTGGAAAATTACGGAAATTACAGGGGGTGGGGGGGGGAGGGTATGACAAGCACCCCCTGGAATGGAAATTCCAGGGGGATGGGGGGTCTAAAACAAAAGTGCCCTCCGAGGGGGGGTATGGATATTTTTTGGAACTACACATTTAAGTTTTAGAAGCCAATGCAGTAAGGAAAGCCATACGCGAATTACTTCTTAATATCGAAAATTATGTATCTGCCACAATCTCAACATCTACAATCATGGACAAAAGTCTTGGGACAGTTGTACAGTTCGAACGCTCTTTAACACACGCTAAATTCATATCCGCGCGCAACTAACACTGCACGTCCTAACCCCATCCCCCCACCCCACGGACAGTGTTGAAACCGTCAAGGCACAATTTCTTTGATCTTTCGACATTGTATTGGGTGGGGAAGGGGGAGGGGTTATGGATTTTTTAAATGAAAGCACTGCTTTGTGGAACAGTTCTTGTGATACACGGAGAACTCACTGTTATGCTCTCACTGTAAGAAGGACTTTTGTCCAGGATTGTAGGTATAATCTGATTGACACTAATGACTTAACTTGACTTCACTATGACGTCATATCGTTGAATTATTAACTGGACCGATATTTATCACTCTTTCTTCTAGAAATAGCTATAAAGAAACATGTCTAAAGAACAAACAAAAAGCGAACTGCGGTGATAAACATAAGGAAATATCAACGCATTTCTGGAGCGGAAAGAAAACTTTAACTTGACGTTTCGTATGTTAAAACATACATCTTCAGAAGTATAAACCGTTGAATAATTACAGAAATTTAAATGTGCAGTGTAACTAATGAAAGAAACAATCAGGGATCATTTCCGAATTTTGGCAAGAGGACGGTTGGACACCCATTGCAAAAAAAGGAGAATCTGCTGATTAAGGATCTAAAACCTTCCCTAAATAAAAATGTCAGCAGTGAAAAACTTGACCTTTTTTTAGTTTGCAGGCTTTATTAATATGGACATTTTCCTACCATACGTCATGTTTTATGTTTATCACCGCAGTTTGCTTTTTGTTTCTTCTTATGTCTGAAGAAATCATGAAGTTGACTAACACATTGATAGAGCGATTTTCGTATGATCTTGAAATGAAAACGCGCGAGCAAAACAGAAACAAAAAACAAACGGAAATAGAGCGATTTGATTGGTTTATTGAACGGATACAAACGCGCGTGGCTTTTGGTTGTTTAAGCGAACGCTCGGGTAAAAAACTTCATGCCCGAAGAACTCTCTAGAAATCAATCGATACTTCGCTTTGACGTCTTACTGCAACACGATTGGCCAATCCAACAATGCCTTCTTTCTTGATTAACCGATGGTCGTAACGGATCCCTCAGTACCAAAAGCAGGTTTATTAGGCCTGGGTTCGAAACTGTATCCCAGCAGCAGGCAGCACTCAGCATGCTGAACAAAGATCTTACTGGATTCATGCAGGGTTCTGCTAACAGGTTGATTATAACCCTAACTATTGTCATTTTGTCACCTAGTTTCAGATCGTTCAACGATTCATTTTAGGATACCGCGGAGAGCCTGCATCAATGGAGCTCAAGTTTTTGGCTGTTCCAGATAGAACTTTGAAGATAAAATTCTTTGATCACGAATAATTTCCCTGGCAGAAATGCAGTGAATCTGCCATTAAAGGGGTTGTTTCTTTGATGAGCATGCAAAAAAACGTGTGTCCAATGGCAGGATTAGCTCATTCGGTAGAACACTGAGCACTTGACTACAGAGAGGAAGGTTGTGGGTTCGATTACCAGGGCTGGACCAATACTCAGGGTCTTAAAATAACTGAGAAATGGAGGTACTCCCTTTGCACTGCAAGCGACTAGACCTTCATGTGGCTCGGATGGGCACGTAAAATGGCGATCCTGTCTCTAGATGGAGACGTAAAACTAGTGTCTCCAATTAGTACGTTCGTGCTAAATACCTTGACACTCAAATAAAGTGCATTTTGTTATAATATGATTATATATGATGATGATTTAAGTTATTATTACTGAAGCGTGGTTTTCTGGAGACTCGCTATGTTCCTTAACAAAATATTAGTCTACGCATAAAAAACTATGATCCATCTTTAAACTCAAGTCTGAGAAAAACTGGCCTTTAAGTGTCAAGACGTAAAGTTAAGAAAAAGCAATCTTTAAAAACCCGAAAAATGACAGGTACTGTGTACATGTAAAAGTTTAACTATAGAATTTTCCAAAGGATGTTATCCACAGATGCAAAAGTAAGCTTGTACTAATAATATTCTAAAATATATTGTACCATCTGAAAGTAGTGCTGAAGAGATTTCATTCAAGTGGTAACAACACAAAATTTCGTACAAAGACCATAAGTTTACCCCTGAATAGTACTAAATGACCATCAACTGTTGAAGAGGTCATTCATTCATTCATTCATTAAAAATTATGCGTACGTCAAGACAAGCTAAGACATGCTCACTATGTAAAAGTTACTGTACGTTCCTTTCTTCATTTGCCTGTTACATTCCCCGGTAAATTCAGGATAAAGGGAAGAGATTTCATTCAAATGCTAACAACACAAAATTTCGTACAAAGGCCATAAGTTTACCCCTGAATAGTACTAAATGACCATCAACGGTTTGAGAGGTCATTCATTCATTCATTCATTAAAAATTATGCGTACTTCAAGACAAGCTAAGACATGCTCACTTTGTAAAAGTTACTGTATGTTCCTTTCTTCATTTGCCTGTTACATTCCCCGGTAAATTCAGGATAAAGGGATGTTTAGTCTAGCAAATATTCTTCAAATAGCAGCTGCCATCCATCCACTGAGTTGAATTTTTGCTATTCTTGCTATGTTTGGATAGAAATGTTCAGAAAAAGGAACATTTCCATGTCCATTTTCAAAACAAAAATGTCTTAAGCAACAGGAACTACAAATACTCCCACTTTTTCCCAAAATAACAATGCCGGAAGCTAGTCCACTGGATCAGTTCTGCTGACAACTAAACAACATTGACCACGCCAGGGTGGGGTGGGGGGAGTGGTCATTGTGGTGCCAAATCTGTGGGATGGGCATCCCGGGGATAAGAAAGTCTAAAGTTCTAACAGTCTTTCTGTCAAGGATGGTAAGTGCAAGAAGAAGAATGAGGACGGCCGACCAGGGTTAAAATAAAGATTGAAGAATCAAGACTACAATGTGGCAAAATAGGAGAAATATAAAGGTTGACATCAGTTATTCACCCAGTCCAGTTGCCATCTTTTACATGAACTCAAAGGTGCTTGCTTAGAGGTCAAAGTATATTTGCACATTTGGTCACTGAATCTTTTATCCCCTGTAGTTCAGAACTTTCATAGAACATCATAACTCAAAACTATGAAAATCCCCTCTGAAAGTACATTTGAGGTTTGGTCTGCATTCTGAGCCCAAATTTCTAGCAGTCTTTTTTCTCTTTATACTCTCAGTCTGTAACCTGAGAAGACAGCCCAAAATTTTGAGATGCCACCACTGGCTTTCCCATGAAATGACATCTGAGAAACAAGCGCAGAAATTCCATACTGATGACGTGACACTACCCAGATCTGGTTAGAGCACCTGATTGGCTAAAAAAAAAAATTTTTCAGACATCATTTCACGAGGGATCCAGTGGGGCCGTTAACAAAACCCGGATCAGATTGCTCGGATCGGATCGGATTGTGGATCGGATCGGACTCCGGATCGGATCGGATCGGATTGGACTGACAATTCGCCTTAAATTCCCGCCAAAATGGTCACGTGACATCCCCCGGAATGAAGATGGCGGAGAGAAGAGTATGTATACAATCTTCTGTAACTAATTTAGTGTTTCTTTTCTTTTTTTTTATTGTAAAGTGATCTCGTTATTTTCTGAGCCTACTTGAACGGAGGTGACATTTAAGATGTCATTCGCTTATTGACAACAAGTCGTCGCTATCGTACCTTGCTTATTACCGCGATTTTCTTAATCGTCTCCTCTGAAAAGAAGCATTCAATCCAAGCTCAGTGAGAAAGAAGACCAATTCAGAAGAGAGTGGAGATGAAAAGAAAAACAAAATCATTGCAATGAGAGATACGTACATCTCTGTCCGCCATCTTCGATTCGGGAGACGTCACGTGACCAAGCCTCTTTTTGGAATTGTAATCGTATGAAGTTATGCAACAGAAAATTTCCCAGTGCAGTTCAGTTGAAAATAATTCTTTGCGATGATTTTAAAGCTGATGGTGAATTTTAAGCCTGGTGATACATGAGAAACTATTTTTTTGGTATTAGTGACACAGGCGGCTCGGAAGAAAAAATCCGAGTCGAGCCGGTTAGACTCACGTTGTGAGAACTCGGCTTTCTTATTCTGAGTCACCTGTGTCATTGTTAAAGCAGCTTTTGTCAAAATAATTCTTCTGCACCAAAAGCGAAGACACTAGTCCGATCCGTAATCCGATCCGATCCGATCCGATCCGGAGTCCGATCCGATCCGATCCGATCCAAGCAATCCGATCCGGGTTTTGTTAACGGCCATCCAGTGGTGGCATCGCAAAATGTTGGCTGTTTTCTCAGGCTACTCAGCCTGCAGTTTGCAGTTGATCCTTAGTCTGCATTTTACCCCTGGTTGACAGTTCGGGGTTCACAGCCTGCATTTTACACTGACCGATTTTAAATTACAGTTAGATACATAAAAAAAGCAAATAGATACTACTGTTTAAAAAATGGCAGTATTGCTTTCTAGAAAAGCTTAACGTCCATACAAAAAAATGAAAAATTAATGGTATATAATGCCAGTTTTTTAAATGGACAAGCATTCTAAATTCTCTTTGAAAATGTTACTTACATATCTTTTGCTAGGTAACGTTCCTTCCCTTCCGCTAGAAGGATAGTACATGTAGTAAAATATGCAGCAGAGGATGCGACTCAGTGCTCTCTTTCACCTTCTTTTTAATTAGCAGTTGGCAGGACGGCGATTGGAACGAAAGTCAAGTCTTCACCATGTGGTCAAATTCCAGTACACTTTGAGGGTATTTCGATGTCATAATGGACACCATTAGAAACATCTTCCATTACAATCCTTTAAAGATTTTCTAAGACCCGCACTTTTGCGAGGGAAATTTTTTGCTTGACATTGCAGATGTTGAAATCAGTCAGGCGTCCCCCGCCAAGACTGGGACTGAAAGTATGAATAACTAGTACCCAGTACCCCAGGGTTTCTTACCCACTTTTGAACAACTCAGCCCAGTAAATTTTCGATAACTACTTTGCGTGTAGGTCGCGCGCACGTCGCTATTTCCAAGCATTTCAGCACACATAACGCGTGTAACAATCACATTTTTTAATTTTTTTTTCACAAAGCAAGAGACACATTTTATTCAAAGACACCAGTGTTAACAAAAACTCTTTCAATTTGTAAATTAGTGCTATTTTCGCTATCCGCAGCATCGCTTTGAGCCACTGAAATCCTGTAAAATTCGCAGAGGGCTTTAACCCACAATCCCTAGCTTAATAAACTTTAAAATTTTCACGAAATTATTGCCACAAAGCATGCATCTGCTTTCAATCCTGGACATGGGTAGCCAGTAGGGTACTCCAGATTTCAAGCGACGGTGATGATCGAATGGGGGCAAAAACCAAAACCCCCAAGAAATCCCTGAACCGATAATTAACCCCCCAATTTTTTTAGAAAGCATTAAATGATATGAGATGAAAAATAAATTACAGATTGAATGGTTGTGTTTGCGGCTGGGAAACGCGGGTACTACCACGAGTCTTCAGGGCCGAGTTGTTAGAAGCTGGGTTAAGGTGACCCAGGGTTAGTGCGAAATTTGAACTCAGATATGAGAGCGTAAAAAGCAAATTCAGTTAAATTCTCTTTGCCTACAATTTGATGATTGGATACTCTAAAAAGAAAAGAGGAAATTATCCAAGAGAGTGCTTTCGATAAAAAAAAGAAAAAGAAACCCGCGTTAAAATTTAACCCTGGGTTAGCGCTAACCGGCGTTCGAACAACTGGGGTAAAAAAAATCCCCCCAAAAATCCCAACTTAAATCAAGCCACCCAAAAAACTACTCGCCAAATTTTCCTTCCCAAAAAATCCTGGAATGGAAAATTTCAAACACAAAAAAATCCTTCGATCATCCCCATCACTTGAAATCCAGAGAACTCCCTTGGGAGCCTCCCACGAAGCGGTTCTATGGGCTTCATCACTCGTTCCTTCACAGGCAGCCCAAGCACACTAGTTGTGGGTTCGGGCTTCAGAGGTCATTTGGTGGGAATATACTAGAATTATTAGTGTATTATCTGATGCCAAATAAATGCAAAAAGTCTTAAAGATATGAAGTCTTCTTGTTTGTCTATCTGTACTAGTAGCCTTTAAGATAACGAAAATCGATATTTCTTACATTATTACATGTGATTCGGGCCCTTATTGTTCGAATTTTATCACATGTATTCGAATCTACAACGCTAAGAAAAAAAAAATCATGATCACGCGAAATATTAATTCAAAAAGCTCCCTTACCTTTAGTTCATAGCCACTCTGTGTCCTACGGTCGGTTTAAACGCCGTTTAGTCGACTTTCTTTCCATCGAATACTGAACGCTATAAAAGAAGTGTTTAGTGTTCACTATTCGATGGAAAGAAAGTCGACTAAACGGCGTTTAAACCGACCGTAGGACACAGAGTGGCTATGAACTAAAGGTAAGGGAGCTTTTTGAATTAATATTTCGCGTGATCATGATTTTTTTTTTTTCTTAGCGTTGTAGATTCGAATACATGTGATAAAATTCGAACAATAAGGGCCCGAATCACATGTAACAATGTAAGAAAAATCGATTTTCGTTATCTTAAAGGCTACTAGTACAGATAGACAAACAAGAAGACTTCATATCTTTAAGACTTTTTGCATTTATTTGGCATCAGATAATACACTAATAATTCTAGTATATTCCGACCAAATGACCTCTGAAGCCCGAACCCACAACTAGTGCGCTTGGGCTGCCTGTGGTTCCTTCCCCAGGAAAGTTCGTAGGAAAGGAACACTTGACGAAGCCCTAGGAACTTCTGAGTGAGGGGCTAGGACACAGGCAGAAATGCAGACCCTCGATTACTCTGTCCCTCCATTGTCCGGTACTAAGTAGCGGGATTACTTCATAATAGCACACGTTCGATATATTAAAATTCTAACATGACTCCAACTCCGAGGCTTTATGTTCAAAACGACTCCATTGTCTCGCAGCTCCCAGATGAGACTTGAGCACAAAGAAAACCAAACTAAATATAGAAAAATGACCAGAAAGCCTCGGAGTCATGTTCAGAATTTTAATATATCGAACGTGGGCTATTAAAAATCTTCCACAGTTCTCTACTGTTGGGTGACCTTAACTAATCACTGCCAACTGCAAGATGGATCATAGTTTAGATTCTCCATACTCCTTCAACGTAGTTTTACTAGTCTGAAGTGAACCTCTGCTCTCTATCAAGCGCTGTAATAGAAACCCTCTGTGTTCTACGTTGATTCCCCCTGGAACCTTTTCGAGAGTTACGGTTCGTAGTCTCCTAGTTGAGTCGACAGAGCTGTCAGAAAAAAGGGAGGCAATCAGTGAAAAACGCAGCGCAAAATTTTTAGAAAGAAGTTTGCACATTAGTTTTCCAAGGACGTTGACAATTTTAGACGCCTTGCAGATTTCGTTTGTCTCGACGAATACATTCAGTCTTGTTTTCTCTTTACTCTGAACGGCCACTCGCCCGCCATCTAAAGTTTTTTTTGTGTTGTACGTTGTTTGGTTTTTGTGTCTTATTCAACCTTGTACCCACAAACATTTTCAGTTTGTGAAACAGATAACGGTACTAGTAGTACCTCATTGAAAAGAGCGAAGCACGATTAGATTTGAGAAAAAGGCCGGTGTCAACGTAGGGTTTGCTAGCAGAATGGTCGCTCACAAAGAACATGAAATTCTCAAAAACCCAATTTACACAGTTTTGATAAGGGTTCATCTTTAGCACCATGGTGGCGTGAGGGAGGGGAGGGGAGGGGAAGGGAAGGGAAGGGAAGGGAAGGGAGGGAGTCAATATAAACTCCTGAAGACCAGCAAAAGTGTTTCGCGCCAGAAGTCTTCCTTTACATCAAATGTATGTCTCATTAGTACTTGTGACTTCCATTGTGGTTGACAAGCATGAATCATAATGCTTTTTTTACCACCACCACCAGCACCAAAATTTTCTGTTTTCAAAACAGAATTCGATTCCAAAACTGTATTTACCCCTGGCCCAGTTATTTAGAATAACAAGTAGCTTATCTCCCACCGCATCAGTTAAGTGCAATTTGTTCTAACTTGATGCGAACTAACCTGGCTCTCGGTTTTCCGGAATGTGTTCCTTTGACAAAAAAGATAGCCACAAGAACGGCTGTTAAGATGGAGATGAACACAATTGTGACTACGACGATCACAATAATCTGAGTTTGAATATCTAGTAAAGGAAGAAAATACATAAGAGAAGCGTCCTGACATTATCAACATTCAAGAAAGAGACAGGATAAGAAAATGGGTGAGCGAATTAAAGTTGCCCGTTAAAGCGCCAGTCCAGCGTGATAACCCTCTTGTGCCTTCGGCTCGTGGTTTACAAGCTTTTCTCGTGTTCTCCCAACATCCAGCGTTGGTTATCACGCCGGTAAACCCATAGAAAGTGTGGTCTATTGCTTAAATAGCTTGCATTGGTAGAAATAGAGAGACCAAGGAAATTACGGGCCAGAGCGCCGTTGAGGGGCGTCCGTCAACTGGTAGTGAGGCGTTTTCCTTTTTAAAAGTCTTGACGCTACCAAATTTTTATTAATAAGTGTCTTCACTCTTATAGCTACGATTCAGTGCCCGAAATTTGGGTAAAACGACTGCCCAATTATGCATAACGCCCACTTATGGTTGACCTTCGTCACTCAAAAACGCCTTTGCTTAATGCCATTTATTTGTTAATCGTTAAGGTGAATTGTTTCGCTGACCAGCGCAAGCTATGTTTAGAAGCCCTGTCACGTCTACATACCCGGACATGGTTGATTCTTGCAGCTTTGTGTTTGCAAAGTTGTGTTACAGTGCTCACAAGTTCTGTGTCTCATTCTAATTCCTTCATCGCATGTCTTAGAACAAGTGCTCCAACTCGACCATTCCTCTGCAAACCAGTTAGGAAAGAAAACATGAAAATGGTACAATATGTTATATATGGCCCTACCTGATCAACCTAACAACGATCTATAACACTATATTGGAAATATATCAATATATCAAATCGAATTTTAGTATATTTCAACTGATTCACTACTTTCACATGGACCATAATGCACCTTGTTTACCCCCCCCCCAAATTTAGCATAACCATTGTTTCCAATTTAGCCTGGGTATAACAGTTACTGGAAGGCAAAATTGAAGGGAAGAGAGGACGGTGGAGACTAAGAGTTACCCGGACGACAAACATCAAAGAATGGTTAGGACACACCTATAATGGATGCGTAAGAAGAGCAGATGATCGGAACAGCTGGAGATCCATGATAGCCAACCTACTACTAGTAAATGGCAGTTGACGATGATGATGATATAACAGTGGTCCCAAGAGAAATCGGAGACAATGGTTAGGCAAAATTTGGGGGGGTAAAAAAGGTCCATTATGGTCTATGTGAAAATGGTGAATTAACTGTTTGAGTTCCATAAACTTTACATATCTCAACGCGCGTGCGTGTAATTCTTAGGTAGAGAATGCCGAGACTGAGGTCACATTCAGACTTCATTGCATTTGTAGTCGAAATCTCTCACTGGAGCCTCAGTATCGGCCGATCAAGTTACTTACTCCAATATTTTTATGATCATTTAAGGAGCTAAACAAACTAAAACACGAAAAAATGTGAATGAAGGGGTTAGTTTCTAAAGAAAAATGTTGTCAAGAATATTAATTCGTAGTTAATACTATTGGGGGATGGCAGAGCAGGCCTCAGTTGTTCAGAGGCTGGATAGCGCTATCCACTGGATAAATCTCCATCCAGTGAATAGTCATTTTGCAATTAGTTTCCCCGATACCATAAAATCCCTCGTTTAAGCCGTCCCCCGTTTTAAGCCCCCCCCCCCCCCTGCCACCGTTTATCAGCCCACCCAAAAGCCTTATGAAGTTATATAAGCCCAGGGCTTTAACTGTGACGTGGGATTTTACAGTATAGTACTTATCCACTAGATAGTGATTTATCCGGTGGATAGCGCTATCCATCGGATAAATCGCTACCCAACGGTGAAGTATTAGGGAAACTAATTGCGCTATCCAGTGGATAGTGATTTATCCAACGGATAACACTATTCACCTTTCCAACAACTGGCGCCAGATGGCTAAGTATATACAAAATAAGTGAACGAGCGTCTACGATCCGACAACGCTGATTTTGATTCCTCTGAAGAAAATTTAAAAGCTCTGGCTTCTTCATTTTTAGGCCATTTTCTACCTCCCATCAATCACTCCCCCCACTCCCCCCTCCTCCCCCCATCACCACTTGCGTCCAGTGCTCTCGCTATCAGCCTCACGTGAGAAAATATGGCGACTGCTTAACAACTTTTCAGAACCGAGAATCTTCGTTCTGACACTTACACTTTAAGAATTCTTCTCTTGCGTGCTCATTTAACTATACTTGACAAAGTAGTGAACTAGATGATAGAATATCTTATAATGTCCTGGTTTCTTAACAATTTTATAATTTATACAATCTTAAAAACTATATTTGTGCCGGCGAACTCAGGAAGAATTTTCTTTCCTACCTGGATGGTCCGAAGTTACCAACAATAAATTCAAAGCTTGAAAAAGCAGCAAAACTTCACTGACTAAGAGCATCTTCAACGGGTGGATTCAAAGATTTAAAATTCAACCACCTCGCGGAGATCACTACAAGACTTGATCGCTGTTTAGGTTTGAGCAACACCGAGATAGACGTACCACTGCAAGGAAAACAACATAAATTAACAAATCACCAATATACAAACTGATCCAAATTGGAAAGGGTAATACACTTACCCCAGAATTAAAGGGGTTGATTTCATAGATTTCTTCTCGTAACTAACTTTCCATTGCTTCTAGCCTGCCTTTAGAGCAGTAGCTATTTTATTCAGTCCATCGATCGAGCGAAACGGAACTGAATGAACATAATTTATTATGTAAATATTTTAGCCTGTACACCTTTGACCTTGATCCATAAATTACACACTTGGTCACGCGATCATTCTAGAATTTCATTTGTAATTTTACCTGATCGTTACTTACGTGACCTTACTTTACTACGAAAGAAAACTTTAAAACCAAGAATTACCATGATTTTTACTTGCACTCTAACTAAATTCAAAATTATGGCCAGGAAAAAGCAAAACTTTCGAATAAATCACAATTAATAATTTAAATAATATTTCGAATAGAATAAGTCGAATAAAAATATATTTAGTATACGTAAAATAAATGTGATTAAAATAATTATTACACTCGTGACATAATATAACCCATATATTTTATTAAAGCATTAACTCATGAAAAAGGATCTAAAGATGGAAAAGGGAAATGGAGGAGGGTATTTAATATACATAAAGGAGAGGAGAACAAGTTTTTCATTTTCACGGTTATCGTATATATCCACTTCTTTACAGAAGTGAGTAAGTTTGACGGACATCATGCAACGTTACTTTTCTTAAAAGCTCTTTTTGGTATCAAAAGATTTGGAGCACCAACCATAATATTGGCTTGGTGCAAATTTTCTTTCGAGTGTGCTTTTAAATACAGACCCAAGCAGGACGCATCACTGCTAGAGACTTCAGGAATTATTAGCCAGAAATATCAAAACAAGCGTTTTCTTTAGTTATTCCACATGGAATGCTTCCAAATGAAAGACAATAGAGGTTTAATAGCGTCACGGATATCGCCACAACGCTACTAAAGGGTAGTACTTGGTATAAGACTACCCAAAATGTCCCGAGCCACTGCCTACTTCTACATATTAACACTACTGTGACTGAACACCTCTGCAACCGTCCCATCATAAGTCAGTATCTATCGTCATGGTGTCTATGGTGGACAGTACGTTCCAGGGACCAAATTAGGTGTCCGTTACGAGAGATTTTGACAGCATAATTAAGGTCTGGGAGACTATTCACCTACCCGTCCACTACTGACCCAATATTTTGTACTAACCGAGAAGCTAGTGAGTGATAACGTTGGAGGGTGAGGAGGGGGAGGGGGGGGGGGGGGGTAAGTGTAAAGTTTCCTAGAATCGTTTACTGATCAACAGTGGTAAAAGTAACGTACAGTAGGGTAGTACCAGTTACAATTACAGTTTGGAAAATTAATCTTCTTGATTTTTACTGTGAAACTTTAAGCGAGTTATCTTTGTCCGTTGTGTTGAAATTTTGCTTTTGCTTCAGAATCATGACGTCGTCATCAAGTGGAGCTGGAGCGGGCTGAATGCACAGATTTGGTAACGGAAGGATTCAGCACAACAAATTAACGGAAAGGCGCATGCATTATCTTCGCCTTAGTAGCAACAATGATACAATAATAGAGTCGTAATTTCATATTTCAGTTTGGAACAATCTATACAAAACGTTTAAGGAAAACACTTCATCTTTTGTTACAACACTTTTATTTTTTTTAGCTTTTACTCTTTCACTATTTACATGTATAATAATGTTGAAATATTTGCTGTTATCATCACCAGCATAATCATCATCAGTGGAGACTGGAGCTGACAGGGCGAATGCACAGCATAAATATTTCGCTTTTGTGAAGCAAATATCACCTTGCAAAAAAAACGGTCACTACTCTTTTTTCATTTTTATTTTATGGTCCTTGTTGCCGGCCTGAACAACCTTTCTACGGATTGCTCGCTGAGTTCGAGGAACACACACACCTAAAAAAAATGACCAAACGGCGGGCGTGCTGTTTTTCATTTTCAGCTCTACGCTACAATCCACAATGACCACAGTGACCATTTATTTCTTTTTGTTCAAAAACACACAACGAAAACTGAAAATCTTTTTCGGCGTATCATGATAAGCAAAAAGTTAACACACACACACACAGCTCAGCAAGATATAAGATAGAAGCAAACTGAGCAGTAGAGTTGTGTATAAGCAGCGTGTTGTTTATGGCATAATGCTGAGTGATGGGTGATCGGCTAAGGACAACCTCAAGAGCGATGCTAAGGAGCAACAAAACTCGCGATAACATCATCTTTTCGATCATTTTACTTCTGTTTTCAGGTAAGAGATGTTTCTTTTTTTCCGTGCTAAATACCATTGAAGTACTTAATAATTCATAGATCAGAAGAAAGCTGTTTAATATTGGCGCGTAAAACGAAGAAAATGTACCCTTCCCTGCCCTCCTTACAGCTTTTTCCCTCGTATTTATTTCCGGAAAATGTCCCGCGGAAAACGCAGGGAAAAGCATATCCGCCACTGTAAATTGAAAAATTTTCTGGGTGAGTATACCCTTAGCCTTCGCGCAGACGAACCAGAGTTCGTCTGCGCGCAGGCTAATATACCCCCAGACCCCCCTTTGTACACTTCTAAAATCTCACGCTAAGCTCCGACAATGTATTTACCACGGAGATAAAGATAGTGGAAAGAAGATCGCTATTTAAACGATGCCATATGAACCACGTAAAAGTCAAACCGTTTGCAGGGCAAAGCCAGAGTACATTTATGCTGGTCTGTAACTCTCAGCTCCGTACGGTAGTCTACAAGCTTCTACAAGTCCTGAACTAATCCTGTGCTTCATCTTCTATTCTTCTCAGGTTTTCTGTTTCGTCATGTTGAAGGGGGAAACGATGGTAGGTTTTAAGCAAAGTATATAACATCTTGAAAACATATAAACTATAAGATCATGGAAGTACTCATTCAAGACATTTCACTAGTAAAAATTAAAGTTTGATTTATTATATTAGCTTACTTCATGATTCGCACCTCCAAAAAGTGTTTTTAAAATTCTGTCAATCGAAGACGAGCTGATATTATGCATCATACTTCGTCAAAATAAAATGCATTACCTAGTTTATAGCCTTCCAAACCGATGAAAAACGTTTTTCGACGGCTTAAAACTGGTTATATGAATAAAGCTATAGACTGCTCAGAATATAATGTAATCAAAATTGATCGCACGTTTGAAGTGCGTTTTTTAGTCTATAAATGTCTTCCTGGGATGGAGCCATTCTACTTACTTAAGTCAATTGGTCATTTTGTAGTCGTTCGTTTGGTCAATGGTGGATCCATCTCAGGAGGCCGTGTGGAAGTGTTTCACAATGGAACCTGGGGAACAGTGTGTGATGACTACTGGGACCTTAATGACGCCAAAGTAGTTTGTCACCAACGTGGATATGGAAGAGCTATAAAGGCGTACATATCCGCCGCTTTTGGACCTGGAGATGGAACAATATGGATGGATGACATAAATTGTACTGGTAGTGAGAGATCATTAACAGAGTGTTCTCACAACGGTTGGGGAATAGAAAACTGTGATCATAGTGAAGACGCAGGTGTCCTGTGCTCAAGTAATAAGGACTTTTTTTGATAATTAGTGTACTGTTATGACCCTAGCCCTTTCTATAACTTTTAACGTAAATTTAACTAAGGCTCCAGCGTCGTTCTCTCTAAGACTATTCGAAAACGTACTGTTTTCCTTTTCTTGTAACTTGATCCAGGGAATATGTTACATCAGTTGTGACTAACGCCTTGGTTACCAGTGGTGGCATCGACCGTTAAAAAAGGCAAAGACCTTTTACGAAAGGGAAATAGGCATCACCTTTCATGTGGGTTCTACATACTGGGGCTCTCAGCCAGTGTCACTAAAAGTCATCGAGTAGCGCAGAACGTGCCGTATATTCAGTTAACGTTGTTCAAATGCTACCTGCTGAAAGTGCAAAGTTTAGTATGTCTTAAATGTATCGGGGCTCTGCGATGGTCGTTTATATCAAACACACCAATCAACACCGAAGTAGTCGGTCTAAAATTAGTAGTTTTGGTCGCTCATAAGACAACAATGACAACAGACTTCTTCGATTCCCTGGAATCCTTACGATCGATTAAAACGTGAATTAGATGTTGGTTTGACGTTTGCAAATTAGTCTAATGTGCTATTTCCTAGACGTTCGTTTGGTCGATGGTACAGATTCTATCCTGCAAGGCCGAGTGGAGGTGTTTTACAATGGATCCTGGGGAACTGTGTGCGATGACTCGTGGGACCTTACAGACGCTAGCGTAGTTTGCAGGGAGCTTGGATATGGTCGAGCTGTAAAAGCATCCGTGTCTGCGACCTTTGGGCAAGGAAATGGAACAATATGGATGGGTGACGTAAGGTGTACTGGTAACGAAAAATCATTAACAGAGTGTCATCAGAGCGGCTGGGGAAAACAAAACTGTGAACACAGTAAAGATGCAGGTGTAGTTTGCGCCCCCCTAGGTAAAGTAACAACGTTTTCTGACCGCTTTAGATACAATGATAGAGAGAATTATCGTTTGTCTCACAAATTTATCTTGGGAGTTCAAAAATTCAGTGGGATTCGACTGTATTACACGGTCGCGCGGAGATACGAAATTTCTCTTAGTTGGAAAGTAATTTCTTAACAAGAGAAGAGAAATCTCGTATCTCCAAACGGTCATGTAATGCTGTAGTTATCATATAAACACCAACGAAATATAAAACCATTTTGTCAGGTGGTTATGTAATAAATATCATATCAAGATAAAACAGTGGTTGTTGACAAAGGGATCATCAACTTATTATCCAGGTCCGCCTTTAAGCCAATTTTTTTCAGGGAAGGCCACAATTTGACCTCATTGACTTGTGTGTTGAAGAGGAATAATGCGTTGGTCATTGATATCTTTCTTCTCAAACATTTTCGTAATTTTCTACCCCCAAAAAGAGCATTTGATATCCATTAGTTAAACTTGAAGTGCTTTTTACATTCGTCCTCTTCAACCCCCAAACAGCAGTAAGCAGGCAGACGTTGCTATCTACTCGGTGAGGAAAATGTTAGATAGTTCATGATCTTTATTATGGTGAAAACTTGCTCGTCCGGGGAACAGCTAGTCCTGTTTTGTTTGTGCGCCAAGTGTTAAGATTTGCCAGACAAATTTCAGGGAAGGGTGACGTAAAAGTAGCCCGAGAACGCAGACGTATTTTCGGTCGTCGCTTCTCTGCACTCAAAAAGTAACGTCTGCGAACCCGAGCCACCAAACGATTTCTGTGCAATACAATACAATACATTTTATTAGTTCTCCCAATTGGGTCCACAAGAATATTCACTAATTATAATGTGCGAAATAGGTAAGAATTACATGTATAAAAGACAATTAAATTTGAATGCTAGAACTCCAATAAAATTATAAAAAATTAAAAAGCTCGCGCCAAACTCAGTTTAGCTGTTAAAAACCAAGAACTAACTCGAAAGAATTCATCTTCTCGCAAGATTCGAACGTGGTGGATATGTTTACAAGTCGAAACACCTAGACGGCGCGTTTGCAAAAGTTAATTGACCCTTAATTTGCCAGGATTTTGGAACCGATTGATTAAATAAGCGGATTCATATTGAAGAAGAGATTAGAGGAATATTTTTATCTATTTGAGTCCATGATGTATCACACCTTGATGCGTTTTGTTCACGTTCGAAACTGATAAATGTTCTAACGACAGTAGACGCCTCATGCCTCGGTTATGCTGTTTTGTTCCTTTTATGTTCCTCGCATGAAAGTTTGGAGGATTTTTGGCAGTTTGTCATGAGCTAGCCGCTTTAGATTTTTCACTTATGGTTCATCTTTCAAAGCTAATTATTAATGGTTATTGTTAAAGGTCTCCTGTAAACTGAAAGGTTATTTTACGCTTGGTGCGGCCCAGGTTTAAAATGGCGTTGCTTGTAGGATTTTGAAATTTTTAACGAATGGCTGTTATAGATTTTTGACTCAACCAAGGATGTGCCTGTGCTATCGATTCACCACTTCTTCCGGTCAGCTTTGGTTAAACTTAAGTACAGTGTAAATGCCATTTAAAAACCATGACATGGCCCTCAGACTCTCGGAGAGTCTGAGCGCGATGTCATATTATTTTTCCTTGCTGTAGCGATCATTTTCTGTTATTTTGCTTGTGTCACGAACTATTTTATTTGGCTAAACAACAAATAACACAAATCTTATCCACAGCTTCAGATAATCAGTTCAACAGAGAAAGCGGCATTCAACATCGCCTGAAATTTTGCTTGTAATCTGGAAATTGGAAAATCCCGATCCAAAGGTTATTTGAAAAATCTTTTCAAAATCCTAGACACGCCAGCTCGCGATGGCGCAAGGAGTAACTCGAGCTTCGCTTTTATCCTCTATTCAGATTGGTCAACAATATAACAAAAGGTTTACGTAACAGAAATCGTTTGGGCGACTCGGTTTCGCAGACGTTACTTTTCGGGTGGAGAGAAGCCTGCGACGACCGGAAATACGTCTGTATTCGTAGGCTAACGTAAAAGAGACGATACTTTGCTCGCATCACTAAGTGCATGGATAATAGCTAAGTGAGACGCAGCGACCACGTGATGCTTCGGGAACAATACGAAGTTCAAATAAAGCGGATTCTAGAACTGTGAATGATGTAAAATATTTCAGATGTCCGACTGTGGGACGGTGATGACGTTACTCATCACAAGGGCCGCTTATTAAAAAGCCTCGAAAAAGACAGTATTTGACAAAAAGTAACTTGTGTATTGCCGAGTTCCTGTTTATTTCAGACATCCGTTTGGTCAATGGTGGATATTCCATATCGCATGCGCAAGGTCGAGTAGAAGTGTTTTACAATGGAATTTGGGGAACAGTGTGCGATGACAGCTGGGACCTTAATGACGCCAAAGTAGTTTGTCGCCAACTTGGATTTGGAAGAGCTATAAAGGCTTATATATCAGCTGCTTTTGGACCTGGAGATGGAAAGATATGGATGGATGACGCAAGATGTACTGGCAGTGAGAGATCATTAACAGAGTGTTCTCACAGTGGTTGGGGAGTAGAAGACTGTGATCATGGTGAAGACGCAGGTGTCCTGTGCTCAAGTAATAGACCTTTCTTGATAATTAATGTATAGTTATAGTCTTTCACGAATTAATAAAGTTTAGCCTTATATGCTTCATTACCTTCCACACATTTGAGCTCTGTTTTCAGCTGACTTTACGGATTTCTACCCTAGCTGTTAAGACATGGGCGTTAAACAGTTAATGTAAAATACACCCAAGTTTTGAAATCTTAGCTAAAGTCGAACCTCATATGAGTGTATTATTTTGCCAAGGGCTGTGTTAGTTTATGGGAGGTGATCGCCCTCCACAGGCTTGGCCACAGGGGTCACTACTATAACCAGGTCAGACCTGGGTTCTACACATTGGAGGTTTGTTTGTCACTAAAAGTCCTTGAGTTGCATATAATCTTCTGTTCATTTAGCGAACATAAATGGTCATAAATGAGACGCTGCCCCCTTAAAGGAGCTGTGTCACGAAATTCAGCCGTATTGGAAAATTACAAAATGCTTGTTAAATTAAGAGAAACATGAAAATAACCGCTTGAAACTATAAAGGAAGGTTAAAATAACATAACAGAAAAACAGATGCCACGTATGGGCAAAACTGAAGAAGATTGAAACGGATTGAAATAAGGGTTTTTGAAAACTCTTCAGCCTAACAGTTTTTTAAAGCTGATCCCTGCTGCTTACAACTTCAAAAATAATGCTCAGGAGACATATTTGTTTGTCTCGGATCTCTGATTTTGTCATTTGCATGTAATCTCTTTGTATACTTTAAGTTCCATACCGATTGAAGGTGAGTGATTGGCAAAATTAAACAAAATGAACTGGACTGCCATGACACAGCCCCTTTAAGTACAAAATTTATGTGTTAAATGTATTGGGAATCTGTAATCTAGTTTTCACCCGTATTGAACTATGTGCTCAGTGGTTGCTTATGACCAATTAAGAACGATAGAAATTTATTTAAAACGGCCACTCCAAAAAAAAGTACTCTCTGTCACTCTAAAAGAGATCGTCCTGGGAATCATGCCCCTTATTTTATGTGCTATGTCCTAGATGTTCGTTTGGTCGATGGTACAGATTCTATCCTGCAAGGCCGAGTAGAGGTGTTTTACAATGAAACCTGGGGAACAGTGTGTGATGACTCGTGGAACCTCATAGACGCCAGCGTAGTTTGCAGGGAGCTTGGATATGGTCCAGCTGTAAAAACATTCGTGTCTGCGACCTCTGGGCGAGGGAATGGAACAATATGGATGAGTGACGTAAGGTGTACTGGTAATGAAAGATCATTGACAGAGTGTCGTCACAACGGCTGGGGAAAACAAAACTGTGAACACAGTGAAGATGTAGGTGTAGTTTGCGCCTCAGGTAAAAACAACGTTCTTCTGAGTAAAATAAAAGGTTAAAAGGAAAAAGAAATTGCTAGATGTAAGAGGATAATATAAAAGCTCACAGTGAACATCTATTCGCATTCTTTAAAGTGTAGACTTGTGTAGGGACTGAAATTACTAACACTATAGTTATTCTTTCTACCCGTTGTCGAGCTGAGCCGATTACTGAACATGCACGCAATGGGGTTATAATAGCGGAACATTGTCTGTAATAATGGCTGTTTTCCTGACCTTGTTAGATCGGAACAGTTATAGAGAATTATTGAGACCATTCAAAGTGGAAGGGGGGGGGGGGGGGGCGGGGGGGCGGATGCTATCACTTTGTCGGTCATTTCTGAGACTGCCTGTCGCCCGAGGCTACTAAATGTCATTGCCGCACTGAGTTTTTCCTCCTTTTCTGTAGATTGCGGGTGCTTTCTAAGAGGATTGTGGCCAGTTTTTTGAGCCTTGTCACATGCCGTTCCTACCCCGTTGGAAGGTCTCATTATTGTTTCTCTCCTTTGCGGCTCGGTAAATACCACCACCAATAGAACGTGAAAAAACGCAACTAAGCCAACCAACCAAAAACGATTGGTCCCAATATAGGTCACGAACTGTATTGATTCACTCAATTCTTGCAAAAACTTACCGCCAATTAAGAATCTTTAATATTATCTTATTTTTTCTTTTAAAAACAGTTAGATTGGTTGGTTGGGGTAATGTTACATCTCAAGGCCGAGTTGAAGTGTTCTTCAAAGGAACCTGGGGAGGCGTTTGCGGTACCAACTGGGATATAAAGGACGCCACCGTGGTCTGCCGTCAGCTCGGGTTTAAAGGAGCTTTGGCAGCAATTACATCTACGGGTTTCCCTTCAAAAAAATTGATCTATGACGTTCATTGTGTTGGAAATGAGACATCACTGACAAATTGTGACCACAAGGAGTCGAAAAGCTCCCAGGACTGTATAAACAGAGCAGCTTGTGTGATGTGCATTTCAGGTACTTACGATAACACAGATAACACAGCTTAGCAGTAACTGCTGATTGGCTAATTTCAAACCGGGGGGCTGGGTACGAGTCCGTTTAATATGGAAAAAAACAACAAGAGACCAACAGAGTTCGATGAAACAACATCAGACTGATCAGACAATGACTGCCGTTGGACCACCAGCGTGACACGTGCAAATGTTTAAGGTACTGCCCGGAACACGGTCAGGTATCTTACATATAATTTCTTTGAAATCTTATGTCCGTTTCTTAACTCTACAGTGATTACTCTCGGTTAACCAATTTAGTCGGCCTTTTAGGTGGAGCTAATGAACTTGGTCGTGCCAGACAAAACTGACGTGAAGTAATTAAAATCATTTCTTTTTTCAGATCCTGAAAAAGGCCTGCCCACTTATTCACCAAAAGCGGAAACAAAAGCGTTAAAAGGTATGTTTGATCAAGTAAAGTAAGTATATAATTTCTGGTTCCTGTGAAAAGTTCAGCTCTGTTTGGAATGGGCATAATGGAGCCTGGGATGGGCACATTGAAGTCAGGGCTCCTAAGCGTCTTGGTTCAGGTATAAATCATTTTCTCCGTTCTCCTCATCATGGAAGTTACACGTAGAACAGAGAAGGAAATAAGACCTGGTGTGACGAGTGTGACATTAATTCTGTTTGAAGAAACTTTTCCCAGCATTACTTACCCCGAGAAAACAGTCGACATTTGGCGACGGTATCACTGGTTTCCCTAACAAATGACGTCTGAGAAACGAGCGTAGAGATTCCATACTGATGACGCGTCACTACCCAGATCTGGGTAGTGCTTCTGATTGGTCGTGCCGCGTGGGAAATTTGATTCAACCAATCAGAAGCACTACACTGACGACCCAGACTACCCAGATCTGGGTGGAATTTCTGCGCTCGTTCCTCAGACGTCATTTGGCGGGGAATCCAGTTGTAGCGTCGCTAAATGTCGGCCGTTTTCTCGGGCTAAGCATTAACTAATATACGTACCAGTGTCATTTGTACTTTGTTTTTACTTGCTTTATGCCAATAAGAATTAAGTTAAGATTATGCTGTTGTACACATGGTCAAAGTTTCTAAACCCTTTGTTTTCTCAGGTAGCAAAAAGGTACATATTCCTGTCCGTCCAATCACTGTCACGGAGATTGTCTTGGGCGTTTTACTTTTTGTATCACTCGTGGGCACGGGGATTGTGAGTTGGAGGCTCTGGCATCACTTATATGGAAAAAAAGAAAATACCAGGAAAAATAAACGGGAGGATATTGAGATGGTTGAAGACAACAATGCTGCTAATATTTCAAGATCAGAAGGCGAGACATCTTTCCACACTGGTATTTGTTCCTTGGAAAATCGTTATCAAGGGCTACAGCGCACGAACATCTATAATGAGAATAGAAATCATTATGTGAGCCAAAAAGAGAAAAAGGAGCATGAAGATTATGAGGAGATAGGACAGGTAAATAGTTTCGTAAAATAATTTCGGTTGCACTCAGCCGTGAATCATTCGAAGGGCTTTGGATCTTAAAAAGTAGTGAATATTAGGAGACTGGATTCTCTATCCGAACGCCCCTCGTAGACATGATATGAGAAATAGTGGTCCCCAAGTCATTGGAGCTAAATCCACAGAATTAGAACTTTACAGTCTCTTACGCCAAGCATGTCACCCTTTTGTAAGGCTTACAAACTTTGTTCACTCCCAATAGTTTTTAATTTAGATTATTTGTCACTTATTTGAGTAAGGTAAACGTATTGTAACAGGTCTTTTGTTATTTGCAGGCCTCTCGTGAAGTTTATGCATCGGTTTATTCTCAACTGGAAACAAACCTGTACCAGTCCCTACCATAGAAGCAGACTGAATGAGAGAAATGATTGGTTTTTTGCACTTTTTCAAGGATCGAGTTTATAAACAGAAGATATTACCAGGCTGCCTGGAGAAACGAAAAAAAAAACGAAATTTCTCCAGTTCGAGTGTTTCTTAACCGTTGTTAACGAGTAATAAGCACATCGGGTGAAAATTTTTCGACACGAGACGAGAGGAGAAATTTCGTATCTCTGTTCTCCAAGCGGCGATGTAATGTTCGATATTTACTATATAATAAAACCCATTATGTGATTTATTATGCAACCATAGCAACGGTGATCTTTTCGCTTGTGATCATAATATTCTATTTTCATGTGTGAACATACCATGTTTTCGCGCGAAAGGACAACTAGTATTTTATTGGTGGCTTAAAATAAGCAGTAAATATGAACCACTATCTTAACTTAACAGTTAAATTTCATCTCATTAGTTTTCCTGAAATCTAAAGGGTCGAGTTTACTAACCCGCTAGCCACCCACACTAAGGCAAATGATTGTTTTAGTATAATTATATTAAAATAGTGAGATAATTGAGCACAAAAATGATGACTTTAACTCATTTACTGTTGCCAACGATTACAATTTTGGCGCACTGACCGAACCGGCGGCGGTCGCGTCTTCTTGTTCGACAAATAAAATTGTTTAAGGCATTTGTTTAGCACTTGCGGGGAAATTTCTTCAAAGAATTCTTTTTGTATTTAAAACGATTCTGTACAAAAAAAACTGTTTAATCTACTCTGTCTACCGTTAAGCTTATTTATGAACATGTCAGCTAAATAAAGTAACGCAAGACTTAATTTGTATTTTTAAACAAAAACTTTTTTACCGGTTTTTTTCTCCCTCTCGCGCGCCCGTTCTTTCTTGGGCCTACTACGCGGGCTACTTCCAAACCGAATTTCGTCACCTTCGTGTATTTCGGCATCAGTTTGAATTATTTGATTCTTTGTGAAATTACTTTGTTTGCTACGGCAGCAAACCGCGGCAAGCCATTTTGTTCGTGACTTGCGCGAGTTTGGCGTCGCTCGCTTGGAGGAACTGGAGGTGAATCAGTGAATAGCACTGCATGCATGGATATCCGAAGGTTGAGTAGCCAATCAGAGTGCGCGAAAAACACTATCCCGCACTGTTTTAGTATATACTAAATCTGTTTAGCGTTGAAACGGTCAATGATACTGAAGGCGATTTCCACTTGTCAGAACTGATCAGCCAGCCTATTCCCATCGCAATGAAAATTTCACTTTTAATCAAAACTTAGTCATCCAGCTCAGATCGATGAAATCCTAAATGTTATGCACAAAGGAGATGGTTTTTCAACCAAACCTCTTGGAATAAAGCTATTTCATTGCCAAAATGTGTGGTCCGGCCACTGAGTTCGGCCGGGGCCAGTTCTGAATTTTGGAAAGCGCCGTGAGTTTGGATAAAGAAATAGGAAGTCATTCGTATATTAGATCAGGGTTTCTGTGTTTAGGAAGGGTAGCCGTAGGTGCAATTGCAGTAAAAATCAATTGAATTGCGCTCCCCTTAAAAGCTGAGGGTTAAACGCTGTTTCGTGGTATGATTGCTCAGATTTGGTAACGACCAGGATTCAATGAAAAAATCAAGAGAGAATGGCAAAATAAATCAGAAAAACGCGGGAGCCCCGAGGAGGGCACTCAATAAAGGAAATTTATGTCTGAAAGAAATAAATGGTTTTATGCTTAATGTGACTGATTAATGTGTCATTTCTCCAGTTACTGGGGAGGGGGCGTTCCTGCCATCCGGGACATTATATATTGTGTTTTTAAGACATGAAAGCGAGGCACAAGGCCTCTCTGCTCACTGCAACAACCATCTCCCGGATGGCGGGTTTGCCCTCACCTTTGCTGGGATAAATCTTCTTGTGTATCTGGACTTTCCTAGCTTGATATGCTTAAATGAAATAAACGGCCACTCTTGTGGCCAAATTTATCCCAAACTGGAATTGTCATTATTGGGTATCCCAGCAAACAGAGCTCACCCAAAGCAAGACTCCACCGACAGCAATAACTGACTCAATAATACTATCTAAAGGAACATGGAGCATAAAGTCTTATACGGGGGGCCCTTTCCTGCCCGAAGTCCAGCCCTTAATCCTTTTATATGCCATTTTTGAAATAAAAGGTACTTCTTTCGTTTGCCTCTTATCGAAATCGTAATCCCTTCAAATACCTAGACTTATAAAGCTACATCCCTGGTTTTAGCTGGAGAAAATGCACTGTCTCCTTTCACAGCCATAAAACACGGCTGGTCTGATATTCCCTTAAAATTTAACTTCTTTTAAAGACGAAATGACAGATTTCCTTACCAATTCATAATCATATCCTTCAACTCGTGAAACCCATACCCTTTTTATATGCCTGAAGCCAGAAAAAGGTGCCTTTTTCTTGCAAGCTTCGGATCCCCGTATAGGTCGCACACGGAGTACCCCTCACAGGGCGCGAGCAAAAATACAGATAACAAGACTTCTTTTTACCGCATTTTCAGTATGGGAAAATCAACCTTGTTAAACAAAAATTGAATTTGAAAAATTCGAGGGGAATATATTATCGTTTATGGTGACAACATAGTCGTTCCGTTGCGCCATTTACCCATTTTAACCTTCCATTTTCTATATCACTGTTTCTTTTTGAAAATCAACATCAAGGGCATCAGTAGAATTGACACTGGCCGAATGTATAGCTTTTCTAAATATGGGTTATAGTAAGACAAAGAAAAGATGCCACGTGCGGCGGTTAAATATTTCGCTTTTGTAAAGCAACAACAACAACAACATAGGCTTTACTTGCATGACTATATGAGTTACAGTATCGCAAAAGCTTCAAGATAGAAAACAACTTAATATACTAAAGATGATACAATGCAATGATTACAATAGTCAATCAAGTGTCATCAGTTTGATTTGATAACAAATTATTACGTAAGTCATTACATAATAAAAAAAATTTCAACAAATGTGAATTTACAGAAAATTCTGTGAATTCATCAATTTCATTACCAATTCTGTGCAAGATATCTGATAAAAATCGACAAAATTTTGTTGGATTTGATTTGATTTCCCTTGGGACTGAATACTTTGGACACTGATGCACCCTACAGTACTGGTATATACTGTATATAGATCACCATGCATTATGAAACCGTAATGTTTAGTTTGTCGCCGGCCTTAACGACAGCCTTTCTGCAGGTTCGGCGCTAATACGCTCGCTGAGTTCTAGGAACGCAGACGGATTATATAAAAACAAACACGTGCATTCATGTGATCATCAGGTACTTTCTTGTACCTTCAGTGACAGTTTTTTCATTTTCTCTATCCTACAATCCACGCGCGTTGGCCTTTTATTTCGTTTGGTTAAGCGAAACATCTTTTTTAACAAAAAGTTAACCTATACTGAAACTCCTTAAGGTATTTGAACAAAGTTCAAGTTTACTGTTTCTCAGTGTTTAATTGCATCCAGCTGTAACGCTGAGTGGGCAGTGACCGCGGCCATAGAACAAGAGCGATGCACAGAAAATACAAAATTCGCGAGAAAATCATCTTCTCGATCATTTTACTTCTATTTTCAGGTTAAAGGTGTTTGCTTTTTCTTGCTAAACACCACTGAAATGCTATATAAATTATATTTATCAGAAAGTGTTCCAAGTCCTAGTTCAAGCGTCAATGTTACCATGAAGAGATTGATTGAATTGAGGACTCTGTTTTTAGCCCTTCCAGTGGAGAAAATACCGCTATTTCTACTATACTAAGCCACCCGAACCATGCAAAAGTATAGCCACGCCTTTTGCAGAGCAAAGACAGTACATCCGTAACTCTCAGGCCCCGGGAATCGAACCCGCGACTATCCCCTCTGACGTGCAGTGGTCTGCCAGTCCAGAGCTAATCTTGTGGATCTTTTTGTTTTTTTCAGGTTTAACGTTTCGTTATGTTGAAGGGAGCAACAATGGTATGTATTAAGTTCAGTAGTATAGAACATATAGATTTTTCACGGAAGTGCTCATTCCAGACATTTGAGAAGTAGAAAGTTTGAAACAAAGACCAGAAATTGACTTGCTTTATTATTGCCGGCTTATTTCATGCTTCGCGCCACCAAAAAGTGGTTTAATTTGAACTTATGTTAATCGAGGATGAGCTGATTTTATATATTGCACTAAGTCAAAATACAATTCATCACCTATAGCTAGCAGCCTTTCAAACTTATGAATAAAGTTTTTCGATGGCTAAACTAAAAACTGGTTATAAATCAAAAATATATATGTCAGCGGTGCTTTTATGTCATGAAGCTTTAGACTGCCCAGAATGTATTCAAAATTGAACCCGCTTACAGACATTATTATTATTAATCTCGCGGTCCACTGATTTTCAAAAACAGTGGTCTTTTAGTTTAAGTTAGACTTACTTTAAATGATATCAGCCCAAGAAGAATCGAATTTGCCTTAGACTGAGAATTTTTACACGAAGGGAAAATAAGGAAGCTCCTTAATTCGCCACTTAAGAAACCAGAATGGAACTGCCGGGACTGAGTTAAGTTTCGCAAAGACTTTTGGGACTGTTACTACGGACAGGGCAAACAATTGGCCAATAGCTGACTGCGCGTCCCTGGTAACGATATCAGAAACAATTGCGAGACAAATTTTGGCTCCAGTTCCCTTCTCGTTTCTAAAATGGCAACAAATCGTGTAAAGTCAATTGGTCATTTCGCAGTCGTTCGTTTGGTCAATGGTGGATCCATCTCAGAAGGCCGAGTGGAAGTGTTTTACAATGGAACCTGGGGAACAGTGTGTGATGACAACTGGGACCTTAATGACGCCACAGTAGTTTGTCGCCAACTTGGATTTGGAAGAGCTATAGTGGCATTCAAGTGGGCTGCTTTTGGACCTGGAAATGGAAAAATATGGATGGACGACGTAACGTGTACTGGAAACGAAAGATCATTAACAGAATGTCCTCACAACGGTTGGGGAACAGAAGACTGTGATCATGGAGAAGACGCAGGTGTCCTGTGCTCAAGTAATAAAAGTAATAACAAACTATGTTTGGATAATTAATGTATCGTTATATAGTTCTTCACGAGTTAATTGAGTTTGGCCTTATTATTAAATAAATGTTTCATAGACATGTACTCAATTTGCGCTCAGCTTTCAGCTGTGATATGTTTCGAATTGCTACCCTTTTTAGACATGGGCGCTAAACATTTGATATAAAATAAACTCAAGGTTTGACTCGTAGCTAAACCCAACCCCCCATGAGTGTATTTTGCCAAGGTTTTGTAGTTGCTTTAAACTATCAGCCCAAGAAGCATCGAATTTGCCTTAAACTGAGAATTTTTAAACGAAGGGAAAATAAGAAAGGTCTTTAATTCGCCACTTTAAGAAACCGGTGGAAGTGTTTTACAATGGAATCACAAGCAACGAACCTTGAAACACAGAAACGCACAAAACGGATCGAAATCCACCAATCACAGATCACAAACCATGACCTTTTGAGCCCATTTAAGTAAAGTTGTGTTTCCTAAGAGGTCCGCCAAGAGGATAGACTGCAGCGAAAAACGCAAACGTCAGTTGGCTTTTGAACTTCAGAGTTCGCGTGTGTTTGAGAAGCGCAGTAAAACGTCTTTGAGTTGCGTCGAACGTCCTGTACATTTTTAGCGAACATAACTGGCTACTGAAAGTACAAAATTCATCTCTTATATGTATCGGTTCTGCACTGCCGCAATTACTCAATTTGCAGCCGTAACAAACGATCACTCCAAAAAGTGAGGAAGATAGTAAAATATGCAGCAGAGGATGCGACTCAGTGCTCTCTTTCACCTTCTTTTGAATTAGCAGTTGGCAGGACGGCGATTGGAACGAAAGTCAAGTCTTCACCATGTGGTCGAATTCCAGTACACTTTGAGGGTATTTCCAAGTCATAATGGACACCATTAGAAACATCTTGCATTACAATCCTTTAAAGATATTCTAACACCCGCACTTTTGCGAAGGAAATTGTTTGCTTGACATAGACCTATTCGGCTAACTCAATGTTGTACCCAATTCAAATCTCCCGGGGATAAGATTCTTTGTGTATTGTATTTGCATTATAATGTGGCATTCACATTTAAATGATATGGAAATTCCTGAAACTAAACGTTTTATTCCCAAAGGGTTTGAATTGGGTACAACATTGAGTTAGCCGAATAGGTCTATTACAGATGTTGAAATCAGTCAAGCGTCCGCCGGCAAGACTGGGACTGAAAGTGTGAATAACTAGTACCCAGGGCCCCAGGGTTTGAACAACTACTTTGCGTGTAGGTCGCTCGCACGCCGCTATTTCCAAGCATTTCAGCACACATTACGCGTGTAACAATCACATTTTTTAATTTAATTTTTTTTTTCACAAAGTAAGAGACACATTTTATTCAAAGACACCAGTGTTAACAAAAACTCTTTCAATTTGTAAATTAGTGCTATTTTCGCTGACTTTATCCGCAGCATCGCTTTGAGCCACTGAAATCCTGTAAAATTCGCAGAGGGCTTTAACCCACAATCCCTAGCTTAATAAACTTCAAAATTTTCACGAAATTATTGCCACAAAGCATGCATCTGCTTTCAATCATGGACATGGGTAGCCATTGGGGTACTCCAGATTTCAAGCGACGGTGATGATCGAATGGGGGCAAAAATCAAAACCTCCAAGAAATCCCTGAACCGATAATTAACCCCCCCCCCCCCAATTTTTTTAGAAAGCATTAAATGATATAACATGAAAAATAAATTACAAATTGAATGGTTGTGTTTGCGGCTGGGAAACGTGGGTCCCACGCAGAGGTTCTATGGGCTTCATCAGGCGTTCCTTCCCAAGGAAAGTTCGTGGGAAAGGAACGCTTTACGAAGCCCTAGGAACCTCTGAGTGAGGGGCTAGGACACAGGCAGAAATGCAGACCCACAACTATGTCCCTTCATCGTCCGGGTACTAAGTAGCGGGATTAAAGAAATTCATAATAGCCCACGTTCGATATATTAAAATTCTAACATGACTCCTACTCCGAGGCTTTAGGGTCAAGATTACAAATTTCTCACACAACTCCATTGTCTCGCAGTTCCCAGAAGAGACTTGAGCACAAAGAAAACCAAACCAAATATGGAAAAATGACCAGAAAGCCTCGGAGTCATGTTAGAACTTTAATATATCGAACGTGGGCTATTAGAAATCTTCCTCAGTTCTCTACTGTTGGGTGACCTTAGCTTATCACTGCCAACTGCAAGGTGGATCATAGTTTAGATTCTCCATAGTCCTTCAACGTAGTTTTACTAGTCTGAAGTGAACCTCTGCTCTCTATCAAGCGCTGTAATAGAAACCCTCTGTGTTCTACGTTGATTCCCCCTGGAACCTTTTTGAGAGTCATGGTTCGTAGTCTCCTGCTTGAGTCGACAGAGCTGTCAGAGAAAAGGGAGACAATCAGTGAAAAACGCAGCGCAAAATATTTATAAAGACGTTTGCACATTAGTTTTCCATAGACGTTGACAAGTTTAGACGCCTTGCAGATTTCGTTTTAATTTGTCTCGACGAATACAGTCACTCTTGTTTTCTCTTTACTCTGAACGGCCACTTGCCCGCCATCTTAAGTTTTTTTGTGTTGTACGTTGTTTGGTTTTTTGTGTCTTATTCAACCTTGTACCCACAAACATTTTCAGTTTGGGAAACAGAAAACGGTACTAGTAGTTCCTCATTGAAAAGAGCTGACGATTAGATTTGAGAAAAAGGCCGGTGTCAACGCAGGGTTTGTTAGCCTAATGATCGTTCACAAAGAACAAACTCTCAAAAACCCAATTTCCCCAGTTTTGATAAGGGTTCATCTTTAGCACCATGGTTGCGTGAGGGAGAGGAAGGGAGGGGAGGGGAGGGAGTCAATATTTATTAACTCTTGAATAGCCGCAAAAGTGTTTCGCGCCAGTCTTCCTTTACATCAAATGTATGTCTCATTAGTACTTGTGACTTCCATTGCAGTTGACAAGCATGTATCATAATGCTCTTTTTTACCACCACCACCAGCACCAAAACTTTGGGGCCGTGATTAATTCTCAAATGTTTCAAAACAGAATTCGATTCCAAAACTGTATTCACCCCTGGCCCAGTTATTTAGAATAAAAAGTAGCTTATCTCCCACCGCATCAGTTAAGTGGTATTTGTTCGAACTTGATGCGAACTAACCTGGCTCTCGGTTTTCCGGAATGTGTTCCTTTGACAAAAAAGATAGCCACAACAACGGCTGTTAAGATGGAGATGAATACAACTGTGACTACGACGATCACAATAATCTGAGTTTGAATATCTGTAAAGGAAGAAAATACACAAGAGAAGCGTCCTGACATTAACAACATCCAAGGAAGAGACAGGACAAGAAAATGGGTGAGCGAATCAAAGTTGCCCTTTACAACGCCAGTCTACAGGAAGGTTGATCGTGGGCGCAATACTGATCAGACCATAAAGTACCGGGTTTTATCAACTGCAGACGTCGCTGCCACTGAGTGATGATATCGGTAACTGTCACTTCACATGACTAAAATGGCTGTTGGTCTGACTGACTAGCTAGCTGGTTTATGGTGTTGTAGCTTGCATTGGTAGAAATAGATCTAGAGAGACCAAGAAAATTACGGGTAAGAGCGTTTTAAGGGGCGCGCGTCAACTGGTAGTGAGGCGTTTTCCTTTTTAAAAGTCTTGACGCCACCAAATTTATATTAATAAGTGTCTTCACTCTTATAGCTACGATTCAGTGCCCGAAATTTGGGTAAAACGACTGCCCAATTATGCATAACGCCACTTACGGTTGACCTTCGTCACTCAAAACGCCTTTGCTTAAGGCCATTTATTTGTTAATCGTTAAGGTGAATTGTTTCGCTGACCAGCGCAAGCCATGTTTAGAAGCCCTGTAACGTCTACATACCCGGACATGGTTGATTCTTGCAGCTTTGTGTTGGCAAAGTTGTGTTACAGTGCTCACAAGTTCTGTTTCTCATTTCAATTCCTTCATTGCATGACTTGGAACAAGTGCTCCAACTCGACCATTCCTCTGCAAACCAGTTAGGAAAGAAAACATGAAAATGGTGCAATATGTTTCATATGGCCCTACCTGATCAACCTAACAACTGTCTATAACACTATATCGGAAGCTAGTGCAAACTGAATTTTAATATCTTTTCAACTGATTCAGTACTTTCACATAGACCATAATGCACCTTGTTTACCCCCTACCCGCCCCCCGCCCCCCCAAATTTTGCATAACCATTGTTTTCAATTTCTCTTGGGTATAATCCGAAGAGAAATCGCAGACGATGGTCATGCAAGGTTTTGGGGGGTAAACAAGATGCATTATGGTCTGTGTGAAAATGGTGAATTAAGTTTGAGTTCCACAAACTTTACATATCTCAACGCGAGTGCGTGTTATTCCTAGGTAGAGAATCCGGAGACTGTGGCCACATTCAGACTTCATTGCATTTGGAGAGAAATCTCTTACTGGCCGCAGTATCATCCGATCAAATGTTGCAAGCTTCGTTACTTACTCCAGTATTTATGATCATTTAAGGAGCTAAACAAAAAAAAAAACTCGAAAAAATGTGAATGAAGGGATCACGGTGGTCGGTTGCTAGGGCTTTTCCTCCCAATGCCTCTCAAAACTGAGAGTATTAGACCATAGACAGAAGTAGAATGCATCGAATGTGACGAAACTTGGCAGGGAAGTAGTTTGATAAATTACCTGTTTATTGGTTTTTCTTTCATCCCATGTGACTTCTGTTGTGACGTCATAAATGATGTCCAAATTTGGCATCCGAACAAAAATTCAGGAAAGAAATAGTAAAAATTTTACTTTAGTTTTCTGTATAGAATTCTATGATTTCTAGTGAAAACCCCATCTCAATCGGATAAAAAGGAGTAAAGTTACAGCTAATTAAAGAAATTCAAATTTCCCCCAAATGACCATATATGGTCAAAATTAGGGGTATTTTAAACGCGAGAACATTGAATGTATTGGAACAGGAGCAAGGACAAAGTTGCTTAAAATCAAAATTGTAGTTTTTTCTACTTAGGGTATGTGGTACTATGACACGTTTTTCGTCTCGAAATACGTCATTTTGACGTCACAATGACGTATTTCGTGACGTAATCGCGTAAGTAAGTAAAAAAAAGTAAGTAGAAAAAAACTACAATTTCGATTTTATGCAACTTTTTCCTTGCTCCTGTTACAATACATTCATTGTTCTCGCGTTTAAAATCCCCCTAATTTTGACCATATATGGTCATGTGGGGGGAAATTTGATTTCTTTTACTAGCTGTAACTTTACGCCATTTTATCCGATTGAGGTGGGGTTTTCACTATACATATTCTTTTTGTGTAGCAAAAATGTCTGTAATGTTTTGAACACTGCTTTGCAAGTTTTTAATGTTGTTACTAAAAAAAGGTGTCACTTATGACGTCATACTTTCAAGAAACGTCAAAATACCTTTACAATGGTAAAAATTTGAAGAAAATTTTTCTCTAATTAAGATGTTTTAATGTCTTGCTTCATTTGGAATATAAAATACTGCTCTGTGAGCCAAAAATTGAATTTACGAAGTTGCGGGAGGAAAAGCCTTAGCAACCGACCATCGTGGATTAGTTTCTAAGGAAAAATGTTCATCAAGTATATTAATTCTGAGTTGATGGAAGAGCAGATGGCTAAATATATACAAAACTAGTGAACGAGCGTCTACGAATATTTGACAACGCTGATTTGATTCCTCTGAAGAACGTTTTTAAAGCGCTGGCTTCTTCATTTTTGAGCGATATCCGTACCTCTCATCAATCTTTCCCCCCCAACTCCCCCACTACCATTTCTGGCACTTTAACTGTCCAGTTCATTATAAAACTTTTGAGGGACATCAAGAAACGTAACTCTTTTCTTTTGATGATTTGTTGAATTGTTGTTTAGTTTCGGGATCAAAAAATTCATAAAAAAGTTTTTCTAAAACTTCAGGTATCTCGTCCCAGAATTGTAAGTGCGGGGATGGTGTTGTGTTAGATTATGCCAGTAGAGGAACCGGTTTTTCCAAACTAACAGTCAACCCTCCTAGAGGCTGTCCGGAAACAAGTGACCCACTTCCCAAGATAGAGGTCATGGGTGTGGGTAAATGTCGTGGGTAAAAAAACGTATTTAAAAAATGACAAAGTAAAGCGGTAATTGAAAAAAAAAAAAAGAAAAGAAAAGAAAAACGCTGTAGAATGTTTATAAAGCGAAAATCTCCCACTCCTTGATTGCCCTTTTCACGGCTTCTTCTTCGTCCTCTTTCCGATATCTCCTTAGCCATGTGGGACTTGGGTCCCCTTTCACAACATAACTGTATAAAAGACATGTTGCCGATGAGGATTTATCCATACCAGAACGATCGCCGCGAAAATACACGAAACAGACGTAAAATATGTCGAAATGTGCATTTTGCAGAAAGTATGGGACAGCTCAATAACTCGTTAACGGCCTACAAAAATTAATCCTTATTCGATCTACAATTCCAAGAGGGTCTCAATGGGGTGGTGGCATTTACGGTTATCGGCTAAAATTTTGGCTCTTTTACGGCTATCGGTTAATTTTTTTCACTCCAGTTACGATTAAAAAATTAAAAATTAACTTCTTTTGTTTCAAAACGTTAAATATTAATTAACCTGTAAAATAAAGGTCTTAGGATCATCTCGGGATATGAAATAAGCTATTCTTTTGAAAAATTTAACATTTGATAGATCATACTTTTTATAAAGTATTCCACTTCTAATATTATTTTACACATAAAAATGTCAATAGTCAATTTAAAAATAATCTTTGTGAAAAAGCAAAGCACACACGCGAACGCCTCACTCAAGGCCGGAGCGCGACATTCATTACAACAGAAATGGCCGTTTTCGCACTAAAGACGGATTATTCGTGTGAGACGGGTTATCCGTTTGATGATTCGCGTCAGATAGGTAATACGTCTTAATTTGAAAATGGAATAGTTTTAATTTTGCATGAACAATCCGCCTGACTTTATCCTTCAACTTCGACGGACAGTTTGAAGACGGGATTATCCGTTCCAGATAGCCTCTGTACCACCGCCTCTTCCCCTCAGAAAAAAAAATCGGAGACGGGGTGTCTGTCGGGAAGGGGGCGACTGTACACAGGCTAGTCTCAGACGGATAATCCGTTTCTAGCTCTAGTGTGAAAACGGCCAATAACAAAATTCCCGTGTCCAGTGTTTTTAATGGTAGCGAAGGACTGTACGGAACCACTGTCAGCCGTTTTGCCTTTTCCGTAGGCCTTATTATTTCGCGCGGCTAATGCGTTTCGGGTCACGTGGTCCGAGCGAGTTCGCCACCGCAATGCCTTGACCGAAATTGCGTGGGAAGACGCCGTACAGGGACTAGGCCTGGCAATGTCTGCCGTAGCGTCAGAGAAAAACAGGGAAATGTTGTTTATCGGCAACTTGTTTTACAAACAGTGAGATCTCTTCGTGTTTTTTCACTAGTGTTTCGAGGGCACGACCTCCTGAAAATCGCAAATATTAATCCCCAGCAAGAAGCCACACTTTCGCTCTGGAAAAAAAAAAATTAGTTCCCCGAAAGCGGCGGAAATAGAAATGGGTCTTGGTCTTCACCTAAAAGGCGCTTTACCTAACGTGCGTACGGAGCCACACTAGCCGCGAAATAAAAAACGCAACCATAAGTGAGTTTAGTACCTTCCTTAAAAGTAGCAAATGTAGGGAACAATTTCTTTTACGGTTAACTTTTTTTTTTTACCCTATTTACGGCTAACAGATAAAATTGTTCAATTTTTACGGCTATCGACTAAATTTTGCCGTTTTGCGCCGATCGGTTAACCCCATTGAGACCCTCTTCCAATGATCAAGGGAGTTTTATAGTGTATTTTGTAAGCAGTTTGACCGAAATGAGCATTTTTCTCCTTTTGACTTTAGTTCGGCTGAAATTAAGATCAGCCTCTGAATCTATTCAGCCGGTCTAAATAATCTGGGTCGGCCTTAATTCGAATTTGGCTCGGCTCATGAAAAGTTCAGTATCTGAACCGGGACAGTAAGGAACCAGCTTCATGATCAACGAGCTAGACTGTATGTAAATTTTATTGCCTAACCAAAAGTAATTTTTGTTGCTTTGTGTACAAAATCTTTGCTGTAACGATTCTGAAATATCATACCTTAAACTGAAAGGACGTTTCAGTCACGAATGTTGAAATCTTTGAGAAAAAACAGTTCAGTCTCCAGTTTTTCTTTACTATTTATTGTAATCTTAACTGCTGCTAATTTGAACATGATCCTTGTAAGTAAATATGTATAGCGCTACTATCTTGGGCAAATAAATGGAAACCTAGACCGCCCCTCCCCCCCCCCCCCCCCAAATCAAGGATGGGAAAATGGCGCGTTTTTGCCCTTCGCGCGGCTTCATCCTTGATTTGGGGGGGGGGGGGGGGGGGTGGGGATTTGCTGTTGCATTTTATTTTGTTCAAGATTGTAGTTGTAATAAGCCTAACTTAATCATACTTACCCCCCTCGAATAGTTTTAACTATTTGTGGGTACTATTCAAATTATACATTATCTGTTTCTTCATAAAGTGTGTCGTTGTTTGTTTGTTGTTGTTTTGTTTGTAAGTTTAACGTGACAGATGGTCAAACATGGGTGATCAGATTACAAGGGGTAGAAGGCCCAAACGCGCCTGATCGAATTGCGTTTTGTGCATTCCATTCATTCTTGGTGGAAAACCAAACGAACACTGTCTAAATACACGCGAACGCATGCGTAATAACAAACTGTAGATTAAGACTGCGGGCTCCTCTTGTCGCCTGGAAATAGGACCCGGGGGGTTACTCCTTTATATAAGCCATATAGGTATTTGCCACCCCAAAGGATAGGATTTTTCAGGCGTTTTGGTCTGAAAAAGGGTATAGACTTTGCCCATTTTGGTGTGGAATCGGGTATAGTTTTCGAGGGAACTACGGGAGTGTATGAACGTATTTATCGTTTCAATTTCAAATGAGTAAGAAAGAAAGAGAAACTATGCGAATTGGAGATAGATTTTAAGAAATTTTTTTTGTTGCTGATCTAATCTAAGTAATGATGACAAAATTTCTTAGAGGCCAGATCTGAAAACAGGTATGGATTTTAGAGGCCAGGGGCCCGTTTCTCGAAAGTCCCAGTAACTTTTCGGGCCCGAAGGCAAGTCGCAAGGAGGAAAAATTAATTGTGTAAGAATAGAGTCCCAACTTGTTTTTACATTTTGCAGTCTAAAAAAATCAGCTTGTACAAAACGAATCGGTCTTGGAAAGAGGAGAACAGATTCTTTGTGGTCACACTGTTATTTTCGCTGCAGCTTTTATCCTCTCTAGTTTACTCTTTCATTACATAGTATAATTAACAATTATTCTTTGAAATCGAGGTGAATAGTGGCAAAATATTTACCGAGCCATGAAGTGGCGAGGTAAATATTCCTAAAGCCACTATTCACCGAGATTGAAAAGAATAATTGTTTTAGTATATACACACGAAGTGATCTCAACAAAATCAGAGAGGAAACCATTAAAAAGTACGATTTGATTGACAGATCAGGTCAGCTAGACACGCGACAGTTTAAAAATAGATCTTTGTAGAATTTTCAAACATGGCAATTCACAGGCTTATCACTTCGCAAACAACAGCGTAATGACTTCAATGGAACCGCTAAAAGTTTGAATTGTTTCCTTACCTGAAAAGAAAAGAAGAGCTTTGTTGTTTTCTGTTGACTCGCCAAGTTTATAGCCGAAAAGGTTTGTTGTGTCGTTCTTCGCATGAAGTGCTGACAAAAATGGCGATTCGGTTCCTCAAGGTAAGACGTCGTTTTCATGTAGCATTCTTTCTTGTGTTTAATTGAAACGTAGAACTTCTGCAAACATTTGCTTTCAAATTTGTTTGTCATAAATAAACTTCGTTGTTGGGCCAATTTTTCTTGTTAGGAAACGCTGAGTTCTCAAAACGGCCTCTTCTTATACATTCTAGTCATCAATAACATCTATCGCATAAATGAAAGTAGAGCTGAAAAAGACCGAATGCGCAGGTTTTGTAAATAAGAGTCCGGCCGCCCCAGCCGGAGGCTTTATCACTTAGACAAAGAAAAGCACACGCTGTAAATATTTCGCTTTTCCACGGCGTATGAATAATGGTGCCAGTATAAGATTACATCTTTTTACATTTTATCTTTGTTTTTCTTTTTTTGCCTTTGACAGCCTTAACAGGGCTTAATCAAGAGAGGATAAAAGGGACAGAGAAGGCATCCCCTATACACACCCTATTCCATAGGTAATTCGTCTCGAGTTATTTTTAAGACCATAGATCCCAAGGGGGATTAGACAACAGCCAATCACATAGCATGAATGTGTTCCGTGTGGATGAACCACGCTTAGGGCTAGAGCCACGCGTCCTTCACGAATTGACGCAGAAAAAAATGGCGGAAGACGCGGAGAGCGATATTGCTATTTGTTTTGTCGACGAAAACGACTAAAGAGAGGTTTCTGCTAAAGCTGTGTCAGCGAAACAGAAATTAAAAAAGAATCGCCCTTCCTCTCTTGTATAGAGCTAACAGAAGAGCAGGGAAATCCTTAACACACTGAAAATTCTCTTAGGATCATTTATAATTTACAGTTTGAAGAGAGCAATTTCTGGTTTGATATTTATTCTTTTATTAGTCTTTCATTGTTCAACAAAAATAACACTTGGCGTCCTACTTGCTTTATTATACAAACTACCGGTTTCAATAGACCGGCGAAATTTCTCATTTTATTAAAGCACTGAGGTTACGACAACTTCGAGTTAAACTGATTTCACGGGTTGTCAAAGAGTCCAGCGATTCCCTTTTCCCAGGTGAGCGCCGACTCATTTCGCTTCAATATTCAGAAATGCTCTCGATCTCTTCACGCTTTCATTGCCTTTCGCCCGACATGTTTTGCACGGCGTTTAGTCATGCGAAACCCCCACGAAACATCCACGCAACGCGCGAGGTAACTATATCCCGATTCTAAAAATAACTCGGGACGAATTACCTGTGGAGTAGGGTGTGTATGGGGGATGCCTTCTCTGTCCCCTTTATCCTCTCTTGGGCTTAATGCATGACGCTTATTCGCCACAAGTTTTGAAGCCTAAAAAAGCAAGTATTTTGATTAGCACTTTTTGAAACACCTTTTTAGCTCTTTTTGGTCTGGTTATGAGCCCTCCCTGGATGTTATAGGTCCCCCCTCGGACGTACAAGGGGCGGAGGGACCTCTGAGTTTTTTTTTTTATGTTTATGTTTTTTTCCAGACGATAAAACATCAGAACCTAACGTCTTCAGTAACTATTTGTTCATCCCTAGCGCGTATTTTGAGACAAGTTTAGTGATGGTTACGAGATATGACGTCATAGGTAGCGGTTAGAGTGAAAGTGCATGTTCTTCCAACTTTTTTCTACAATCCCCCATCAATCCCCCGCCCCCCCTTGTTCCGCGGTGTGGCTATGAATTTGCGTGTACGTCCGAGGGTTGAAAAACTTTTACGAAGTTGTATAGGCCCATGGCTTACAAGTGGAAGTTTACGGAAACGAGATCTCGCAAAATAGTGGAAGAGTGTCTACATAATTAATATCTTATGTTAAGTATTCATCATCCAGTTTACATATCTATACTTATATCAGTCGTAAGGAAAAAAGGACACGTTTTGAAAGAAAAAAACTATAACTATCGAAAGAAAGGAAATAACAATCATAAAAAAAGAAACAGTTTAAAAACAACTGAAAGGGGCCGCGTTAAAGGGCAATGAAAATGAAATATTGAAAGTTAATTAATAATACAATGCAGGTAATTGTTAATAACAGCACACCAGTTTCGATATTAAAATTCATACTTGGCTTCGAGGCTTGAGTGAATCAAACGGAAAGAAATTACCTTGAGATTCAGGGATGAATATAACATTTCTTTTCTATTATTCCCCCAAACCTTGGAGTCAAATGTGTATATCAAAATATCGAAACTCGCGTGTTACATAAATAAAAGGTGTACAACCCTTCGTCAGCTGAGGTGCATGAGAGCGCCGCGCCAAGAGAGTTAATCATGTCATCTTTTCTTCTCGTTTTGCTAGCAGGTAAGTATAACCCAGGTTTCGCAATAAGAATGTCTGAAACAACTCAGATTTCAGGGTATTTATTTCGACGATGTTTTCAAAACTAGCGAAAACTCTTTCTTAGTTTAGAAAACAGCAAAACCAGTCGATATACTTTTGCTCTGGAAAGTTTTGAAAAGGAAAACTGATTGGTTTAAAAGACTGATCCAATGTACAAACAACAGAGTACTAGGGTTTTAACTAAGTCAAAACATCAGCTTGGCATGAGATTGTCTGAACGGAGCGAGTTACTCCGAAAGACGAATACAAATTGCGAATTGCCGCCTTGCAGTGAGTAGGGTTAGGGACCTCGCAGCTGCTGCTTTTTTCATCATGTTGTTGAAAAACTGAATATTAGTAATATTGATTATTCAGTTGGCAAGATATGTTATCAAAAGTTAAAAAAAGTTAAGAAATTGCAAAGAACGGCTTACGATTTAGTCAATAACTAGTTACTTCTAGTTTTTCCAGGTCGCTCGGAGACTTTCTTCCAAACATTTGCCTGTTTCTCGGCACAATTTCAGAAAATGAATTATGGATTTTTCTATTTGCAGATACTTCTCAAAAGGCAGATTACAGTCATAAATTAAGAAATATCTTTGCATATTCTTGCATTCGTTATTTTCATCTTTTTTCAGCAATTTGGCAAATTCGTTTTCACATAGCCCTGACCCCTTTCGCTTTTTTAAATTCTGTGCTGATGCCACTGACTTGCGTAACGTTAATGATTACATATCTAGCCAAATTTATGAAAATTGCATCAGCTGACAACTCTAGGGCAAACAGCTTAACTTGACTTAAATATAAGGGGCCAATATGGCCAATATTATAATTAAATTCAGCTCGAACCCATAAACCTTTTAACGTGAGTCTCTTCTTGACTCCTATAAATTAGCAAAAAAATATTTAAGTCTATCAAAAAGACAGTCTTAACTTCAATCGGCGACAAAATTGTTGAGACATTGTACTTAACTAGGGTCACTTCGGAGAACAAAAGAATCCGCACCCCTCCCCTGTCCCCTCCATTCAAAGTTGGGGTGTTTGTTGTTTTCTATAGGTAGCTAGAACAAGGGCACAACATTGCACGGAGGGGATGGGGGAGGAAAGCAATATTTCCTCCTTTTGAAGTTAATAAAACGTAAAAAAGCCCAGTTTTGGTTGAAGTGTCTCAACTCATTTTGTCGCCGATTGTTGGTCATCTCTTGTTTTACGCCCTATAATTACGACCGAAGCAACTTGAGACGCCAACCCTGGGCAGAAAATTTAAAACCACATCCCCTGCAGACCTGACACAGCGATGCACATCGGTGCAAGAAATCCTTTCATTATAGCCATCAGCCTGAAGCATTACAATAATTTGGCACAACAAAATTAAACCAGACACATGATCGTTGAACTGATTCTCCAATAAAGAGACTTACTGACCATACGACACTTGTTCAGCACTCTCCCTGCTAGGTATTGTCATGGAAACCTGTTCACACCCTATGGGAAGTTAGCTCAGGGCCTGAGCTTGCCGATGAGACCAACCAAGCCGGAAAGTGCTCATATTCTGGGCCTTTTCGAGGAATGTTCTCAAAAATTCGGTTAGATATATATTGGTAATAAACAATCAAGTGACTAACGGCATGACTGTGAATTGCACGCATCCAAACTTGGTCAACGAAAGCTGATTATGAGAAGTTAGCTGGGGGGACTAAAGTCAGCCAGGAAAGGCATAATATTTTGAATGTATCAGATAATGGCCCATATACGTGTAGCTGTTTTTAATAAATATCATGATTGTTTTCCTTCCAAATCAACAAAAGCGCATTTTCAGACAGGACGAGAACGTGTCACGTCTCATGTGTCAGACTTCTCTAACTCTCTAAGGTGAACAAAACTAATAATGTCGACTCATTAACCATGTATTTACAAGAAAGAATAATCGCTCTTGCTATTTGCTAGTGTACTATTCTGGTAGATTGGCTTATACTAAATTTTACATTCATTGTCTTTCTTGTAAGTTGTATTCATCCCTATTCAAGGTGAACAAAACTAATAATCTCGACTAATTAACCATGCATTTACAAGAAAGAATAATCTCTCTTGCCTATACTATTCTGATGGATTGCCTTATACCAAATATATAGAGGATATTACACGGTGGCGAGAAGATATGAATTTTATGTTCGAGTGGCAAGAACAATATCTCACGAGTGAGCGAAGCGAACGAGTGACATATTGTTCTTGCCACGAGAACATAAAATTCATATCTTCGAGCCAACGTGTAATGTTCTTTTTATTATATGGAGAAACCAATTCAACAAAAGCAAAAGGCGGGAATCGTGACGTCATTAAACGATACGACACTCACAAAGGTGACATACGGAAAATACGCCACTCGGGTCCCGGATGAAGTGGCGTATGGAATCTACGAGTGGTTTAGTTCCCAGTAAAACACTCTCCTCCATATAATAAAACATTGTATTTCTTGTAAGTTGTATTTCACCCTATACAGACCGGGCTTCTTATTGCTCCCTGCGACCGGAGGGAGAGGGAGGGGGGCTCCACTATATATATCCCCACTATATCTTCAAAATCAGTCATGCTACGGCCACCAAACTCATTATTTCCAACATCTGTGTTTAACTTGATTGACACATACTATGAATGATGATCGATGACGTCATATTTTCGAATTTATTGGCAGAATCCAAATGTCCCTCAAAGTACACATGAAGCGAAAAATACTTAAATAGTTAATAAGTGTTTGATAAAATCAAGAAGTTAGCTAACATATATAAAACCTCTAACAATAGCATTAATGTCATGGTGACATCATTTATTACTAAAAAGGAACTGGAAGAATCCGCCATCTTGGATCTGCGTTCTATTTTATAAATCCGTGTAAATCCAAAAAAGATTTTCATAGAAAACTTGATCTGAGTATTAAAGGATGCTAAGGAAGCAAAAAAACCTGCAAATATGCAATTCCGAGAGAAATGAACACTGTTGAAATTTACATTCAGCATCTCCTATATTTGGTCATAACTTGTAAACACTTAATGACTGGGCCTAAGGGAAACAGTTTATTTTGTTTTCCGAGAAAGTCAATGTTCGCCAAGGGAAACATTAAGATAGATTGAAGCAGGAAATTCATTAAACCTTGCTGTATTAAACGGTGGTCGTCGGTAAACCTTTGCGGGTGTTCTGTTACCCCCTGACGTCATAGATTTTGCAATGTTGCCCTCTCAGAGGCGGGAAACAGTTTCATTGTTAGATTTAATGTGACTTTGAAGTAACTAATGAGAGCGCCCTCTATCGGGAAGAGATTTCCAGCTATATAACAATAAATCATGTTTTTTTATCTCAAAAAAGTCACTAAGAAGCCTGGATTTCATCAACAGTGACTATAGCTTTGATAAAATAATGCTTCTTTACGTGTAATATACTAATTCCATTGGTAAAAAATGAATTAAAAACTATTTTAAAGGAAGAAAAGTAAAAAAAAAAAAAAAAAATGGGTGCTAAGACTCGTTTGCCAGGTGGGGCTCCAAAAGCCCTCTCCGGTTCTGAGTAGAGTTAATTGTATCAGAAGCATATAACCCTGTTTTCAGTCAATCACGATTTCTTTGCAATTTTTAGGTTTGATGATAAAGAATGCAATAGCAAGCCTTCACGGTAAGTCCTCCCCACAATAAAACCTGAATTGATAAATGAATGAATAAATGATTTTAACGTTGATGAACATTTTATACAAAAAATTGTAACGTAAATTTATACAAAATGTTTATGTCAACGCAATTCAAGGAAAAAGTAGCAAAATTCAACACAATATCTATAGAAGCCTTAGAGAGATATTCAACCTCAAACAAATGAAATACCAGCGGTCGATCAAACGTGTTCTAAAGGGATCGCAAAGCAATAAGCAGCTCCTTCTCACCGACTGGACTTTAAGTGCCAACTAGAGTATAAACAAGGAGCTTCCTCTTCCGTGTTCTCAACTTTTACATGTATTTAAAACATCAAAGTGGGCACTGCAGGTTAAAAATAAACTGGTAAATAAGCAGACTGAAAAAAGTACTTCTTCAATTCATAGTGACTCGGTTGGTTGGAGGAGATAAGCCTTTTCAAGGTCGAGTAGAAGTGTTCTACCGAGGAATTTGGGGAACAGTATGTGACGACGATTGGGATTTAAAGGACGCCACAGTAGTTTGCCGCGAGCTTGGATTTTCAGGGGCTATTAGGGCATACAGCAGGGCGACCTTTGGGCAAGGAAGTGGACCAATATGGATGGATGACGTACAGTGTGATGGACAGGAGAATTCGTTGACAGAGTGTCGACACCAAGGATGGGGTGAAGAAAACTGTGGTCACAGCGAAGACGCTGGTGTGAAGTGCTCTCAAGGTAAGAATAAACAAACAGTTTTAACTTAAAAGTGTTTTTACAAGCTCATTATGATATCATATCTTTGACCAATGTAAAGATGAAGTCGACCAAAAAGCTAACCAAAAACGGTCCAAAATCTTTTAGCTGCTGTTCGCTTGGTAAATGGTACAGATTCGACCCTCCAAGGCCGAGTAGAAGTTTTCTATAATGGAACCTGGGGAACAGTATGTGATAACGGATGGGACCTTACAGACGCCAACGTCGTTTGTCGTGAGCTTGGTTTAGGATTAGCTGTTAAAGCATTGACGTCCTCGGCATTTGGAATGGGAAAAGGAAAAATATGGATGGATGATGTACAGTGTATAGGAAGTGAAAGGTTATTAGCAGAGTGTACCCACAGAGGCTGGGAAAAAAGTTACTGTGATCACAGTAAAGACGTGGGTGTAGTGTGCAATTCAGGTAACGAGATAATTTTCATTTTAAACAAAAATGGGAAGGAAGTATTGGCAAATATCACTTTTGTACGGAAATGGCTTGACGTCGAACGGGAAGCGATCTTTACTATGGACTATGCGGGGATACCTTTTAAAGGTTAGAGGTATATAAAAGGATAGGAATTAAACTACTTGGAAAGCAAGGGGGAAAAAGTGCCATTCAGGTACTTGAAATAGGTCTTTTGAAACCTAAAAGTGTCAAAAGACTTAATATCTGAAGGCTGATCAATATATCTTTTTTTTGTCTTTTTTTTTTTTTTTTAAAGAAATACCTTGGTTGTTCGGTAACTACACTGGGGGGCAAAGTCTACGGAAGCGATATTGAACGGTCAGCTGTCCGCTGTTGAAATACAAATGAGTAACCTTTTCCCTTACTGACTTAGGAATCTCGGTTTAAAATTTGGCCATAATGCTTTATGCTGTAGGTCTTCTTGTCGTAAAATTCAGGTGTAATCAGGCTCGTAATTTCAAATAGTCCTTTTTTATGCGCTTGGCCTATTTTAAATTACTCGCCTGATTACTCCCTGATTTGTAATCCACTCTGTCCTATTACAATTACTTATTGTTATTCCAAGGAAATCTCTTCTGGAAAGAAGAGAGTCACTCAGAACGAGGTTGGTATATATTGATCAGTAAAGTTAGGGTAAAGAGGAGGCCGGATTTGTCAGAAAATTAATTAATGTCTCGTTGTTGCAGTTCGCTTGAAAGATGGTGGAGACGTACATACCAGCTCGGGCCGAGTGGAAGTTTTTTACGGTGGAACCTGGGGGACAGTGTGTGGTTATGCCTGGGACCTAACGGACGCCAACGTAGTTTGCCGACAGCTTGGATTTGAAGGAGCTTTCAAAGCAACTACATCAGCGACTTTTGGGAAAGGAACAGGAAAAATATGGATGACTAATGTACGGTGTACAGGAAATGAAAGGTCATTAAGGGAATGTAGGCACAGCTGGTGGGAGGTAAAGAACTGTGACCACGATGAAGATGCTGGAGTAGTGTGCAAGTATGCAGGTATACAGACAATTTAGTTTATCTCAAGCTTAACTTAATGTATTTTATGGAATTTTTGGCCGACCCTCAGCAGGCTAATTGTATTTTCTTCAGACAGCTATCTATAATCCTAGCTTACTTTATTTTCTCTGTCATCATCAGCTCGTCTAGTACGAGGGCAATCACCGCGGGAGGGTCTTGTGCAAGTTTACTACAATAATACTTGGTACTGGGTGTGCGCAGATCAGTGGGACAAACACGATGCTGATGTGGCTTGCAAAATGATGGACTTCGATGGGTCACTGTCGACTAATTCTGAACGTCAGGAAAAGAAGCCAAAAGAAACGTGGGCATGGCTGACCAATATACAATGTACTGGAAACGAATCTTCTCTACTTTTGTGCGGTTATGACTCTTCTCTATTATCACAGGGCTGTAAAACGAAAAGACTAGCTGGGGTGAAATGCAGAAAAACACAAGGTAAATATTTCTACATCATGTAAAATATATAACGCCAATAGCAGTCGCTGTCACTGTTATTTTCACTGTCACTAACATTGTCACTGCCACTGTCACTGTCTTCTACACTGTCATCTTCACTGTTGTTGCCACTGTCACTGTAGCTGTCATTGTTACTATCCTGTCACTGTCACTGTCGATGTCATTTTAATCGTCACTTCACTGTCATTGCCGACATTGTAACTGTCGCTGCCATTGTCACTGTCATTGTTTTTGTCATTGTTTTTGTCATTGTCACTGTCCTCTCACTGTCATTGTCATTTCCCTGTTGATGTTAGTGTCACTGTCATAGTGCTTACACTAACACTGTCACTGTGAACGCGAATATTGTTATTTTTCTAATTGTAGCTCGTTTGGTTGGTGAGAGTAAGAAGGAGTACAAAGGCCCAGTGGAAGTATTTTTCAATGGAACCTGGAGGACAGTGTGTGGTGACAGATACTGGGATCTAAAACTGGCCAACATAGTCTGTCGTCATCTTGGATTTCCAGGTGCTCTAGTGGCAGCCACAACGCCATCAGTCGGCAGATATAATTCAGACCAGAGTAAGAAATGGTTCAGAAGTTCGGGATGTAAGCGAAATGAGACGTCACTGAACAAATGCTTCTATAACAGGTTGCTAAGCTACTGTTCTAACAGTAAGGCTGCTTATGTGACCTGCATTACAGGTAATGATAATGATGATGATGATAACGATATTAATAATAATAACCCTGCCCGATTTTCTGAAAGGAAGACATCGCTGATCCGACGCTCGGAGAATTTACAAACGACTACCAGCGCACCATTACCGTTTTTATCACCATGTGTAAAAATGGTTCACATCTTGCCTACTTGTCCCAACAGACTAGCATATAGATGATTAGTAAAATCCAACTAGTGGTCTATCATCAATGCTGCGTTCTGATTGGTAGAGCTACTACTAGGCTATATGTTCTAGCCCACTAGTAGCGAAAAGCGCCGGCTTTTTGGCGTCAAAAAAGGATTTAAGTCTAGCTTTAACTTGCTAAAGTTGTTTTGTCTCGATATTTTTTGGATTTTACCAAAACAATTATTCCTCTCTCCCTCATGGCCTCTGAGTCAATGGCCCATGCTATTGACTCAGAGCCCATTCGGGCTCGAGGAATAATTGTTAAATATAACTTGAAGAAATGTGCGCAGAGGGGTGCTCGTGCAGGATACAATGCGGTAGAAAACCTGTTGACTGATTGGACGGTGACTTAGATTGTCATAGGAAAAGGACCATCTAAGTATGGCATGGATTGATGTTAAAAAGGGCGTATGACTCAGTAGATCATTGATTTTTAAATGGGGTAATATTATTGCACAGGTTTCCGACCTGGTTGTTTAGGGTCGGTCAGCACTATGCTTTGTAAGAGTTGGAACACGGGAGTGGTGGCTGTCTCAAGCAACAGGCGTTTTGTCGATGGAATGATCTGTTTTGTTTTTTTTAACACGGGATTCACCGAGGAATAAAAATACCTTATCTACTTTGTAGACGAGTTTATTACGATTTCAAAAACGACCGCAACGGAATCAATAGAAAAAAGAACTTTGCCTTCGTGATATTCATTCAGAAAACCCCTATTTCATTTGCAATTCACAGAATATCCGAAACTAAAAAATATATATATATACGAATCATCTGGTTTTCACCAAAGGGAATCATCTATTACTGGCCTTTTCATCAATTGGCTTGATTGACTCGAGGCAGAGAGAGCTACATATGGTGTCCTTAAAGGAACACCTTAACTTCTTTCCGGTTATCTTTCAGCCGCTTAGCTTGTTCATTTAACCGCGGATAAGATTTCACATCCACTTGAACTTTTGTGTTTTTTTAGCACGTTTAGTTGGAGGACAAAATCCGACAGAGGGTTTGATACAAGTCTACTACAACAAGACTTGGGGCTGGGTGTGTGCAGATCAGTGGGACAAACACGATGCTGATGTTGCTTGCAGAATGATGGACCTGAACGGCTCATCAACATTAAATTTCAATAACAAAGAATATGAGAAGGGAGGTTTTAGGGTATGGCATAACAATATGAAATGTTTTGGAAATGAAAGTTCCCTATTTGAGTGCGTTCATGACGGTCTAGGATCAAAAAACTGTGAGGGGCAGAGGAAAGCTGGTGTAATATGCAGATCAAAAGGTTAGAAATGTAAATAAATATAATTGTTATAAAGCTGGAAATTTTTTCCCAGCGCGCGCTTTCATTGATTACTTCGAAGTCACGTGACATCTAACAATGAAACTGTTTCCAGCCAAAATCTCGATGTCAACATTGAGATTCTCGGGAAGCAAAATTAACTGTTTCCCTCGGGACCAGTCATTAAGTGTTTATTATGAATTAACTAATTTCGGTTTTGTAATGAGAAGAGCCCATATAGATGGTACCAAATCAGGCAAATTGTGAAGTAAATCTATGTCACTGACAACGTGTTTTGACCAAATTTTCTACAGATTTGCAGCGACTCACATTACCTTGCAGTTCATTCCATTCATTCTTACCGCGTTTAAGTGGCCCCATGTAAGGTAATACAAGACAGCCTTGGTTAGCTTTGATTCTGGATTTCACTCATTAGCGGAATTAAAGATTCCTCCTGCTCAATCCGGATGCAAAAGCCCAGGATTCCAAACTCGAACAAGCAAAAATTTTCCAGATGACCTTACATGGGGAATCAGACAACATTAAGTTAAAAAGCTGTGGCAAAAAGACATTTTTTTTTAGTAGTTTGAAACAATAGAGCCGCTTCGGGCGTCTGCACAATAAATTCAGATCCTTTATTTTCACGACAGTTCGATTGGTTGACCTGGATGATGCTGCATCGCAAGGCCGAGTGGAAGTGTTTTACAATGGAACCTGGGGAACAGTATGCGATAATAGCTGGGATTTAAGGGATGCTAACGTAGTTTGCCGTGAACTTGGCTTCGGAGGAGCCCGCTCAGCATATCTAAATGCAGCGTTTGGGCGTGGAAAAGGAATGGTATGGCTGAATTACGTACAGTGCAAAGGAACTGAGAACTCATTAGCAGAGTGTAGACACAACGGTTGGGGACAGTCATGTAGTCACAGTAGGGACGTCAGCGTGGTATGCAGCAGAGGTATGAAAACAAAATTGGTCGTTATCTAGGCACGACGTTGTAATATCATCCTTTTAAACCATGTTTTCGTATCAGGATTTTTTTTTGTCTTTAGAGTCTATTTATCTATAATTCACTGATGCCTGTTTTGCGCATTTGAACACTTTCATTGAATTCACATTAGCGCAGAGAAAAATACGCTATACTTGTTGCTAACTTTAAGTACTACCATTTTTAAAGGCCCATGTTCACCCTAGATGCATTGCGCGCCCTGTACACTCCAGTAAAAAACATTTCGCGTAGTTGAAAATCGCTGCCTTCAATGTGTAAAGTCAATCTTTGTTAATCTTCCACAATTCGCTAAATCTGGTTTAAAAGAAAGTCTAAACAGGTTCTTTTGGTATTTTTCTTTACATCTTTTTGGATATTTTGGTGTGGTATCGAGCCTTTTTCTTTCTGTGAGTGTTTGTTTTCACTGCAGCACTTTCGATGGCGGCGCCATCGAAACGTACGGTTGGAAGTCCGCGTCGACGGGGGTCGCCGAAGTACATTCGTCTCCGTGAATCCGTTTTTTAAATCTCTGGAGAGATGGGAAAGAAGCTCTTGGTTGTAAATTCCACAGACAGCGTGTTTGCCGAGTTCCTTCTACGTCGAATGTTGATGTTCAATTGTAAACAAACTGAGGTCCCGATGAAATCAGTTGAAAGCAAAACAAGCGAGTCAATCTAACATGAACAATGCTTTATTTAATTTAACCTATGAAGCGAGTGATATCCTTAACATAAACTTATCGTCTGGCGTATCACGATTAAAGCTCTAAAGTAACGAGAACTGTTATTAGCAAACCAATCCTTAGCAAAACCTAAAGAAAGTGTAACACAGCGATTACAGCAACAAGGACTGTACGCAGTGCTGATTCGACGCTTTGTAAACACAACTTCTCGCTTATTCTTTCGACAACACATACCTAAGCTTCCTAAGAATTAACACAAAATAATAGATTGAGGAATCAAAACATTTCACAGTCGAATGGGGCTTCAGGAAAATCTCACCTGGTGCTTAGACGTTTGGTATTTTTATGACCTTCATTGTATTCATCGGACTCAACAAAGCATCCATACGCATTCACTACCAGTTTAAATTTTGAACTGCTTTCTGCGAAGTCGGCGATATATCTTCCTCCATTTAGAAAAGAATTAAAGTCTTACTGGCCTCTTTGATACTGTCTCTTTAAGCTTCGGTTAAGTCTGAGTTAAGCGTGAAAAAAGCTAGTCTTCCTCGCAGTCGTTTTTAGTATCGTCACGCAACGCTCTTCAAAAGTGGAAGCCAATCAAAACACTGCATTTAACAAAAGAATAATTTCAAAACAAAAACACAAGCGCGCAAAGCCGTTTTGGTGAACATGGGCCTTTAAGTCTGATAACGTCTGTAAAAGTCAGTCAGTTCGGCCTTACTTTTTTCGAAATTAGCGGCCCTGGATCGCTTATTCTGGAAGGGGGGCTTGACCTAGGTTACTTTTGAAGGTTTGTTATGTTTGGCTGTAAACTATTTATCGACCATTGGGAGGATTCCAAATCGAATCTTTAGAGTGTTGCTGTCATCGCTGTATTTTAATTTGTACATAACTGCCCCGTGGTGACTTTTTCCGCTCAATTTTTATTCTATCAGCTGTTTCAAAATTAACGATACTTTTGTTTGGATAGTTCTTTTTTTATTGCCTTTCCTTAGCTCGTTTAATTTATGGACAATCACACCGTGAGGGACTAGTACAAGTTTATCATAACAAGACCTGGGGCTGGGTGTGTACTGATCAATGGGACAAACAAGATGCCGAAGTGGCTTGCAGAATGATGGGTTTCAGCGGATCCGTAGCTGCATTTTATGGTGACAAACAAAATAACGAAACAGCGAATTCCACTGCATGGCTTAACAATATGCAATGTAACGGAAGCGAAAGTTCCCTATTTTCATGTCAGCACGGTGGCTTTGGATTTCATGTCTGTAAAGCAATTGCTGGTGTTCTATGCAGTTCAGATGGTAAGAAAGTTGCTGTCACGGATGAAACTATTTTCCCTTTTTTATATACTCATATTTTGTCGATCACAACGAGCGGCGCATCCGCTAAATAATATAATTAAGACACTGTACTCGGAGGAGATTTTCCGGCTCCCACCATATGGGTCAAGCTCGCTGATGTAACACCATGGAAAAATGTTTCACTTACCTCTGCTGAAGGGACACAAAAGGGGTCAACGTGAACAGTCTCACTTAAAACGATGTCATACACTAGTATCACAGAATTAATCGTGAAGTTGTTAGTTATATATTATCTAGAAGCTTGAAATAATGACTGCAGCAGATTCCAAGGCAGAATAACAAATTATATATTTTTTTGTTGGTTTAAAATTAATAAATCCAGCCCGGCCAACATCTATTCAAGGAGCAGCTCTATTCAGGGGACACTTGTCTCGGTCCCGAGGGTGTCCCCAGAATATAGGTTCCACTGTACAGGTAGAAACGAGGCTGGAGGTGACCTTGTTTTGTTCTTGTTTTGATACAACCTTCTCTGCCTTATTACGTAAATAATGTTATTCTGATGCTAACTAGTATTTTTAGGCCTAATTTTCATCAGAGAAGGAGGGAGGTTTGTAGAAGGGTCAACCTTAGCCTCCCGTTCACAAAAGGCTTAAGTATACTAAGCCCATAACTGTAAAAGGGCCTGTCGTAGGGGGAAAACCCTAAATCGACCATATAATATCTATCATTATCATCATCATCACTATTACTAATATGGAATTCATTTTACACAGTGGAAAACCCAAATTTACTTTGACATTTTCCCCGCTGTTACAGTTTCAGCTCTATACTACAACCCGAAGTATAATAATTTTCAGGCGAATTGCGCTGTCTTGTTCCGTTTTCTAAATCCGGCGGCTGAAATAATGTTAAATATGCTTTTCCATACACTTTTGAAAAAATACCCGAAATATACGGAAATAAGAACAAGGCCCTCGGGAGAAGAAAAAACAAAGTAGGGACCTTCAAGACGATATTCGCGGTGGGTTACCCATCTGAACAACAATGGGGCTTATTTTGATTGGCGCTACAGGTATATAAAAAAACCGTTTTGGGCGAGTATTATTGCGAGACGCGTATTCCTAGTTATTATTATCAGTACTTTAAAAATTATATTTATTTACTTTATGATCAGTTCGATTGGTTGATTGGGGTAACGTTACATCTCAAGGCCGCGTCGAAGTGTTCCTCAACGGAGTTTGGGGAGGAGTGTGCATGGGACGTTACAGCTCGGATTTAAGGGGAGCCAACGTAGTTTGCCGTCAGCTTGGGTATAAAGGAGCTGTGGCAGTAGCTTGGTCTTGGCCTAACTGGAGATATTATTGGAATCCAAAGAGAAGATGGATGCATAACATAAACTGTATAGGAAGTGAGAAGTCATTAACAAACTGTGATCACATTGTGTCACCAAGAGCCTGTTCCAGTTATAATAATAGGGAATCGGAAACTTGTGTTGTGTGCATTACAGGTATCAAAACCGACAAATTGTTTTTTTATGCAGACAGTCTAATTTATTATTTTCAGTATATTTTTCTAAAATCGAAGTTAAAGATATACAGATGCATGCAGGGTATATTGATAATTACCAGAAAATCATCACCTTCTTTATCAATTTTCTAACATTTTTCAGTCACAACATTTTCTAAAACTTTTCTGAAAGTTAATTAGGACATCTTATCAGAATGGCTCTGTGAAAACAGGTTTTGCCTTCACAAAAGGGAAAACTGACGGACGGGGAAAAACTCTAAAATTCTCTAGGAAAGGCCTTTTCCTGGGGACACTCGCTGGCTGCGGGAAGGCACGAGATCTCTTACGCCTGCTGAATACCCTTGAGACAATGATTACAACAGAACTTGGGTCCAATGTAGAAGTTTAATCCAAGACTATACTGCGGTTAGAGTCAGGAACATAACCAAAGAAAATCTTACAAAACATCGGTGTAAATACTCTAAGTTGATGACGCGATACAGATCAGGTCATGTACTAGCGAGGTAAATTACAGAACACAACAATCATTTGTAAAAGACTTATTGGCTGAAACTTAAGCCTGCTTTGAAACATTAATTACTTTCAAAAGCTACACAGTTGGATAACGGCTTCTTACAGGTTGATTACAGCTTGAAGACTAAATACAATTATGACTTGACAAATAAGTTTACGCTCAATAAATCAACAGGTTGTTTACGGCTGAAAGAAGTTATGACTAAAGAATAAATGATTTCTACACTGGCTTTTCATATTTTTATCAGCGAAAGCAAAATAACTGAATAACAATAAATTATCTCTTCACAGCTCGATTTGATGTCATTAAGTGCTATAAGCTTTTATAAACTAGTGTTCTAGAATCTCATGCCGCGCAAGAACATTATGGTCTGGACTTTTTACAATCCACAACCCGTAATTTCTAGCTATTTCTGACCAGAACAATGTATTATTTGCCTTCAGGTCTACACACTGGCGAAACCTAAGGTGAAAGGACTCAGTTAATTCACAAATTTAAAGCTGTGGGCGGGGTAATTTTACCCACAGAAAACATGCTAAAATGGGAATCGGAAAATGCTTTGATATAGTTTCGTCAGGTATATAACTTATATACTCTTAAATTAAAGTCACGGACATGGGGAAATAGGACTAGAGAAAATAGTCACGATAGTGAATAGGCTACCATCTTTTTATTCATTACTTTATTAAGTGTGTATCCCAAAACTAAGGCAAGAAGTCGATGACAATCTCTATTTATTACCTTTGGAATGGTTCCCTCTTTTCAGATTCTCGAGGTGACATATACACTACTTTGCCCACTACAAGGACAGCTACTTATAAAGTCTATAAAGGCATGTTTGATTATACTTAGTATTAAGGGCCTGTTTGCATGGAGGTGGAGGACCCCAGATAGGTGAGGTAACATGTGGTGGGTCAACCCAGGACAGGCGGGTTACCCCACCTAAGCGGGTTACCTCACCTAACTGGGGTCTCCCACCTCCATGTAAACAGGCCCCAACTATGATTTGCTTATGATGAACTGACCACTGAAAGCAGGTAATAATTAAGTGGGAAATTACAGACAGAGAAGGTCGTTACAAATACAATTTAAGAGACTTAGAATACGCCACTTCATATCGGCTTATTCGATCGGCCAGGGAAACTGCTTTAGTGAGTGGTCGCCCTAACTTTCGCTCCGTTCGTAACCAAACGTGTAGCAGTAAGCAGACGAAACTTTAGGAGCGATCAACCCGAGACAAGTGATAACACTTTATTTTTATCATTTAACCTAGCAGTAAGCTCTTGATCATAATTATTCTATCTTTTATGTCGTTGGTCCTTATTTGAACATAACATTTTTCGCTGAGGTCACTGGTTGCAGGAAAGATCCAGTTTTCTTGGCAAGCCGCTAAATAACGAAATAATCACTGAACTACAACTGAACGGAATTACGCATATTCTTTTAAGACCATCTCTATGTTGGATTTTACTAAAAGAGGAGTGAGGAAAGGGAAACGAAAAAAACAGTTTCATCTCAATGGCTGTGTACTTAGCCTCTCTTTAAAATAGAGACCTTGTGCAACTCTGAAATGACCTATCGTGACTTGTACTTCCACAACGTAACAACCACTTCTTCTGTTCAACTTTTCTTTACCGTTTCAACTCTACTTATTCCACCACCACATCAATTGTTTCGCCCAGTGGTGATGGCTTTCATTTAATGACAGCTTCGATTGTTTCTCTTTTGCAGATACTCATACAACTGCCCATAATCACGTGTATAATGAGCCAACCAGGGAAGTTTCAGCAAAAAAGATAACAGGTGTAATGGCAACGATACAGTTTTATCACGGCTCCATCATGCCGTATTGTACCTTAATTGTTATTGTTTTCATTTCTAATAAATAGCATTAATATCATAACTATTGATGTATTCTCTCTCAAGTGTTGCTGAGAGATGCATAGGTGACATGTGCTATATTTCTCGATCACGAAAAATGATGGAAAAACTCTGAGAGTCTAATTGGAAACAGAATCATTTTAGTATTATTAATGTATGCACCATGAATGTGAAGGCGTCCTTGCAAATGGTTATAATGTGGTCTATTAAACGGATACTTGGCAAGTGATTATAAGTATGAATATAGGAGGTAAAATACGGTAGGCGAAATGATAATTTTTGACTAACAAAAAAAGAATGACAGTCGACGTTCGATTGATTTTTCCCTTCTCGGCATGCATCGAATGAAGAGAATAACTATTTTTGCTCGATAGCTTTCGTATCCATACAACAACAATAACAACAACAATTGCAACAACAACAACCAACCATTTTATATTGCCAACTTAAAACATTTACAATAACAGAATAAATTAAAATAGATCAGGCGAAAAAACTACTCAGAATAGCAAAAAGAACTAAACGAGATGAGTCGGTTACAATGATTATAGGGTTGTATCACACATATAGGTACAGATCCGCAACTCGTAGTGACACTGAGAAGTAAAATAACAGGAAAAATACTTGCTAAGACAATATCCCATTGGTCAATCATCAGAAAGGGTCGAGAAGCACCAAGGTTTACAGCATGTTTAATTGTTTAGTTTATATCATCACGAAACCGATCGAAGAGAACGGCTGACTTAGGATTAATTAGCTATAGCGGCCTAGAGCCCTTATTTTTCGTAAACCATTTATCTGCTTAGTTTGGTTCGATTTGAATCAAAACTTGCGTATTATGATCCGACAAGAGCCATAATGGCTCTTGGTTCCGATACCCTTACGGGAGCATTGTCTCGTCTCATGTAGGTCGCATCATTTCTCTCATCTTATTTACTCCGTTTTCTGAATCACGGGTTTTCATGACCACTCTGTTTTATAAAGCAGTGATATTACAAGGAGGAATTTGACACTGATCACTTAGGGCTTAAATGGTTAAGGAGTGGAGACTGCTGACACTGAAGAACTGACTAGCTATCAACGGAGCCGGAACCAGTCAAAGGCGTTTTTAATTATTCTCTGATTCTTTGAAAAAAAGCCCTGTATTTCCTGTTTGTGGAAAAAATGAGACTAAATATATGAATAAATAAATAAAAAACAAGCAACTCCATCCAAATACTCGACAGAAAAAGGGAGAATTAAGGGAATGGAGTAAAGTACATCATAGTTAAAATAAGATAGCATTGTAATGGTCGGCCGCGCGTGTGTTGTTGAACCCGCACGAAAACGAGGTAAAAGTTTTTACTAACATCTGGCGAGATTTAAACTATGTGGTATCTGAACCAGTCAACATTAAGAAAACAATGTTCTCTAATAAGGAGACGTATAATAGATCCCTATGACTAAATGCAAACGTTTTAGAGCAGGGAAAGATAAAGGGCAGTTAGAGGTGAATCCAAGTTTAGTAGCAGTGCAGTTCTTCTGCAGATGGCCTCATAGTAAAGATCTCGCTAGGCACCTCGAGTGACGGCTATCCGTTGTCAATTATGAATGATTTAGACCGTTTTCATGTTTTTTTTTTTCCATTTAACCAACAAGCAAATGAAACTCATAAAAACGCCAGAAGAAGTTTGAAAAGTACAAATAGAATAACGCCGGTATCATAATTCATTCCGTAGAAACAATTACTTGAATTTACGAGTAAAAAATAGAAAAGTACATGTACCTGGAAATATATGTAACACTTAGTTGAGGCTAGGCTCGTAATGCACCTGATGGTGAAAGAGATTGCGGAAACTGATGAGATGTCGCCCAGTATATCAAACTAATAATCTAGATACATGCGGATGAAGAGATGGTCAAAGTGTCGGGGTGCATGGAAGAGAAGTATTGAATAACGAATAACGGAGATAAAAAGAAAAGGAATAATGAATTTTTCCTCTTCCACCCCGGAGAAAGGGGATAAAGTGTCAATGTTTGTGTAACCGCCGACAGGAAATGGTACATATTGCAAATTATCGATACCTGGTCCCCGAAGTGTCTGTAATAGAGAGGTTAGGTTTGTATGAATTTGCTCCTAAGGGCCGAGATTTTGTGTCCGTTGTACGTATTATTAATAGAGGTTGTTTGTAGAGGAAATGTATGAGAATTTTGTCGGTACATAGGAAACTGTCCGTACTAGAGAGGGTGTCCGTATGGAGAGGTTCGACTAATTATGTTCCCTTTTCACCGGATCCTTTTTTTTTTCACAGACGGCGCAACGGAACAGACTCTTTTCCCCACGGTAGTTGTTTTAGGAATTTGTCTTGCCTTATCTGTCGTGGGCATCAGTGTGCTTGTTTGGAAGTATTATCGTCATTTACATGAGGAAAGGATAAATAGAAAGGCACAGAAGAGTCAACGTAAGAACAGTTTCAGTACGCCAAGAGAAGTCGAAACTCCTCTCTATTTCGAGCTTAGTGGAAGAGGCACAGAAGATGAACAAGAAAGAAGTTACCAGAGATTACAGCATATCGATACCTCCTCCATATATGAGAATGTTGCAGTTGTGTGCAAAACCGGAGTAAACCGCCATGCGGCCTACGAAAACGTAAGAAATTCAAACATATTTGCCGGTTTCAAACATGTCCGTGTCAGCTCTTATTACCCTTGAAAAAAATTTATAAAAACACCTTTCTATACTAGTACTTTCAGTATTTTGACGACAAAAAGCTAGAACCCGCAGAAGATGTTAGGCATTTCGCGAGATTAGTAGTCTGTGCCAGACGTTCGGCCAGAGCAGACGAGCGAAAAGCGGACGAGCAATGAATAAGGGAGCGAACGAAAAAGGGCGAGAAGAAAAAAGGGGAGTGTCTGTTAGCATCTTCTATAGACGAATTTTGGTTTAATCGCTGTTTTCGTGAAAATAACCAGAGAAATTTCAAAAAGAGCTCAGCATTGCGTTTACCTTGATTTACACGTTTTCGTGTTTTTCGATATCGCACAAGTTTACTTTCGATTAGCCGGTTGTATAGTGTATGAGGGTCATTTACAAAACGAACGAGTGATATTGACGTTTCGAAAACATTCAAAGAGTAGCAAAAACTTGTCTGCATATTAAGTCCAGTCATTTTGTATACCCTTTTTGTAGAAATTCTAAGATATCTCGAAATTCCTCTTATAGATTATATTTATGTGAAACTTCACACAACGGAAGGCAAGCACTCAAAGTATAGGAAGCGTCAAACATTTCTGAAGAAAATGCCGGGCTTTAATTCGATTTAGAGCTTAAACTATTGTGACGTCATTGTCACGTGATATTTATTCCGATCGCCTAAAAAATGATATCATAATAAGTTTAGTCTATGTGTGATGCATATGTATAATGGTTTTACAATATATAAAGATAAATTTGTTTAAGTCTGAAAGATTCAAAGATAAAAGGTGTACCTATAACAAAAATAGTTACTGGGTCGAGCCATCGTCATGTGAAAATGGAACGGTTTTAATTTTGGATGAATAATCCATCTGACTTTGTAAATCTGTTTAACTGCCAATCGCCGTCTCTAAGGTTACAACGGCCGGTTTCGACTTTGCTTGGTTACGTCGTCCATAAACGCTAAATTAGGAATTTTAGTCGTACAAAAACAGTAAATAAAGGGTGATGCAGTTCTGCATGTGTAAAATTGTTATTTTGCCCATTTTTAATCGTAAAAGTACCTCGATACCTTAAAGAATACGCTTGTCAAACTTAGCTCCCAAATTTAAAGATTCATTGGAATATGATTGTACAGCAAAAAACTACATTCCATGGCAATTATTTCAGTGAAAGAAAATAATGATCGCTGATTGCTATACGTCGTTCAGCTGCGGAAAACAGCCTGCAAATGCTGGTAGTGATAGTAAACAATAGGGAACTTAAGCACCAGATGTTCTTGGTATCACGGACGCCAACCGGAGGATTTTTGCAGCATGACAGCCACCGCGCATGTCAAGACGTTCCTGAGCTGCGGTCACGGACTTCAAAACGCGAGTTCTCAGGTTGAAACCAGAGGTTCAAATTCTGGGTTCTTCGGAGAGTATTCGTCATACAAAAGTAGAAATTCCTCGTCTGAAATAACGTTTTCTTCGTAAGAAAGAAACAGAACTTAACGCAAATCTCTGAAAGACATTTTCAACTGAATTATTCTGTCGACCGGCGTTCATAATGGTTTCACGTTGTTTTGCTTAATGATTTGCACTTGGCGTGCAAACCGCGTCCCCGATCCAGTTCTGCGCTGCCAGCCATGCCGTTCGTGAATCAAGAACGTCTGGTGCTTAAGTTCCTTAATTTGCAATCTCTACCCCAGAGCTCTTCTGCGCATGCAGAGTCGTTTAAAGGTCACTATTGAAAACAATATTACAGGCTCAACTTACCCGTCTCTCCCCACAGGCGAGCCAAACTCGGTGCGTAAATTAACGCAAGTTTCGATACTGTTTTGCATATTACGAACGATTTAAAGAATTTGTATGAGAAATTCAATTTTGTCGTTAAACCGTCGAAATATAGGTATAAATATAGAAAAAGATTTTACTTACGTAAACTTGGGCCTGTTGTTGCTTTTTTCTGTGTAACCTGGGCTTAATAGGCCATTTCCGAGTTCCCCCGGGCCCCTCAGTTTCAAAACGAGGGTAGGTGCTCAGCCTTTGGTATGGAAATCATTTTTCATTCTCATGCAAATAAAACTCATTTTCACAAGAAAGGTTGTGCACCTAGCCTCATTTTGAAAGTGAGGGTTTTTGGATCTTGGAAGTGGCCTATTTATGGCCATTTTATACGGTTTTGCGGTTTTTCTGGGCAATCTGACGTGCGCTCAGGAACCTCGATGACTGCGTGTTGAGTGGTGAACGCGAACCTTTTATATACGCTCATCCAATTGTATGATTCCAAACACCGCTCACGCGCAATCAGAAGACTATCTGAGGGTAGGAAGATCCATGTTTTGTCATGCAATATTGATTACCCGGATCCCCTCAGTCCATGTTCGCGTTCACCACGCAACACGTAGTCATCAAGGTTCCTGAGCGCACGTCAGATTGCCCAGAACCAAAAGCTTTCAAAACATTTTTCCACAAAAAACACATCGCAATACCCATGAGGTGGGGAAGGGATAAGAGACTGACTGGTGGAGGATTTGGCTCCTTTTTTTACACGGAATTCATAAATTGTCTACTGAAATATGAAGAAAGGCCAATTTAAGCTCCAAAAGCTGCCCCGATATCTCAGGATTACTTGAGAAGTTGCTAAGAATGCAAAAAGTTGCTCGAAATACGAAAAATTACCATAAAGTTCCCGAGCAACTTGTGGAAAGCCCTAAGCCTGGAACAGGCTAAGAGACCACTTACTTCGTGACAGGACGCAAAAAAGAGTGACCAGTCCTCAGAAACATATATAATCTTCAAAGAATTAATGTCATGTGACGTAGCCAAGACTGTGCTCCTGTTCAAATAATATTACCACCACTCTTATGTTAATGTAACTACGATAATGATTTCAAGTCTTGTATATTTTTTGTAAAAATGACATATTACTTGCAGGTTCATGATGGTGCTAAAAAGACGACTTTTCCTCGCACTTTCTAACAGGCGGATGAACGTTTGTAACGTTACAATGGGCAAGAAAGCACTCCGTTAACAGCAGAACACAACAAAAAATCCTCTTAATTATTTCCCGACGTTTTATGTGACTTTTCAACCATTCAGGGGGTTGTTATCAGTTTAAATTACATTTAGTATCCACTTTGTTTCCTTTGTTAATAAAAACACATAAAAGAACCAGACCAATATCCTGCCATCATGACCAAACAGTTGATCAATAAAGGATATATTGTATGACCAAAAAGAGAATTTCTTTCTTGTGGAACCAACCCCGGAAACCTCTTGCGGATAAGATGGTCCCACCAAAACTTGCAGACTGAGCAATCAAATTCCTCCTTTTGTTAAGCTTGTGATATATGATATAAGTTTTCCTTTCTAAAATTGATAGAAAATGACGAATTTAACATTCCAAATTTCCATCTCCGGCAAAACCTTGTTGACAATTGCCCACCGTGAGAACACTGCATTTGTTGTCACCTACTTTTTAACCACTTTATGCATGAAGATACACACTTCCTAGCCTGCGTAGCATGGCGGTTTTGTCGGGAGCACTACTGAGCGGCAAAGCCGCAAAAACGCGCGAAAAGCGAAGAATTTCTTGAAGAAAATAAAAGTTTTTAAGCCTCTCATGATAAGCGACACAAACATAAGAACAGGCAATATTGAGTTATATACGGAGGGACAAGATAATCATTAAATTTTAAGTTAGACTACGCGGTACGAAATCGAGTATCCACTCGTACTTGGTTTGAGAACTCGTACACGCACTCATTCTCGTAGTTGTAGAAATTATCCCGTAGTCAAAACTGAGTTTCATTAGCTAATATTTGATCCTTTTTTTGCCAAAGTTATTTGGCACAGTTTAAGGAACGGCAAGACATGAAGAGCTAACTAAAGCTTCATTTAACACAGGGCATGCGTCCTCTAAGTCCAGTTTTCACTTTTTGTGTACCCTGTTTTATCCGTTATTTCATCTTTCTTTAATTTTTGGTTTTTGTTTTTTTCATTTATATACACAAAACGAAATATCTCCTTGGACCTCTTCTTGGCACACTGTGATAAACAAACTGACCCTCTTTGTAAGACACTTACATCAATCTTTGATGAATTATTTTATATCTTTTTTAATAATAATAATAATAATAATAATAATAATAATAATAATAATAATAATAATAATAATAATAATAATAACAACCTCTTATTGATAGCAAAACTAATTATTAAAACCTATTTTCAATTAATTTCGCTGATGAAGAAAAATATATAATATATATATTCATTCAAAGCACTATTTACAAGTCATTTCATTTCATAAGCTCCCGTTCATTTCGATTTAAAAAAAAAAACTCATTTCAATTAAAAACAATTCATTTCGATTAAAAATGAAATAAAAATATAAACAAGATCCTAAAATACTAATTTACAAGCCCATGCCACCATCACCCTCTAAAATCAGCGGACACACGCTTGGCTCGCGGCGTTTGCGCTAACGTTTGATAGACTTTCAAAAATTTCCTTCCTAAGAAGCTCGTGGGGTTGTAGCAAGTCTGACTACGGACAAAGTACATCGCTGATTGCCCTTTACTCCCCGGAAAAAAACAAAACAAAACAAAACAATAAGGAAAGCAACAACAACAACCAGTGACAGCATTATCAAGAAGTGAACCAGGTCTCTTAGAAATTTGTTTCATAATAAATTAATAATAATTAATAATTAACTATTCATGAAATGGCGGCTTTCCAAGGTATGATATTCTGACCTTCAGTTTCACTGAGGCTAATGTGCCCTAACACGTGGTGTAAAGGCGAGTTCGAAAGCTTAATAACATGAGTTCAAGATCTGAAATCAATCATGTGTTTAATAAATGTTATCGCGCTCATTTCAAAGAATAGCAAGGCCAAATCCAAAATTTCGGTTTTTCCTCTGCGTGCGTGTTTCATCAGTTCAGTGATATACGCTGCAGCCCACTGTTGGGGTTTTATTCATCCCCTTCAGTAAAAGGATATACAAAGCGAAATATTTTCTTGGCGCATTTTGATGAACAAGCTGGCACTCTTAGCTTTTGTTAGGCGAATTTGGATGAGGATCAAATTTTGCTAACGCGGATCAGCAGACTAGAATGAACGAAAATGATGTGTATTGGATTCAGTTCCACAGTCGCGCCCTTCTGAATCACAGACGAAGACTAAAGCGATGTTCACGAAGATGAAAACTCGCGATTTTATTGTGTTCTTGGCCTTTTTACTTTTATTTTCGGGTAAGAAATGTCTTTCCATGCTTAATACTAAATTCTTTTTCACTTTAAACGATATTTACCCAACGTTTTCTTTCATTCATAAGTTCTGTAGCCTTGTTTTCGACACTCCGCCGCCAATGATGTATTGAACATAGCCAACATACGCGTTAACTTCACTGTCAATAAAACTGAAAGAACGATAACGATCAACGACTGGAAATTCATACAGCAAAAAAGAAGCCAAATCGTTTGGAATGTAGAAACTCAAGATGTACACGAGATACCGGTAGAAACTGTACAGTACAGTATCTTTATTAAATCTCCACTATGTGGCTCTTCCGATTTAATTTACAAATTTGGAAAATAAAAGGAGAAAAAAGGCTAATTTACAAATCTAATTATTAATAATAAATGGGAAAAAAAGGAAAAAATAGCTACGATAATATATCGTATATACTATATACATATTAACTTGTTATTGACTTATAAATACTCTAATGACAAACTGTTGTAGTCATGCTAGTTGTCGGTGTGACATAGCTCCAATTGTGCACCACGCTTGAAGCTATTGAGCGTTTTACTATTTCTTGTGTTTGCGCTTAGCGAGTTCCAAGTGTTTATAGATCGAGAATGAAAGGAACGTTGTGCAGTAGCTGTCCTGCACATAGGAACGTCGAGGTTTTCCCTGAATCTGGTATAATTAAAACTACGGATTCCTGTTCTTTTACTGTTGTAGCTATTTAGGAGGAGGGCGCAATTAAGTCCATTTACTTTTTTACAACTGTCTGAAATCACGGACTAACATAGCCCGTACATTAAGTTATGGACCACAAATCGACCAATCGAAGGGAAGAAAACAGGTTAGCTATATAACAAAAACTGTAAAAACTCGGTTGCTATCGTGACGTCAATGTTACGTCAAGAGGACTAATAAATTTTAGGAAAGACGCTAAGTTTAGTGATCATAGGTAAAATTTGTATGGAGTTATTCAGCATTTTAGTATTTTAGTGAGCAAAAGCACTCCTGGTCTCAATTGGGGTTAATCAACGTTAGGGTCTGAAGGCCATGGCGGCACATCACTACTCAAAATTCCCTACAGTGCATCCCCCGGGGGGACCGTTGAATGAAAAATGTGACTTTTCGCTTGGCCTTGATTGTCTGCACTGATAACGCTGACACTCTCAGATACGTAGTCTTTCCGATGTCACTGTTATTTTGCAGTGCTTTTGATAGCCTCGCTCTTTGGTGAAAATATCGGTAAACTATAAATAATTAATAAAGAAATTGTTGTTTTCATTTTCAGGTTCACTACTGCACTATATTGAAGCAGCTGATGCTGGTAAGCTATTTACGTCGTCACATTCATTAGTCTGTACTATGGACAATAGTGTGATGTTTTTACAAGTCACGGGTTAGAATATCCTAAGTGACCGCGCGGCACTAAACCGTTTAATAACAAGGTTGGAGTTGACCTTTGTTGTTGACCATAAAATTATTCTTTAGCCAACTAGTATTTTTCATCCATCAATATAATTTCAGTATGAAAACAAAGGAGGTTTGCTTCATAACAAGGTTAACCTCATCCCCTTACCTCGTATTTCCCCTAGTTTTCCTCGCGAACGATTTAACTCGTTTTCCCCGATCATCTGAGCGCCGTGCTCTACTATTTGAACAATTCAATTTACTCTCTAAAGGACTATAAGTCATTCTCGGAATATCGATCCTCCAAATTCTTCTTTGATGAGTTATAGAAATAAGTCAGTAACGATTAAATTTTTTCGATGTGCTTTTTGACATTAAAACCAAAAGTGAATTCCATAACACCAAACAGTTGAGTCACTGCACTTACGTTTACAAAGGATAACTTTTTACAGCAAACTACGCGCGCACTGTCTCTGAATAAAACAGTTCAAGGTGTGTAGCATGAAAAAAACGAGTCAATTCCAGAGAATTCATGAGTCAGTATTTTCTGCATTGTATTCCACTTTATGAGTGATGCTGTCGGTGAATCAGAAGACGGAGAAACGTGAATATTGAGCTCTGTTCTTTTTTTTCTGGAACAAACAAAAAAATCTCAAAAGTGCACGTTGCTTTTCTAAAACATACGCCACTCTACATTTCCCATAATGTACTTTATTTGCCCCCCAAAATTTTGCATAAACATTGTTTCCAATTTCTCTTGGGACGGCTGTAATACCCAGGAGAAATGAAAAACAAAGGTTGTGCAAAATTTGGGGGGAGGCGGGGGGGGGGGGGGGGGGGGGGGGGGGGGGGGGGCAAATAAGGTGCATTATGGAAAATGTGGAAGTGGCGTATTCTTGGTTTGCAACCACGTGACAAGGCGGCCATGTTGGGGGTCAACACTATAGCACCTTTTTTCTCAAAGAATTTACATGAAAATAGAGTTTAGTTCATCATTGATCATTTTAGCTTAAGTGAAACTTAATTTTATTTCTTAGTTTTATGCTAATCCGGCATTTCACAACCTTCCTTTCGCTTGACCCATACTAGCTGTATTCTTATTGTAATTATAGTTTGAAGATATTCGTTGTAAGGATATTTTATAATTGTAATATAGTTTTTTACTCTTTTTAGTCTTATCCATACATATATTTGTAGTTCTTTTTCGTTAACGATATGTATTTTGTCACTTAATTTTTGTTTTGTAATTTTAGTTTGAGGGCCACTAGTTATTCAGTTGAAGTACTGTCCCGTGTTACCCTCGTTAAATAAAGTTGATTATTATTATTATTATTATTATTATTATTGTTATTATTATTATTAGTTCCCAGAGGAGAGAAATGCTTTTGTTCTTGACCACCAACATGGTCGCCGTGACGTCACGTGCCGCGACCAGCAGTTAGTGTAAAAGAGCCAGCAAAATATCAGTAGCTTTTTTTAAGCAAAACTCTTGAAATTCATGATATAAAATTCGGGGCCAAATGTTTAGTAAGGAATGATTTGACCAAACAGTACTGAGGGTCCATATGGGCTTCGCTGCATGGGCAGTTGTGAGATTTTTTTGCTACACCGAGCAGTTTTTAGTGGAGCTTTGCGTGACGATTCCAAAAACGGCTGGGTGTAGCAGACTAGAATTGATGTAGATTACATGTGTAATTTTGTTTTGACGAGGAGAAGAAAAAGAGTGGATATTTTCGTCGCCCTGGAAGATAAAAAGACTGATTAATTGTTAATTATTTTTCTTGCTCAATTCCTAGTCGTTCGGTTGGTTGGTGGACGTGGGCCTTTTGAAGGTCGAGTAGAAGTGTTTCAAAGTGGAACCTGGGGCAGAGTGTGTGGCTACAAGTGGGATTTAAAAGACGCCAAAGTAGTTTGCCGAGAACTTGGATTTCCAGGAGATCATGCTGCTTACCGCCAAGCATTCTTTGGGCAGGGAAATGGGCCAATATGGATGAATAATGTTAAGTGTACTGGAAATGAGATTTCGTTAGCAGAATGTCGGCACAGTGGCTACTGGAGGGGGAACGACTGCTATCACGAAGAAGACGCTAGTGTTATGTGCTATGGAGGTGATTAGAAAAAAACTTGCTAATTATAACAATTTTTATCTTTCTCTTTGATACATAGGGTTCGGTTTTTTAGTCTGTTTTGCAAGTTATCGTCAATAAATTTAAATCCTAAATGTGTTAAATCTAAAAATAGTATGAAATGTGAAAATAAAGGTTTCTCCAAAGGTCAGTGATCTTACACGGGACGGTTCGCAACGACTTTAGCGCAACACAGGGTTCAAATGCTGGAACAATGCTTCGAAACAATGTAACAACAAATAATGTTGTAACTCTGTGTTGCGCTAAAAATCGTTGTTGCGAATCGTCCCGTGTAACATCACCTTAATGCCGTGCTTCTAATAAGAATAAAGCTAAGTCATATTTTCGTCAACACTGTCACTGACATGAGTACGTGATAAACAAAACAAATAATTTTGCCCGCAGAAGCAGACACGAAAGCAGACGTACATCAGTACCTTTATAGCTCCCATGAGAGACCGGCGAGAACGAGCAATGACTTTGTTCACAAAAAATTGTCGGGAAGTCTTTCTCTGAAGGCGGTTTGCCGCGATGCAGTTTGCGTAAGTTAATACTCGGAGAAAAAATGTAGCCACTTTGTTACCAAATATATTTTCTTTAATGAGCCAAAGCAAAGTCCCCATGAGCAACAAAGTTCTCACTGACGGAGCAAAAATTTGTTAACCACCTTAAGAAGGTGTTACAACGCCCAAGTTGACTTTTAACGTAAGGATAATTATAGTTGTCTTTCATGCTAATATCCCTCGGTTTCACATGTGAGCAGTATTATTATTCACTCAAAATATTTCTCCTTTTCTGATTGGCTAAAATCCCACGCATAATTCATCACCATAACTTGCTATTGTCGACCAAATTTGGAAGAATTTTGCGATATGTGAAACTATGAGCAAATTGCCAGATTATTGAACTGTTAACCAAGAAGACCTGGGGACGAGGTTGAGTTGTTTTCGTGGTGAGCAAAAGAATGGCGGAACATTTCACTCGTTTCACGAGGAATAAATAGACGAACTATTTGCTAAACACATAGCAAGAACAGCGAGAAGACAATTCGACGGACGACATCCGCTATTTGGAAAATATTTGCGGAGCTGAGGGAACAATAACCATTTGTCTCCTAAACTTGCTGATTAACATGCACTATCGACGATAACTTCAACACCCTTCTCGATCTCCAAAATTCTTCAGAGGGTCATGTTTATGTAGCAGCTGCTCGGAAGAGAATCCACCAATGGTGCGTTTCCCTGAACCCAAACAATACTAAAACAATTGAAAGAATGACATGTCATTGTTTCCTGCGACCAATTAGGAGAGACCTTACGAGCAGCTCCAACACTATTCTCTTTTCAGATGATACTCAGTCTCATTCAATAATTGTTAATTATCATCCACAATTCCAGAATGAAGCGAGCTTTTAAAATCCTATTAAATGTCACTCCCACCATATTCCCTTTTCAGTGGCCGGAATGTTCGGTTGTGTTAACCACGCAGTAACAAACCGTGCAAGGATCGATTGCCCAAAACACAGTTTTAGCTTGACAAATGGCGGAAAACAGAGTGCGCGGTAGCCTGAATTTCATCCGATTGCTTCGAGTCGTTTTCTCCTCTCAGCAACGTGTGAATCGACAAGCCGTTAATGCCGTCCAGTGACGTCACTATACCCTGAAAACCGCGTAGTGATTTTGATTGGTTGATTGTCTAAACATTGGCATTATTATGTATAATTAGGAGAAATTTTAGCGGGATTTTCGCTTGATATTCAGCGGATCGCATCGGTGGCATGCTCGCGTGGAGTTCAAACATTTCGATAAATCTTTATCGTAAACAGCAAAATTACCTTTGTCTTCGAAACTGAATTGCTACATTGAACTGCGAATGAAGAATCATTGTGGAGAATCGGTAGGTCTTTCATTTAGAGCCGCTTTGTGGTTTCCGCAGCGATTTTGTTTATGTGAGACCAATGTCATGTTGTCATTCGACCTTCTTGCTATTTTCACCGTCAAATACTAGTGTGATGATTCTGTTAACTTTTCTTTCTTGTTTCCTTGTTTTCGTTTTTCTTCGTTAAGGACCAAATAACTTCTTTTCAATTAAACTGAAGGAAATTGTTTTTGAACTAAGTGTTCCGTGTGTGTATTTCAGTTCATTGCGTGATTGCGACCGAGTTTGAATTACAACCGGTTCAGGGTACTGTAAGCAGTTGATACTTTGAAGACCTTTGAACGTTAAATATGAATTACGATCGAAAAGAGTAATGCAATTCTGTCAGCTGTTCTGTATCATACAAACGATATTTCTTGGTTTGCACATGAAAATCGTGTTTTACTTTTTGCATGAATTAAAGCAAAGGAGTTGTGACGTCACTAGACGGCATTAACGGCCGGTCGATTCAGACGTTACTGAGGGAGTAATAACGACTCGAAGTAATCGAATGAAATGCAGGCTAGGGTGCGCGGACGATCTCGCGAGCAGGGTTTTCCCCAAACGGTGACGCATGTGCAATACTTTTGTCCATGGGGGGTCGTAAAAAGACAATAGGCCACATTTGCACGATGGCGTCATTTTACTACTACGACTAGAATCCTTTTCGTTTTTTCCTTTCATGTTTAAATTTTGTAATCTCAGTCAGGTTTGAAGAACAAAAGCCCTAATTTGCACGAGAAAGAAAAACCATGAAGGATTCTGGTCGTAGTAGTAAAATGATGTCATAGTGCAAATGGCCTATTCCACGTTAAATTTCTCAAAACCTAGCCGTACAACCTGGGTTCAATTTGGAGGACGAAACCGTAAACATTTTTTCAAACATATCCTTTAGACAGTTTTTCATTTATTATAAAAAGAGGCTGAGAAAGTTCCCCTTTTTCGGCATTTGCAAATTGCAGTGATTATCAGTTCAGTAGGGACCTTCAGCTGCTAAAAATGTTCCAGTTTGAAAAAGTCGATAGTTTTCATCCGAAAACTGTAGTGAGGCACCTTAATTAATGGTCAAAGAAAATTGTGACATTTACGTGTAACTCGGGAAAAGATCTTTTATCCCATACCCGCCAAACTCTTGCGCCAACGAATATTAGCTTTCTCTCCTATAAAGACCAGAACTGAAATGCCAAGCGAAAGAATAACGCGGTTCAGGAAAAGCGAGAGAAGAGGAGGGGACAAAAAAAGAAATCTTGAATCTCAAGATTTATTTGTTTTCTAGGCTTGCCCGAACTTCGGAAGCTGATATTTTGCATCAAGAATAGAAGGCGAGGAAGTTGGTCTTTTTGCACGGATACTTAACAGAAACTGGCTCGACGCGGCCTTCAAATGGCGTTTAATTTAGTTCCAGCAAAACCTCTAAGATCAAATGAGACAAGACGTTCTATCCTTGCAATTGACATTTTGTGGCAGGCACAGTAGTATAAGGTGGTCTAACCTCCCTCAAATGCGGATATAAAGAATTCGCCGGGACAATAAATCATTAATTGAAGAACGACACCACAGACGCGTACATAAGATCTAATTATACTCTTTTTTAGACGCCAATGCATTTTTAAGAACACCACATATTGAGCACAGTCAGCTTTTACCTTTCCCAATGGAAATGAGACCACCATTTTTACGGTGTTCATCCAAGACTACAAGACCCAGAGATACCGTATTTTTCCGCTCCCGGGATCAAACCCGCCACCTCCTGCTCTATAGGCCAGAGCTCTACTGACTAGCTAAACCTGCCGCTCTTTAAGACCGATCGTTTCCCTAGTGGTTTATTCTTCACCGAATCAAACAACACCGTTCTATAATATATTCTTTATTTTTTCCACCAGCTCGTTTAGTGCATGGGAAATCACATGGGGAAGGACTAGTTCAAGTTTACGCGAATAGTACATGGGTGTGGGTATGTGCAGATCAGTGGGACAAACAGGCTGCTGATGTGGCTTGCAGGATGATGGGGTTTGATGGATCGTCATCATTATCAACTCTCGAGAACAAAAACGAGAAAATAAAGGATGTCCGACTGTGGCTTAATAACATAAAATGCACTGGAAAAGAGTCTACTCTCCTGCTGTGCCACCATGATATTTCGGTGGGATCACAAAACTGTAAAGGAAAAGGAAAGGCTGTTGTAAAATGCAAACCAAAAGGTAGGGAATTATTGCCCCTGCAGGGATTTCGCCCGAGGAGGCATCCCAGTAGCTCGCGCGTACATATAGAAAAGTACTTACAGTTGAAATATGCAGTCTGTATGCCAGAAAAAATCTCGATTTGCTTGATAAGGGACCTTATGGAATCGTTGGGTAATGATGACGTTTCTATTGTTCACGCCCGCACTAAGTATGAAATTGTTAAAAGGACGTAAAACAGAAAATGCCCGAAGGGACCGCTTAGGTTGATTTTGTGACACTTATTGCACAGTTATACTTCGATACTTTTTTGCGTCACGTGTGTTGCAGCTTTAATTTTTTCATTTGTTGGCTATCATCATCATTAATAAGTTTATCTACGTGTTCTACAGAAACATCGAAAAAACATCTTTTTTGAAGAAGTTACTATTAACTGTTTTGTCTTTGATCAAAACGGCTCTGTACAACTCACTACCTACCAGGCATAGAAGAGATAGTCAATACATTATAACCAAACAGATTGCAGAATTCAAGATGGTATGCTAGAACATAGATCATAAAAATACCCAGTTCAACATATACAACAAGTATATTCTGACTAATATTACACGCGCAATATTTTAAATAAAGGCATCACTAAAAGGTGATCAACGTTATTTTACATAAAAATCTATTTCATTTGACATGTTTTTCAATTCTAAACCAGAATTATAGAAATGAAAACACTCAGAAGATTTTGTTTATACGGCAGCTCGTTTAGTTGGTGATAACAATGTGGAATCTCATGGTAAAGGCCGAGTCGAGGTGTTTTACAATGGAACCTGGGGACCGGTATGTGGTGATGACTACTGGGATGTCAAGGACGCCAACATAGTCTGCCGTCAGCTGGGATTTCCAGGGGCTCTGGTGACAGCCAGAGGCTCAAGAGGCAGAAGACGTGCTTCGGGCCAAAGAGAAAGGTGGTTTAAGAGTGAAATATGTGAAGGAAATGAGACGGAGTTAACAAACTGTTATCACAACGGGTGGTCAAGCTCCTGCTATTACAGAAAGGAAGCGTATGTGACATGCATTACAGGTGACCAAAATTTTGTTTTTGGCGTGAAATTGTGAATGAGCAATACGAGCAGTATAATCTAATCACTGGACTAATGCTGTGTACTCTGAGCTGGGTGGCATAAGCAGCGATTGTTTGGGATGTCAGTATATTTTTTCAAAGAAGTAAAATTATGGCGTCGTTATGAAAGAATACCGTCTCATTGCCACAAATTGAGTGCATGGGAAGAAGTATTTTATTTCACAAGAGTATCGAAGTAGGCATGTCATTTGTAAAGAACAATGATGCCTGCGAGAGGTTTTAAACAATGGAAAATTTTAAATCTATTTTAAACCATCACCCAATCGATCAAAGTCGCTTACGACAGTTCTGACTAGGAAACACAGAAGTTCTGGTAAGTGTTGGTATTTTGGACTTATTTCAACAAACGTTCCATAACCACAGCACTAAGTTAAGGAGTTCATGCAATAACCACAGCCCAAATACACACCAGTATTGTGGCCACACATTAATTCATAGACCGTAGACAAAAAACAGCGGGGGAAAACAGCTACAAGTGCATAAGGTTTTTGTAATATAAAGCTGAATTAACTGGAAACAGTATTTCGCGGCGTTTTATTTTCGCGATTTCAATATTTAACAAATGGGAAACAAAGGTTGAGGTTGAGGTAGACTTGCCTACAAGTCGAGCTCAAATTTTTTCACTAGCGCGAAGCGCGAGCGGTAGATTTTTTATATTTTCTGCTGCAAAACCGAACGAGTGAGCGATGGGGCCAATTAACTACCGGAACCGGAAATGAGAAGCGAAGGACTTTGAGAAAGTCTAAGGTTACCACCAAATTCCCGGAAATTCCTGTTGGGATCTAAATGATAAACTTTTTTTTAGTTCGTCCCACTGGAACATTCCCTGGACAAACGAAAATTCTGAAGACCCGTTTTCCCGGTTGGGACGTTCCGAATGCAAATGCAAATTTTCTGCAACGTGTTTTCTTTCATTTTATACACAGCTGACTTATCAACTGGGATGTCAGAAATAGTAAATCCTAGTTTCTCATGCTCCATCCGGGTTTCCTTGGAAAGCACTGACGGGTCGTCAAAATTGGACAGATGGGAAGATTGAGACGTACGAGTTCTTGTCATAACAACATGCATGGTCAGATCATGTTGAAACTAGAATCCAGTCTATCGCGGCCCCCAAAACAGGAAATTTTAGGCAAATGGTAAACGACACGTACCGTTCTTACCGAAAGAAAATTCCCAATCAAATCTTCGGAATTTTTCTGCAAATGGTAAACAACCTGAATTTCGCTATTCAGGCGCCCTCACTTTCGCGGCAATGGGGATAACACTACCGGAAACCACTCACGGGCGAAATATCGTGAAAATACTAGGAAACATTTCCACACACTCGATTGTTTCAAGATCCCGGATGCCAACCAGCGTTTTTGAAAAGGACAAATGAAGGGCCCGCCTTCAAACAATTTTTAACGAAGTCTGATCAGAAATTAGCATCAGTTTTGCTCTCGCCGAATAGACTAATGACTCCTAAACATACTACTTTCTGAGGCTATTGACGGTCACCACCCGGAAAAAACTAGAGCCTGAGATCAGTGTTTCTTTCACCCGTGTGGAGCCAGATAAGACGAAATACTGGCGGTAAGATAGTGGACGAGGCAGAGTTCGTAAGACTTGTTCCTTCATAAGGCTTAATCATGCTTCCGGAAAACTCTGTTTCAATCGGTTAAAAGGAAATCTAAAAAATTAGTCGTCCAGACAAGCCAACTTCTAACGCGCGCACTGCAATGGTTTCAAATAATAGTGTGTTTCACACGATGAGAATTATGGGATATGGTCCCAGGAAGTGGTAGTTGTGGTGGAAGGAGGGTGGGGAAGGATATAAAAGACATTATAAATGCGTGATTTTGTGCTTACCGCAGCTTACAAGAGGATTTTTTTTTTACTAAAAACATGATCATAACAAAGAAAACTGGTAAAGAGAATGAGAATGAAAATGAGAATTTTAGAAATTAATAATCCTGGAGGTACCATTTTGCAAATCCAGACAGGTGATTATATCGATTAATAGTTGAAAAAGAAAAATGGATGTTAGACATCATGCTCTTGCTGCACATTTCAAACTTTTGGACGTGGTACATATTTAACAATTATTCTTTGAAATCGAGGTGAATAGTGGCAAAATATTTACCGAGCCACGAAGTGGCGAGGTAAATATTCCTAAAGCCACTATTCACCGAGATTGAAAAGAATAATTGTTTTAGTACATACACACGAAGTGATCTCAACAAAATCAGAGAGGAAACCATTCAAAAGTACGATTTGATTGACAGATCAGGTCAGCTAGACACGCGACAGTTTAAAAATAGATTTAGCTAGATTTTTGTAGAATTTTCAAACAGGGCAATTCACAAGCTTATCACTTCGCAAACAACAGCGTAATGACTTAAATGGAACCGCTAAAAGTTTGAATTGTTTCCTTACCTGAGAAGAAAAGAAGAGCTTTGTTGTTTTCTGTTGACTCGCCAAGTTTATAGCCGAAAAGGTTTGTTGTGTCGTTCTTTGCTTGAAGTGCCGACAAAAATGGCGATTCGGTTCCTCGAGGTAAGACGTCGTCTTCATGTAGCATTTTTTCTCGTGTTTACTTGAAACGTAGAATTTCTGCAGACATTTGCTTTCATATTTGTTTGTCATAAATAAACTTCGTTTTTGGGCCAAATTTTTCTTGTTAGGAAACGCTGAGTTCACGAAACGGCCCCTTCTAGGCGAATAAACGGGAAAGTTTTAAACAATCCATCGAGCACAAAACTCAACAACAGTAAATGGAAAAACGCCGTTTTGAATCCTTCGAAGTCTTTTCTTGCCTGAAAAAAAGTCAACCCTAGGATTTTGTCGACTTTTAAAAGATCTTTCTCTAAGAAAATGGGAAAAAAACCGAGCTCACACGGAATAGTCCGAGGTAGCGAACCAATCAGATTGCTTAAATCACCAAGATCACTGAGTGTGTATATACTAAATGTATATATTTACTGGTACGGGGTTGTCGCTTACAAGCAACAGTCGCACATGGAAGTCGAACGTTATAATAGAGAAAAGGGGTTTAAAACTCATATATGTGCTCTGCTGCAGAACTTAGATTTAATGCCTTTCATTCGTGGTCTATATTTTATTTTTTCTGGCTGTTTGTGTTTTTAGCTCGTTTAGTCGGAGGACAGACACCCAATGAAGGACTGGTACAAGTTTATCATAACAACACTTGGGGCTGGGTGTGTGCAGATCATTGGGACAAACGAAATGCTGATGTGGCTTGCAGGATGATGGACTTTGACGGATCATTATTATTAAATTTCAGTTATATAGAAGATGATAAGACAAATTTCAAGGTTTGGCTCAACAAAATGAATTGTTCTGGAAATGAAAGTTCTTTTTTTGAGTGTGTTCACGACGGTCTAGGATTACAAAACTGTGAAGGGATGAGGAAAGCTGGTGTAATTTGCCGATCAAAAGGTAACATAGCTAGCTAAGGAACTAAACTGTACAAGTATTTCCTTTTTGGCAATGGCATAAACGATACAATTCGCGCTTATCCGACTCCATATACGCTGTAAAATCCTCTTTCACTATATAGTTTTAAGAGGACCATAGTTTCTCCTCTCAATGCGTAATTTTAAAAATTACTTGCATTACGTCACTGCGAACGATTGTGACAGGGATTGTAGCCTGCATGACAGGCGCTTTATGAGCCAAGCGGGGCGAACGCGATATTTCGCGCGGAGCGCGACACGAAATTTCGCTCGACCACTAGACCCTACAAAAGTGCTGCTACATGTATATGGCCTTGGTTTGCTTTTCTTTTTCCCTTAGAATAGTTCACTACGCTTGCAATAACAATGGAGTCATGGCCACCATCACAAGCTTATTGTAAAATCTTCATTTTTAATCCCAGTCTTTGTTTTTGTATTGACATAACTTTGTGGTTTTATTTAGATGTCTGTTTCAAACTAAAAAAGTTTTACATTTGTTTTGCCGATATAAGTGCGATTTTACTTCATAAAGTCATATTTTCACTTATCGACTCCACCTTGCATGCAAATGCGGGCTCATGGGGGATACGGTTTTTGTACAAATTGGTTATTATTTCTTTTGAGAAGTCTAAAAACCATAATTCTGTGAGTTTCGAACAATACATGCATGTACCGCAGTGTAAGGCAAAATGGTTCCCAGCCATTTTCTGGTCCTGGGAACATAATTGTTTCAAACGCTATTAAATATTCAGTTAAGTTTTCTTTTCACCGCAGTTCGATTGGTTAGTGGAGGTAATGTGTTATCGCAAGGCCGAGTGGAACTGTTCTATAATGGAACATGGAGAGCAGTGGATAGGTGGAACTGGAAATTAAGGGACGCCAATGTAGTTTGCCATCAACTTGGTTTTGGAGGAGCTCAATCTGCATATATACAGTCGGGTTTTCGACGGAGAAGAAAAATGTGGTACTATTTTTTACGATGTATAGGGAATGAAAGTTCATTAACAGACTGTGGACAGAGTGTGTGGAGATCCACTTCCTCTAGTTTTCGTTCCGCCGGTGTGGCATGCAGAACAGGTAACAAACGATATAAAACAGTTAATCTTTCTATTAAATTATTTTGCCAAGATTTTTATTTTCTGCACGAGGTAAAAAATATTTACCTATCGCAAGACAAACAATCAAACATAAATAAACACTAGCTTGTTTCTATTCTATCCATCAGCTCGTTTGGGGGAAGGACGGCAATCCCCCCGAGAAGGACTGGTACAAATTTATTACAACAACACTTGGGGCTGGGTATGTGCTGATCATTGGGACAAAAAAGATGCTGATGTGGCTTGCAGAATGATGGACTTTAGCGGATCAGTGTCTGCGTTTTATGACAGCAAAAAAATTATACAGACAAAATCCGCTGTGTGGCTTACTAACATGCAGTGTACTGGAAACGAAAGTTCTCTCTTTTTATGCAAACATGGCGGTTTGGGATCTCATGATTGTAAGGCAAAGGCTGGTGCAATATGTCGACCGAAAGGTAAAACGAAAACCCAAGAAACCTAGGTAAAAGAAAATTAGGGCAACGTAAAACAAAAAATGGCAAATATCTTTTCGAACTTTTCATATTACTTGGTTTGGAAATTTCAGTAATTTTAGTCATGAAGTTGTACTCTCCTCTCATCATAATCATCTTCATCATCGATCATTTACCGTTGCCTTGGCCAAAGAAATAAATTAAATATGTAGTAATAGAAATAAACTCAATAATTAAGATATATAGTTGAGGTAAACAAATGGTATAACTTATTTGTTTCTTAATGTGATTGTGTGGCAGATGTTTATCAACTTTTAAGAAATCTTCACGGGGTAAACTAATCTCCCTTCCACAATTATATAAAACCCCTCCTACAATAATTATATAAAATCCCCTTCTACAATTATGTAAAACTCCTCATACAATTATATAGTACTTGATCACGTCATTACTCTAGAATGTGGCGATACATAACTCTACTCTAGATTTTACAGTTCATTTTGACTAGATGTACTTCACCCCCTTTCTCTCATACAAGTACATTATTATACCCTGTCGACCTACTCGGAAGAATATTGTCGTTGTTTGAATTGATTGCTCGTGTGTGCAGGTAAAGGTCGATGTCTTTTGTATTTCAACCGCCACACTTAACAATACCAGCCTAATAAACTTTCCCTGAATGTACAGTTCGATTGGTTGGTTGGGGTGACGATTCGTCTCAAGGCCGAGTGGAAGTGTATGTCAATGGAACCTGGGGAGGAGTGTGTGCACACAGTGGCAACTGGGACTTAAAGGACGCCAACGTAGTCTGTCGTCAACTTGGGTTTAAGAGAGCCGTTGCAGCTGCTGCATCCTCGGATTACCCACAAAGAAAATTGATACCTAACCTACAGTGCAATGGAAATGAGACGTCATGGACAAAGTGCGAGCATGTGGTGTCTCCCGAAGGCGCCTACTGTTCCTACAACTACGGCGCGTGCGTGGTGTGCATTACAGGTACTACCAATAGTTATTATGGTGCAGCCTAACGGGGTCAAAATAGTTGCTATCAGCCTAAGGCTGAGTATAAGTATTTTAACAGTAGATTGAAACAAAATCCAACAGCTAAATAACAAAAATAGAAAAGATAATGAAAAATTCTTCTTTCTCTCTAAACTTTGATTGAATTCATTTAAAATAGTGGTGATTTCGCTACCGTCGCATCTTAACTGCAAGACACAGTCATTCGCACAGACTGAAGCGAAAACGATAATTTTTCATGAGACCAAACAAAAGCTCTTTACACAGAAATCTCATTTTGGTTTGGAAGTTTAAATGATGCCTATAGAAAATATACAGGTCGGAATTTAGATCAGATGGTGCTCGAAACATTTCTTTTTGCGCACAGTTTGCATGCCGGCTTACAAAGTGGCCGGACCAAGGAACCACTGGACGGACCAAGGGCCTTCAAATGGAGCGATCATTTTCTATTATGTAGGATTTTCGGCAAAGCTCACAGAAGCTTTCGGTTTGTCACAAGTAAGTAAAATGTGACGGCAACTTACAGGACATTTTTTTTTCACAGTTGTCGCCTTTTTCTTTTACCTTTAACTTTAAACGGCCCGTGCACAGTACACGTTAAAGATACCGAAAAAGTAACACCCCCCTCCCCCCCGAAATTAGCGACACTCCAAAAGTAGCGGTAGGAAAAGCCTGCTAAATCCTAGCCTGTTCCAGGCGTTCAGATAGTGGGGAGCGGTGCGAAGTAAAAAGGAGCAAAAAAAAAATAAAAGCGAGGGTGGAGGAGAGCTCCCCAGTCCCCCTCTACTTTTCATCGCTTTCTTTACTTCGCACCGCTCTCCACTATCTGAAAGCTTGGAACAGGCTAGCTAAATCCGAATTTAAGTAACGAGGGTCGTTACTTACAGATAGGAAAAAATTAAGCAAACAGAGGCACTACAGTCAAGATGACTTAATCCGGCCTTTATGGAGTTTTTTGTATGAGAAAAATTGATGTCGAGTGATTTCAAATTAATTGTTTAAAAGTAAACGAAAAGGGAAGTAAATGACAGTTTTTAAACTTGCTTTCAGAAAAAGGTCAGTACACCAATTCATCAGACGAAAAAACAACGCAGTCGAAAGGTATGTCTGATCTCACAATTTGTCAAGTGATTCAAATTAATTGTTTAAAAGTAAACGAAAGAGGAAGTAAAATGACAGTTTTTAAACTTGCTGTCAGAAAAAGGTTAGTACATCAATTCTCTGGCATCAAACGAAAAATCAACGGGGTCGAAAGGTATGTCTGATCTCACAATTGGTCATTCGACAAGTGTGACAGTTTTTAAACTTTCTTTCAGAAAAAGGTCAGTACATCAACTCACCAGACGAAAAAACAACGAAGTCGAAAGGTATGTCTGATCTCACAATTTGTAAACAAATACTAATTTGGAACAAACAATAACGGCTAAAAATTAAAGACCGTCATGCTAGCAAATATTAGCTGAAATTAAAATGTACGACTGTGACCAATATTGCTGTTACCAGAAGTGCTTAATTATATCTGGAGTGGTGTTGATTAATACTTCAGACTTTTACTAGGTTCTGTGTGATTTTAGTAAAAACCCAGTAGTTGTCTATTATCAATGCTGCGTTCTGATTGGTTGAGCTACTACTAGGCTATATGTTATAGCCCACTGGTAGTAAAAAGCACCGGCTTTTCAGCGGCAAAGAAAAAAATTAAAACCTTAGGCCTCATGAGCTATTGACTCAGAGCCCATTCGGGCTCGCGGAATAATTGTTAATTAACCTAAGTTATAATCATGATGGACTTAGACAATCATAGGTTAAAAAGGTCATTATCTTTTGGTGTCTGATGGTTATTATTTGTTAACAATTAGGACCCCGGCGCAATGTTAGTTACACTCCAGTGTGCTTTGGAACAAAAGATGATCAGTTTGGTAGGTTCTTTGTTCCATCAAGTGGCAAATTGGCTGCCCTGAAGTTGGTTCACCTCTACGGTTACGTAACCTGTGACCAGAAATCGAATGTTCGCTGGTCTTACTGGGGCTGTGCTGGACCGGAAGTAAACGTTGTGGTAACAAATTCGACCAACCACGTACTTCTCCCTGTAAACGAGTTTAGCTCTACTGCGGCAACAAAGTGGTTCAGGATTCCGGGATACGACTCACTCTCTCCTGAGCTTGTTATGTCAGTTCTGTCCCGTCCTCCCTGGGTGACCTCTGGCGAAGAATTGAGGCTGTGGAACGGGGAGGATTTGGTGAATCGAAGTGAAACCGACAACGGAGGAAGGGTGTGCTGTGATGTGCACGCTCTTTTTTCTGAAACTCGAGTGTTTGCTTCGATGGAAGGTTTTAAGTAAAAAAAAAAAAAAATTCACAAACGTGTAATTTGAAGGAAAAGTCAGTATGTAATTCTCTTGATTGTTGAATAAACTAAAATGACATTTGTGCAAAAAGGTAAATAAATTTAAAAAAATATATGTATTTGCCTTGGCTCAAAATATAACATAAAATGCCTCAGTCAATTCCAGGCGTCCCTATCCGATTTTATCCACCGATGTCAAAGTTCTGAGTCCCAGAAGTTGTTTTTTATTTATTATCATATAGTTACAAACAGTGGAGAAATTCACATTTTTTTATAAACCACTAATTAGTTACCACTCTTCGAACACTTTAAAATAAAGCTAATCGAGCAGATAAATAGACTGGCAACGAAATTTTGCGATAACAGAAGGTTACGCTCCTCAATTGAATCTGGCTTTGTTATACTCCCTGTCTATGGACGGGCACGCTTAAATTGACTGAGTTTATAGTTAATGTAAGTAAAAACTTCGCTATCATAAATACAAATAAAAGCTTGTGATAAATATAATTACACGACACAGAATCTGGTGTTTTTATTCCGTCCCTTACTTTAAAGGCAAAAACCGAGGTCTGAAGAACGTTCTAGCGTATTCCTGACTACTGTACCATGTGACCTTTCTGCTAATTTGACCATAGTTCCTAGACCCTTTAGTTACTAGTCAGAGGAATTTTTATGGCCGTAAAAGCCGGAAAATCTATAAGGTTACAGTTTATGTTCAGGGCTCCCTGACCGTGCACTTTCTTAATTCGTTCTTACTTTATAAACTATAAATGAGTTATTTAACGAAGGTTTTGCGATTCGCCATTTAGTTCAACATGATTGGAAGGCTTTTGCTTGTAGTGCACTTTCATGATCGAAAAAAAGCAAACAACGACATATAGCAAAGAAGCCTATCGGGCTTCCTAACCATCGCACTCAGTTATAAAATATCTCAGTCAGTTATACCGAAAGTAGTTTAAAAGGTTACGCAACATATAACCACGGAGAGATGTTAAAAGACTTTTTAAGCTTTCTGGCTTGTGTGGGCCGTTTGACGGCTGACGGCTCAACTTCGTTATCAACCGGTGCTGAAGCTAAAATGCTGCTAAATACGCAGACGTTCAGTTATTTCTTCCAAGCAATATACCGTGTTTCCTCGAAAAAGCGCCCACGCTGTAATAGCGCCCTTTACCAAATAACGTCCCACCCCCAAGGCCAATCGAATAAGCGTCCTGACCTCCCCTCCCCCTAACCTTCCTATAGGGATTGTATAGAGATTGTATAGGGATACAAGGAAAACCTAAAATCTAAAATGTATTGACTACGGAAAATTCTTTATCAAACATTATTTTAACAAGAGAAAGACATTACAGTGATATTGACTTAACATTTACAGAGATAATGATATCGTAGTTTTTGTTTTTTTTATTTTAATTTAAGAATTTAGCCAACAACCCCTGTTGAAGGTTAGTGTTGTTTGGTTAGTGCTACTGGTTTGTCGTTGTGGTTTTGCCTTCACAAGTGTTTCTGATACACTAAAGTTGCTGTTCGTATGAAGACATAATAAGTGCCCCCTCGATTAAGCGCCCTCCTTCCATTTACGGCGCCCATCCTTTTAGCTGCAATTGAAGAAAGCGCCCAGGCGCTTAATAATATTCGAGGAAATACCGTCCGTAAATCCTCTATTAAGCCCCCCCGGGGGACTTATTTTTTTCAAGCACTTTTGATGGGGGGCTTAATAGAGAGGGGGGCTTATTTAATTTAGCGAAACGCATCACCTGTAGCAAAAATACCGTGGTATGAGACAGAGTAGACTTACGCATTGTACAATTAAAGTCACCGTCAAAAGTATTTAATTCACTTGTGGGAGCCTAAAAGTAACAAAAACAAAATTCTTATTCTTCAAAAATGTGCTTTCGACCTCATGTTCTTCGGTAATTTTTATGAATAAACCATAACTGATCAGTCCACGTTAATCGTTAATTTTTTTGTGAAGAATAAGGATTAAAGGAGGGGGAGGGGGGGGGGGGGCTTAATAGAGAGGGGGGCTTATTAACTTTCCTGCTCTGAAAAGGGGGGGGGGGGCTTATTAGAGAGGGGGGAGTCTTATTTGAGAGGGGGGGCTTAATAGAGGATTTACGGTATGTGAAATTTTCCACCATTTTCTCCAGCTTTACCAAAACAACTTAGCTCTGGCTAACGCAACCTTGACCAAACCCGCACGTTTATATTTCGGATTCACGCATCTGCGTGTACACAATAAAACGAATTCGGTACCAAAACTTATCCAGATTCCTCACGAATCCGGAAAAATCAGCGCTACTGTAAATAGCACTGTCTAGCCTTTTTCTATGATAGGCAATTAACGTGTATCAGTCAACGGACCCCAAACTGCGACAGAGTATTTTACAACTTACTAACACGTCATTTCATTAATACTAAAAACCCTTAAAGGTTTACCAAATCAAGGGGGACTTTGGGTGGAGGTGGCATTGGAAGCAATTCGGAGAACTGTTCGTACCTCCGAAAATGAATCCCAGGGGCGTATGTAGCCAGCTGGATTGTTTTCAGAGTCTGAAAAACTCCTGAAAATATACGAAGGGGTGAATGGGGTGGAAGCTATGACCGCTGACGGTTAATTTTTTTTTTCAATTTTGACGGTTGAAGGTTAAATTTTAGAGCTTTTTACCGTTGACGGTTCTTAAGTAGAAATTTAGTCTAAGTTTAACTAAACATTTCTGTATAAAATTAATAACAACATTTATGTCTCGGAGGTTTTCTTAAGCCTTTCGCTTTCTAGAAATATTTCGAAATATTTCTAGATGTAAGCGAGTTGTAAACTCAGTGTCCGCCTGTTTATTTCATGGCTATAGGATTTAAGTGTTTTACCCTTAGAAATTAAAAAAATCTTTCACGCGGACTTTATACGGATACTGTCACTGCTGGTGTGAATTATCGAGTTCTAAGGAAATGAGTTCTATGTCCCTGAAGGAATGGCTTTGAACAATGAAATGTTCTGAAACGGCGGCGGGCTGGTTCAGGTGATGGTGATTTAAGGCTTTTTCGATAGCGCGACTGTGCTCTCCAAATTTCAGTACAACATGATTCATATGACCATGACGATCATGCAACCTAGCAACGAACTATATAACACTAAATCCTATGAAGCTCAAGATGCAAATAAACTTTCAACATCTTGTCAGGATCGAGGATGAGGATCGTCGCGTGAGCTCTGTAAACTTTACAGGTCAACACGCTTGCGTGGAATAGGCCATTTCCAGGTGGTCCTGAACCTCCGTTTCAAAGCGAGGCTAAGTACAAAGCCACTGATATGGAAATGATTTTTATTCCAACTGGTGCAAAAGAAACTTATTATCACAAGAAAGGTTTTGCATCTTAAGCCTCGTTTTGAAAGTGAGAGTTTTTGGAACTCGCAAATGGCCTACTCTAAGTGGAGGACAGATAACCTCGCAGGGGCAATGAGGTCATGCTCGTTGGCATAATTGCATTTGGAGAGTTAGTCGCTTACTGGAGCCCCAGTTTACATCTTACGGTTGAATTTTGCAAGCCTTTTACTCTCTCCCATATTTATGATCATTCAAGGGGCTAAACAAACGAAAGATCGAAAAATGATGAAAGGAGGGATTAGTTTGTTTCAATTTTGAGTAGATAAAGTAGATTGGATACTAGCGGGATTGAGAAGCTAATATAAACCACCCTATCACCCTCCCGTGGCCAATCTATTTTATTAAAGCAGCTGATAAAACCAAAATTCTCCGTTCCACTCTTCCCACCCTCTCCCCCCCCCCCCCCCCCGTTCCCTTCTTCGCCACCTTTTCTGTCACTTGCGTCCAGTACTCTCGCTAAAAACCTCACGTGAGAAATGGCGACTGCAAAACAACTCTTTTGGCAGAACTAGATAACCATCCAGTTTCTAACACAAGAATTACACTTAAAAAGGTCTTCTCTTGCGTGCTCATTTATAGCTAAAGTTGACAAAGTAGCCTACTATAGATAATAGCATGTCTTGTAATGTTCTGGATTCTTATTTCATAATTTTATAAAATCTTCAAAACCAATATTCCACCGAACTAACAATTTAATTTCCTACCTGGATGGCCCAAAGTTACCAAAAATAAACTCGAGGCTAATAGCATCGTCGACGGATGGATTCAGTGAATTAAAATTCGGCCATTACGCAGGGACACTGCAAGACTTTATCGCTGTAGTTTTGAGCAACACTATGGTGTATGTTCTACATTTCTACTCAAAACAGCACGACACAAATTAACAAAATACCTAAGAATACAAAGTCCGAACTAAAATTGAAAATAGTGAACTTACCTTAGAAGTGAAAAAAAAAAAAAAAATCTTCCACAGCTTCTGCCTGCATATAACAGGCTGCATTATTGAGTCATCGAGCGAAGTGGACAGACCCAAACAACGTGCGTCTTTATGCAATATTTTAGCCTGTGCACCTTTAGCCTTAATCATATTCGTAAATTATTTCATTTTCACACCTTTTCTTTTGTTATTCAACAACCTCTATTTAACGTACAGCCCCTTGAATATTCAACAAACTGAAAGCTAGTCCTAACGTAGCAGAGAAGAGCGGGGCTGATGAATTGACTTCATAACTATTTAAAATTAGAAATTTATGTGGTATAAGTCCCTCGTCTGAGGGATTTTTACAAATAAATCCCCCGACTGAGGGATTTTATACAAACAAACCCAAAAACGAAAAAAAATCGGAAATTAATTCCCATGAAAAGTTCTCGCTGCAATTAATTGCAACTCAACTTTGCTGTTTCTGACGACATAAACTTCCTCCTCTACACCAATTTTGACTTCAACGACGAACTTGCTGAGCCAATAATTAAGTTCGTCCTTGTCAGTGATATTCAAAATCTGTGGATTGACTTGGGGAAATGCCTCACTGTCTCCGTTCTCGGTATTTATCTCTTACTTACAGATCACGCGATAACTCTAGAAAGAAAATCAAGATTATTGTCGTTGTTGTTTTTTTTCAGTTGTACTTTAGCCTGATCGTTAAATACGTGACCTAACTTTACCACGAAAGAGAACTAACCAATAATACAAAAACACAGCCCGGAAGTCGAGTCAGGCCAGGCTACTTAATTACGTTAAAATTAATTATTACAATTGTGACATAAAATTATATTTTTAAAAAAGCATACTCGTGAAAAAGGATCGAAAAGGAAAAAGAAAAAGGATAAGGGGGTTTACCTGAGAATATGTTTTTCATATAAATTTTCACAATTATCGTGTCCACTTCATCACAGAATTCTTTTTTAAGACGTTTGAGGGACATCTTGTAACATTACTTTTCTTTTAATGATGTTTTAATTTAAAGAAAGATTTGTAAAAAAAATACAGGTAACTCGTTCCATTTTTAGGGACTTTAAGATACCACAACGGCGACGGTAACGAGAACGTCAAAAAAGCAATAGGCTGAATAGGAAAAACAACCACTCTTGACGTGCAGTATTCTTTTTTTGTACATTTCTTTGCCGTCCCCACACGTGAAAAAGCCCAATTTCACGTTTTATAGGGGACGTGAACGGCTTCAAAATAGTTCGCTTGCATTTGACAAAGTAAGCGAATTGGAATAATCGCCATAGAGATTGAAAGAACGCAAATTCACTTTTTGGCGACATTTTCGCGGCCGTCGCCGTCGTGGTATCGTAACCTCCCTAATCAGAATCTTATAAGGGCGGCGTTTTCCAAAAGTCAGAACGGGCCGGTCATACGGTTCCGATTTTAAAAATGAAATAAGGGAATTATCATTAATGTCTGTGGTGAATGCATAGTTACATGTATGTTGCTGCTTTTGCCTTTAATTTTTCAGTTATTATAAGTTATAATTAACGTTATATGGAAAGAGACTAAATGCACAGATTTGGTAACGACCGGGTTTCAGAGAAGGCTTTAAGGCGCAAGCAGGACTTCGCCTTAGTAGCAAACATCGTACAAACATCAAACGCTCGCTGAGTTCGAGGAACACATATACATAAAAATCAAAACTGGATATCTACAACGTTTACCTCTAAAACTGCAGAAACGAAGAAGTAAACGAGTTCCAAAATCTTTATAATTCAGCGCGTTACCCTTCTGTTGATTAGAATTTGACACTGATAGAGCGATATATATTCTTACCGGATGCATCATAAGATACTTGAATAACCTCCTTTAATTGATTTTGCGAACGGTTTTTCATTTTCTTTACGAAACACTGATTCTAGTGTGACCTTTTATTTCGTTTTGTTAAAGGACAAAAAACCGAAAAATCTCTTTTGGCATATCATGATTTAAATATAAGCAGAAAGTTATTACCTAAACTGACACCTGATCATTACACTCCTTTCATTGGATGAAGTTCAAGACTTAGCAGTGGAGTAAATGATGCGTATGCAAGTGTTGTTTTATTGCAACCGGCTGTAATGCTACGTCTGTGACCGGCCAAATGACAAGAGCGATGCTCAGAACAAACAAAATTCGCGACAACATCACCTTTTCGATCATTTTACTTCTATTTTCAGGTAAGAGGTGTTTGTTTTTTTCTTGCTAAATACAAGTCAAAAAGTGAAATCTAGTACTATTTAATTTCTATGTTCAAAAGATATTGATTGACGCCGCGACTCTGTTTTTACGCCTTCTAGTGGAGAAGAGATCGCTCAGTAATTTCCACTAAGCCATCCGAACCGCGCAGAAGTAAAAGCTATTTGCAGGACAAAGACGGTACATTAACCGGTCGGTAACTCTTAGAGTTCGGGGATAGAGCCAGTCACCTTCCGGTGACCTTCCCGTCTACCACCTGAGCTAATCCTGTACGTCATCAAATTCTTTTCAGGTTTAAAGTTTCTTCATGCTGAACGGAGCAAAGACGGTGGGTATCATGCTGATTTTGGGAGTAAATAACATATAGACTATTCACGGAAGTACTAGTATTCAAGACATATGATCAGTAGAAAGTTTTGTGAAAGCGGGGAGTGTGTTACTTTATTGGTTTTTTTCATGTTAATCGAGGATGAGCTCAATATGTATCACCTTGTCAAAATAAAATGCATCGCCTTCTAGCCTTCCAAACCTATGAATAGAGATTTTTTTCGACGGCTTAAAACTGGTTATACTGAAATAAAACTGAAAAATCTCGGCGGTGCTTTGATGTCAAGAATGCTCAATATACTACTCAAACCCACTTACACAGACAATATTTTAAACATAGGCACGTTAAACGTGCATGAGCTATTTTGAATGCTTCAGTGTAACTTTAATGCTTCGGTGTAACCTTACCAACAGTGATCAATCCACCTCTTTCATCCTAAATGTAGATTAGGTTTTTGTGCGAAATTGCGTATTGCGGTACAAAATGAAAACGCGAAACGCTCAGCTGAGTCGATCCTCAAGCTATATATTCACTTTCCTCTGTCTTTCCCTGTTACATCTGGTGCAAGTTAAACAAATCGTTAAAGTGAAATAAATTTCTACTCACCAAACGTTGATTAGAAGGAAAACTATAAGGTTTCCTCGGAGTTTCTTAAGCCAAAATGTGACTCATCGAATACTGAATAGTTACGAAATACCAGGATTTTTGTCATTGTGGTAGATGGTTGCATCATCACCATTCACGAGGTTTTCACGTGCGATTCTACTCAGTGAAACAGTCTTTAACTCCGACAACTTATTTCTTCATGTTTTAAAAGCTATTGCTTCTCAAAAGACAAGAGCCTTTTTTTAAGGCATTGGTTACAAAACGAAACAGGTCTTCATACGTCCAAGTTGCTATTTATCATTGTGAAAAGCCAATCTGCATGAGATGTACAGTCACACAGCTGGCTCGTGAAAGTGTCGGACTTTGCCCCCTTTCGCCGTTCGTACGTGAGGGAATTCGAGTTATCACACAGTAAACTAGCTGAGTAAACAGAATTATAAAAATAACTCACGCACACAATTTGCACGTGAAGGTGTTGGTCTTTGGCCCTTTTACAATTCGTACGTTAAAAAAAGGCTAATTCTTCACTAAAAATTTTCTCAAACGATTTTAAGAAATCACCTCGGCTTCATTATAACATCTGCAATTAAATTATGTTTCATGCAACGTCAAGGTTGATAACTTAACATTTATTAACAAACTTTTGTGAAACAGTCTTTAACTCCGACAACTTATTTCGTCATGTTTTAAAAGCTATTGCTTCCTAAAAGACAAGAGCCTTTTTTAAGGCATTGGTTACTAAATGAAACAGGTCTTCATACGCCCAAGTTACTATTATTATTGTAAAAAGCCAATCTGCATGTGATGTACAGTCACACAGCTGGCTCGTGAAAGTGTCGGACTTTGCCCCCTTTCGTCGTTCGTACGTGAGGGAATTCGAGTTATCACACAGTAATCTAGTAAAGAGAATTTTAAAAATAACTCATGCACACAATTTGCATGTGAAGATGTTACAAAATTTTCTTAAACGATTTTAAGAAATCACCTCGGCTTTACTACAACATCTGCCATTAAATTATGTTTCATGCAAGGTCAAGGTTGATAGCCTAACATTTATTAACTTCCAAGAAAATTATCAAACTGCCGAAATATATTTCTACTTATATCATGATTATTGTGTCAACTAGCTTCCTCCAATTTTATTCCCTAACGCCACTGTTTCTACTTAAGTTACGCATCTTTACTAAATAGAACGAAAAAGGTCGGTTGAACTTTGTAAGCGAGAGAATAATATTTTTAAAGCTTGTTTACAGGATTAACAATACTCGGTACAGCTTTCAAAAAAACAAGCTGCCTTTTAAACTTCTAAAACCACATTTTATAGGGCGCATACTTTCGAATAAAAGTCTATATCTAAATATCAATTATTGCTTCACTGGAAGAGCTTTGAAAATATACGATCTTTTATACTCTACCTTGAAGCACGTGAAACACAACTCATAAATACGTGCGTTAATACCGTTAACGATAGCCGAATTCGGTCAGAAATGTCTTGAAGTAGCTTCAACACTAAAATATGAACCCTTAAACAGCTGCATCACTGTACACAGCGTTTGAATAATGAAGATATTTAATATAATGTTTCCAAACACCTGTAGCCGTAATAAAAGACGAAAAAATTGTGAAGAATAAAGATGGCGGTCTCAAAGTGCCCTTGTTCGACCTTTACCAATATCATGTTTAAGTAGATGCTAAGATCTCATTGGTTCCTAAGCATCAACTAATAGTACCTTCAACCTTATTGGCTCTTGCAACAAAGATCCGAACATACAAAGTTACAAAGCCACAAAGATACATACACTCACACCACTGACATATGAGCTATTTTTTCAAAATAGCTCAAAAATCAGAAGGGAGCTTGGCCGAGTTAAGTTTCCCAAAAAGGTCTGGGACTGTTATTAAGGACAGCGAAAAACAAAATTGGCCAATAGCTAATCTGCGCGCGTCCCCACTAAGGATCCCAGAAACAAATACGTGCGGGACGCATTTTGGCTTCAGTCTCGTTTCTTAAGTGGCGAATTTTATGGACAAAAGGTGTTAAGTTAATTGAATGGTCATTTTGTAGTCGTTCGTTTGGTCAATGGTGGATACATCTCAGAGGGCCGAGTGGAAGTGTTCTACAATGGTATCTGGGGAACAGTGTGTGATGACGACTGGGACCTTAATGACGCCAAAGTAGTTTGTCGCCAACTTGGATTTGGAAGAGCTATAAAGGCATTCAAGTCCGCTGCTTTTGGACCTGGAAATGGAAAAATATGGATGGACGACGTAACGTGTACTGGCAACGAAAGATCATTAACAGGGTGTTCTCACAGAGGTTGGGGAATAGAAAACTGTGATCATGACGAAGACGCAGGTGTCCTGTGCTCAAGTAATTAAAACGTTATTTTTGAGTAATTAATGCATCGTTATACAGTCCTTCACGCCCGGGCCTTCACGCCGTTAAGTGAGTTTGGACGTAAATGTTTCATTGACATGTACGCAATTTGCGCTCCGCTTTCAGCTGTGATACGTCTCGGATTTCTACCTTTCTTATACATGGGCGCTAAAAGTACAGTTGATATAAAATACATTCAAGGTTTGAATTCGTAGCTAATGCCGACCCTCCCACGAGGTATTTCGCCAAGGTTTTGTAGTTGTTTACGGGGGTGATGGCCTTCCATAGGCCAGGCCACCTGGTTTCTGAGTTGCGTAGATCGTTCTGTACATTCATTTTAACTGAGATGCTGCCTACTAAAAGTACAAAATTTATGTCCTTAATGTATCGGGGGTTCTGCGCTGTCACAATTACCCTGCAATTTGCAACCGTATTCAGTTAAAAGATCACTCACAAAAGTGGTCTCGGTCGCTCATAAGAGGTGGTCCTGGGAATCATGCCCCTCTTGTTTAATTGATTAAAAGTGACATAATATAAGGAGAACTAGATGTTAGTCTTATCTGCTTTTCTCAATAGATGTCCGCTTGTTGGTCAATGGTACAGATTCCATCCTGCTAGGCCGAGTGGAAGTGTTTAACAATGGAACCTGGGGAACAGTGTGTGATGACTCTTGGGACCTCACAGATGCTAACGTAGTTTGCAGAGAGCTTGGAGTTGAACGAGCTGTAAAAGCACACGTGTCTGCGACTTTTGGACAAGGAAATGGAACAATATGGATGGATGACGTAAGGTGTACTGGTAATGAAAGATCATTGACAGAGTGTCGTCACAACGGCTGGGGAAAACAAAACTGTGATCATAGTCAAGATGCAGGTGTAGTTTGCTCAGGTGAGAAAGAAGGTCGTTTTATAAATGAAACTATGCGCAATGGCCGGGGTTGCCGCGGCAAGAAAAGTTTCGACCAAACGATTTACCATGTAAGCCAAGGGTACCGTATTGGTACTTAATTGGTACTTAATTTCGCGTTTTTCGCGATTGTAAATTAAAGAATCGCGAGATTAATTAAAGACCCGCGAATAAAAATTCAGGGTGCATTTTTTTGGGGAATCCAAATCCGAATTTCCGAATCCAAAAAGGAATTTTGCTTGTTTTTGGGCAAATCCAAAAACAGATCATGAATCCATAAAATCCACACTCAGGGTGGATTCTCCGGATCAAATCCAAATCCGGATTTTTGAGATTCAAAATCTGAGCGTTTTGGGGGGGAAGGATTTGAAAAAAGTATTTTTGACAAGCTGTTTTTCGAACAAAAATGGTACACAACAGATGCCGTACATGTATGACTTCTAACTGAACCTATGTTGATGGCGCTTTAATTTTGAGCCATTAATTAGTTGCATAAAATTCCATGTTTGTCATCTCAGTTCACATTATTCGTAGACTGTTTTTAAACCCTTACTTGTCATGTTTTTTGTACGTATGTAATGTCTGCTTACGCCGGTTTATTTTCCAAGTAATTAAAAAAAAAACAATTCATCGGCTTCAGTTTTAAATTCTTATAATCTTACAATCCTAAGGTGTGTATTCTATTCGAGAAACGTTTGTGTTTCAAACCGAAATATCTACATTTCGTATATTCATACCTAGCTTATGTTGCTTTTCCTTCTTGTCTTCGCCCCGAGGATCAGTTTGTTTTTTTTTTCTTTTTTTTTCTCATCACGAGGAGCACCAGGACATGCTGTTGTCTTGGTAAATGATCCTTTTTCAGATCTTCCGTTATTTTGGTAGGTGAAGAATCCATAAGATCTGAGATCACAAATCCGTTTTTGGATTCTCCCCGAAAAAACACACCCTTAATTCACAGAAAAAAAAGATTACTTTGTAACAACTGATAATAACAGCAACACATACAGGATATGAAAATACACAAATTATTTTAGTGGTTTACTGGTACGTTCAATGTACAGTTGCATCTTCTGCAGTGAAATAACGCTTACTTGCAAGGATTTTACATATGGGTAGCGAATCTTAAATTAGAAAGTTCAGACTATTTGAAAATAAAAAAAGAAAGGAAGTTGATGAAGGTTTAATCGCAAAATTTAATGTGCTTTTTTCATATTTGCCTATTGAAATCACGAAAATAAAAACCCCGTGAAATACGTATACTGCCTCGCCAAAATTTGCGAAATTAGGTACCCGCGAAAGTAAGGACTAATAACTAAAGGTAGAAGCTCGGAAACAATGATAATTTTTGTTGTTCTGATCGTTTTAGACACAGCAACAGACTAGAAAATTATCGTTTGTCTCGCAATGTACATGTCGTTTCCTCTGATGCACCATTCTCTTCTACTTACAACTAGTGGTTGCTGACACTGAATCAAGCCAGCGGGGACTATCATCCTATTATCCAGATCGTATCGTAGTGGAAATATGGAAATGTGCAGGGGAACAATCGTCCTTTACTAATTAGCGACGGTGCGAAGTGTTAGATTTAGTCAAACAAATTTCACTGAGAGGTGAAGTAACCGAGACAGTTTTTCGCTTGCATCATGTGACCCGTCCGATACGTACAGACTGCTCGTTCCTTGAAGTAATTATTAAAAGATAAGGGAAAGTAACCCTAACATTCTAAAGCTAAGCTCAAATTAACATAGCCTATATCTATCACTGAAATAAAATTTTTCAGATGTCCGGTTGCGAGACGGTGGTGACGTTACTCATCACAAGGGCCGTGTGGAAATTTATTACAATGGAGCCTGGGGAACAGTGTGTGATGATGGCTGGGACCTTGCGGACGCTAACGTAGTTTGTCGACAACTGGGATTTGAAGGAGCTTTAAAAGCAACTAAGTTGGCGGCCTTCGGAGAAGGAACAGGAAATATATGGATGTCTCACGTTCAGTGCACAGGAAATGAGAGCGCATTAAGGGAATGCAAACACAGAGGCGTGGGAGGACACTTTTTCTGTGGCCACTATGAAGATGCTGGAGTTGTTTGCAATTATGCAGGTCCTTTATATTTTATAGTTAAAATGGTCTTTTATTTTCCCTTTTGTTAGCAATAGCATAGATTCCTAACCTGAATTCTTACATTGTTAGAACTGGTGCTATCCAATGCTTCCAAGTTGATATCCTTCAGTTTTCTGTTTTAGCGAATTCTTAATATAATAATTCTTTCTTATTCTATCTGACTAGCACGTTTAGTACATAAGCCAGAGTCAAACAGTGAAGGTTTAGTGCAAGTTTACTACAGAGACGTCTGGCACTGGGTCTGTGCTGATCAGTGGGATAAACAAGATGCAGATGTGGCTTGCAGAATGATGGATTTTGATGGATCATTGTCAGCTAATTTTACACTTCTGGAGAAAAAGCGAAAAGGAGTGGGGGCGTGGCTGATTAACATGCAATGTTCTGGAAATGAATCTTCTCTCCTCTTGTGCGGCCATGACAGTTCAGTGGGATCACACAACTGTAAAGGAAAAAGAGAAGCTGGTGTAAAGTGCAAACCAAAGGGTAATATATATCTGAATAATGTCTTTGTATTCAATACCGATTAAAAAAATCAGGTCAAATATCTGTTGAAAAGAACGGAAACTCTCCCAGCGTGTCTTTGACTTGTCTTGATACGAAAGCATGCGGGACTTTTTGGCGGTGAAAGCAACGGCCACAACTCAGGTCCTCCCTCAAGGGAGTTATATTAGTAGCTGCTCCCTCTTGTAACATGAGCCTTGTGTACCTGTGCACACAACTGCAGAAATCCAGCCAAAATAAGAATCCACAAGAGATCTAGAGTTAGCAACCTGTCAAATGTACAAAACAAACAAACAAACTGGGTATACATGAAACTTAAGAGCCGAGCTTTCAGCCTCTAAAAAAAGGGTAACTGAAATGATAGGCCTTTATCAGGACGACATTGAACCACATAACCGTATTTTAATTTTCTTTTGTTTTCGATTCGGAGCCAAAACGACAAATCTAATTTTGAAAATAACTTGCTTCACAACAGCTCGTTTAGTTGGTGCTGACAACATGGAATCTTTCGGTACTGGCCGAGTGGAAGTGCTTTACAATGGAACTTGGGACCCAGTGTGCGGTGAAAGCTACTCAGATGATATCTGGGATCTGAAGCATGCCAACATAATCTGTCGTCAACTTGGATTTCCAGGAGCTCTGGTTTTCAGAACTGTTACAGCAACTGTCGGCAAAAACAATTCAGATCAAACAAAAAATTGGTTTAAAGCGCGAGGATGTGTGGGCAATGAAACGTCGTTAACAATGTGTCATCGAAGCGGGTGGTCGAGCTACTGTGGTAATAACAAGGCTGCTCATGTAGAGTGCATTGCAGGTGATTAACTTAAAATCCTTTGCGAAGACAATGAGTTAAGATATCCTTGATAAGAATATACGATCAAGATATTTCCCTCTACATTGTAATGTAGCCACTCAGGTACCGCACTAATATTTACTTTTGTCTTCATTCATGCATGAATTACCTCGCAAAGTTGGTTGCCCGAACTTTTAGTGTACTTTTCACATATATTAACTTTTATTGTTGCGTTCGATGTTAGAGGAACGCAACACATAATTTTGGGATTCCTGTGGCACTTGGGTGTCCTGTAGTGCTCAAGAGTGACCTTTTCAGGAAGCATTTTTTGTCGTACTTCTGCATTTTCTGCGCCATTTTGGATAATACATTTACTCCGAGTTCCTGAAAATATCACTTTCACTGCTACACGTACCTTTCTCTGCTAATATACCAGTCAAATCGAGCTGTAACTTCCTAGAAAGACACAAATAAATACAGGTAACACTATTTTGTGCCGTGAGGATTTACCCATGCATGCGTTTGAGTCTGTCAGTGAGTATATTTATATATTTGTAGTTTTTGCTTCTCACATGCACAAAAAATATGCACATTCTGGAATAAAGTACATATAAAGAAATTTACTCGCGTATCAGTGATACATATGTAGTGCTTTATCCTCGTCTGATAAATCTACGCAGGATTTGTTGATGAGACCATCTCGCCCGCCAAGAAAGTAAAATATGATGAACTGACCTACACGAACTGAAATTAGGCAGATGAACAGCTAGTTCGCATAATGCAAAAGATTTTTTCTGTTTCACATGTCGCTCCTATGATCATTTTCACTTCAAGTTGTGTCACGCAGGAAGCCAGGATTACCTTCGAGGTCATCTTGCTTTAATTTAAAGTTTGGAGTAATATGTTTAATTATCTTTTTCACAAAATAGGATTTATTGCGAGCTACTTCACATTTTGATCTACCATACTTGAAGCCGTTTACGCGAAGAGCATAGAAAGAATGTACACTTTGTAAAAAGTTTTTTGTGATCTAAGTTTCCCTACTTTAAAATATAATGCTTGATGGTATAAAGTTTAACGTGGAGCTATAAAGAAAAGTTATTAACTCGAACGCACTTATTAATCGGTGATTACCTGAATAGTATTTTTATACATGCTGAGATGCAATCACGCAAATGAGTTATAGCCAATCAGAGGAACTAACGCTGTTTTTATCACGTGAGAAAAATAGTAAGTCCAATCAGAATCGCAAATGATATCATTTCACGGGTGTGAAAAATAGGCGTCTAAATCAAAAGCCACGGAGGTGTGAGAGTCTCGTGCAAAGTTTCCCGCCTTTTATGGGTGCTTTCAGCGCTTCACTACTGCGACCTCTCTCGCGGTCATTCAAAGACAAAATTGGTTGATCATGAGACTATAAAGGAGAGTATTTTCTCTCGTAGACCTAGTGAGCAATTCAGTGACATTTCGGGCATTGGAAGAGAATAGCTTCCTTCATTTCATTGTAACGGAAGAAAATTGTCTGTAGAAAGCCTGCAAAAAGACAGCTTAATATATAATTTTGCCTTGTGTTATTCCAACCGGCTTTTCCACACCAATTGCCACTGATTTTGCAATCGATCATTTTTAACTGATTTAAAACAAAAAGTGGAGATAACTTGTGATTCCTGTGTTATTTATATCAGTTACCCCTGTTAAAATTTCAGTCTATTTTTGTCGAAATATTAAGTTCTTTTCTTTTTCTTTTTTTTTTTATTTGTAGCGGCTAATTTTAACATTTTAGCAATGAAAAAAGATTAATATAAAAGACTAGTGGCAGAATGATAAATGTCTCAGTGTATGCACATAATAAACACATTACGACATGGAAGGTGCTTTGTACGATATTCATCCACTTGTGTTTTTGTATGAAAAATGGAACAAGTGAGCGTAACTGGCGAACGAATGAGATTTCTTAATACACGGTATTAACTTATGCATAAATTCTGCACCCTTGTGTCCTTTCATAGCTCGTCTTGTCAGTGGTCGTACATCCAGTGAAGGACTTGTTCAAGTTTACTACGACAAAACTTGGGGCTGGGTTTGTGCTAATCAATGGGACAAACACGATGCTGATGTGGCTTGCAGAATGATGGACTTTGATGGAGCGTTAACAGCAGATATTTTGTACACAGAAAAGAAGAAGATTGGAGAGAGTCGGGTGTGGTTGAAGAGCTTGAGTTGCGTCGGAAATGAAAGTTCCTTATTTGAGTGCGTTCATGAAGGTCTCGGGTCACACGACTGTGAAGGTGAAAGGAAAGCTGGTGTACTATGCCGATCAAAAGGTGCGAAATACGACTGATCGGTAACAAAGATAAATGCGAGATTTAAATTTGTGAATCTACTCGTAGGCCAATACTGAACAAACCCTCAGTCTTCCAGCAGATAGGATATATGTGTAAATTTGCTTGTAGTAGTTTGACTAATATTGTTATTAAAAAAAATTCTGACTTCTGCACTATGCATTTAAAGTTTTTTTTAAAGTTTATTTTATATTATTTTTATTTTATTTTCCTTATTTTACCCTTATATCAGGCGAAGAGCCGTACCATGGATGTACTGATATTAAACCGTTATTATTATTATTATTATTATTATTATTATTATTATTATTGAAGTTGCAGCTAACTTTTCTTTTTTTGGCAGTTCGATTGGTTGGTGGAGATAATGCGACGTCACAAGGCCGAGTGGAAGTGTTTCATAGAGGAACCTGGGGAAGAGTGTGTTTTGACTACTGGGATTCAAGGGACGCTAACGTGGTTTGCAGACAACTCGGCTTCGAAGGAGCTTTGTCAGCGACATCGAGTGCGGCTTTTGGAAAAGGAAAAGGAATCTTGTGGATGGATAACGTAAACTGTGCAGGGAATGAGAGCTCATTAACAGAATGTAAACACAATCAAGGACCATCAGTGTACTGTAGTCGTTATGAATTCGCAGGTGTGGTATGCACGACAGGTAGGAAAACATTTTTCACTGTTTTTGTTTATTTCACGGTTACTTAGTCTCAATAGTGAGCATCACGGCAGAACAACTGGGAGTGCGCACACCGCGCTTAATGCGAGGGAAAGGGCCGGCCACTCTTTTTTCTGCAACGGTAAGCAAACTTTGGAATTGAGCTTACCTTTAAAATTAAGGACTTCTAGTTCAATTAATGTTTTAAAGCTAGTTTATACAGACATTTTCTGTCTTTTCAAGAAAGGCACAAGCAGCTGCCAACGTTTCAAACTTGTAGTTTTTAGACTTTTCCTATTTGTATATATGTAATTTCTAGCCTTATCCACTTATAATTAATTTTAATTTTTTTATATATTTTTAACATGTTTATATTTTTAATTAATTCCATAGGTGAGGGCCACAAGTTTATTAGTGTTTTTTCCCCTATTACGTATCACCCTCGTTTAAGTCCCAATAGTGACCAACAGCAATTTTCTCCTCACGATATCCATACATTGTCATGAGATGAGGTTATGAGAATTAATAAAATGATCACCAAAGAGAAAATGCTTTGATCTTTCATCAAATTCCCTTAACTAATTCTTAAAGGAAATGTATAGAGATCAGATTGGAGAATTTGTATGTGGATATTGGGGCTTAAATAAAGTTTGCTTGATTGATTGATTGGTTGATCAAAAATTGATTTAAGTAATCAATGTTACTGTGATCATTTACATTTAACTTCGAAACAAAGTACTTGACTGTACACCTTACCTCTCATTCTTCTTTTCTTTTTTCGTCAGCTCGTTTAGTTGAGGGAAAATCTCCTCGAGAAGGGCTGGTACAAGTTTACCATAACAACACTTGGATCTGGGTTTGTGCAGATCAGTGGGACAAACACGATGCTGATGTGGCTTGCAGAATGCTGGGCTTTGATGGATCACTGTCTGCGTTTTATGACAGAGAAAAAACCATTCAGGCGAAACCCACAGCATGGCTTAATAGCATGCAATGTACTGGAAACGAAAGTTCTCTCTTTCTATGTGAGCATGGCGGTTTGGGAACACGTAACTGCAGGGTTAAAGCTGGTGTTGTATGTCAGCCAAAGGGTAAGATAAAAGCACAAAGAAAAGTACTGGACATTTAGAATTTAAAATTTATTGTACTAATACTTTTAAGACGCACAGTGTGATTGTGATGTATTGGAAGACCGTATTGCCGGTTGACAGACATACCTCATTTAAATACTGAATTTGTTACAGCAGGTTAATAATATTATTGTTATTTGAAATCAAGGTGAATAATGGCAGAATGCCGCGGGTAAGTACTGCTGGTGCCAACATTCACCAAGATTTCAAAGAATAATGATTAAGTTTATTTACTACGACAAAATAATATTCATCTTCGCAAAAAAAACAAAACAAAACAAAACAAAAACAAAAACAAACAGTTTCAGGCAGCCTTCATACATTTGCTGCCATTTACCAGCTAATTCACTGCCGCTCTAGGCTTGGTTTAAGTCATTGATCGAGTGAAATGCATTATAAAATACAGAATTTTGCACTTTTTGACTCCAAATGTCGACATAATGTAAGAAACGTGAATATAGTTACTTGCGGTATGGATTTAGCGTGGTCATTTGCGTTTTGGTAACGTTTTAAATCGCTTGAAGTAAGCTTCCTTACGTTTTCTTCTCGATATTTGTAGCAAACTATGGTCAGCTATAGCATCAACGGTTTCCAGTAATTCAAGCGGATGTTCTTTTAATGGCAACTTCGCAACCGTCCACCGCATAATTAAAAATCTGGTTAACAGTTTGCTCGGAGCAGTTTGCAAACGTTGCAAGCAAACTTGAAGGCTATCAATGGCTGCACTTAGTCTTTTTTCGCAAGCGAACTTGTTAGCGAGTTTTCTTGTTCTTTTTGCTCTGTTGAATTGCAAATCGCTGTATTTACCCCTCCCATTCTTAAAATAGATAAATAAATGAATAACGATAACATTTAAAATCTTTCCTTCCTTTAATCACAGTTAGATTGGTTGGTTGGGGTAATGTTGCATCTCAAGGCCGAGTTCAAATGTTTTTCAATGGATCATGGGCAGGAGTTTGCGGTACCCACTGGGATATAAAGGAAGCCAACGTGGTTTGCCGTCAGCTTGAGTTTCAAGGAGCTGTGGCAGCAGCTACATCGTCGGATTTCCCAGGAACAAAATTGATGTATGGAATTCAGTGTGCAGGAAATGAGACGTCATTAATACAGTGTCGCCACGAGATTTTTAACGGCTCCTACTGTTTATACAAGGAGGCTTGTGTAGTATGCATTTCAGGTACGTTCAGCGTAGAAATAAAGGCTGTGTCTTGCTGATCATGTTTTCCAAGAGAAGAAGCTGTCCTCTGGTACTGCTGCCACTACAACGGACAGTAGTACTACGAGACAATTGCGTTGATTTTTTTCCTCTTTCGTCTATAAACAACGGTCACACACTCTTGGATAACTTATTTATTCGGCTCTTTTAAGGTGACGTTACACGAGACGATTTGCAACGACGATTTTTAGCGCGACACAGCGTTGCAACATTGTTGCGACATTGTTTCGAATGGTTATAACATTGTTCCAGCATTGCAACGCTATGCTACGCTAAAAATCGTCGTTGCGAATCGTCCCGTGTATCATCACCTTTAGTAGCAAAATGAATTTGATCTCATCATTATAAATTTTAACAATAAAAAGGATTCTTTGCCTAGCCTTGAAAAATAACCCTTTTTGAAATAGTAAAGGACCTAGTATTGAACCCTGGGGAACTCTACAGGAAAACTTTTTTAGTGCCGAGACCGAGCATCCGTAGTTTTTCCAGCAAAATATTACCGTCAGATCTTTCGAAAGCGAAAACATTACAGCTGTGTCTTGGTACTATTGAAGTACCGTTGATTACAGGAGTCAAGCCAAGCAGTGGCAGTAGAATCTAACGATCGTAAATACGTCTTATTAGCCTAGTTTGACGCCTGTCAAATGACAGTCAAATCGCGTGTCCTGTTCTTTTTTCCGGTCTCCCAAACAGGAAGCCATATAAGAAACTAGAAAACTCGGTCCGTACTAAAAATTACGGACCGAGTTTTGTTTCCATCGATTTATGGCGAGGGTACAGACGAAGAAAAGGAGGCTAATAAGAAGTTTCTTATATGGCTTCCTGTTTGGGAGACCGGAAAAAAGAACAGGACACGCGATTTGACTGTCATTTGACAGGCGTCAAAAATGAAAGTTGTATTGGCTCAAGAAAACAATAGCACATAACAGAAAGTAAAAACAAATGCACCCTACTGAAAAAGTTTACTCGGTCAAAACTAAGAGCACTGTAAGGTTTAGCTCGCCAATGTAACACTGGAGCACTTTGGAAACTGGACTCCATGTCTGCCTCGAAGTCGGTTCTATCTTTACTTCGTTGGTCTTTGTAAAAAAAAAAAAATGAAAAACACTGCAAATAGCAAAGACGCTTGTAAAAGTAAGTTTGTTGCCTTTGTCGAAGGATTCGCTCGTTAATTTTCTTTGGCAAAACGTGTCGAATCTCTGCTAGTCCATTCTCGTCTTTTCAGTTGTGACCTGCGCTAAAACTTTCAGACACTGACTAGAATTCTCTCTAAATTTACGATTCACTTTCTTCATCAACTTCGTTCTCATTAAAAAAAAAAGCTAGATTAAAGGCTTGGTTAGCTGCACAATGGCCGTTTAGTTTAAGAATTTTGGTCTGTTTAGTAAGTTATGGACCGCAAATTGAGCAATCACGGGACGAGAACAGACTTAGCCATATAACAAGCCAAATTATTATTATTTTTTAACAATAAGTTATCACGAGTTATTTATGGAGTTAGGGCTCCTTAGAGTTTCAGTTCTGGTATGCTGAAAATGATCAATTAAGCACCCGCCCCATGTAATCAAGGAAATTTTGTCACTAAGCACTCGCCTCGTGTAATCCGGGAAATTTTTTCCCTGCAGAATCAAATATCTTTTCGGCCCCAAAATCAAATATTCAAATCAATATTCAAAGAATAAAAGGGCGGGTCCTAGCTAACAAACCAGTCCATTTTTGGTTAACTGATAGTTTTATAATATGACCTGAAAAACTATTGAAACCTCGATCTTTAATGTAAACGATAACAGCTTTCCAGGCCCATTACTTAACGGGACTTAAGCATCCTCCTCCTCCTTATCATCATCATCATCATCATCATCATCATCATCATCATCATCATCATCGTAATTACCAACAACCATCATCTTGACTATCATCATTCTAATCGTAATCCGGCGTCATCAATGGCAGGAGCGTTATTACCATCATGTCGTCGAAATCATCATCATCGTCATCGTCATCATAATCGTCGTCGTCATCCTTATCATTAGGGGCCTTACGCAACGACAACGACGACGGAAGTGAAAACATCACTAAAAAAATGAATTTGCATCCTTTCAAACTTTATTGCGTCTCTTTGGAACCGCTCAATTCGTCAAATGTAGGCGACTTTTCCTGGAATTGAATTCTTAAGGGCTTTATCCATGTTCAAATAAGGAAGGGAAAATTTGTCGTAGTAGGTCCACGTCCTCCATAAATCGTCGCATTGGGAGGTGTCACGTCGTAGTTGTGCAGTGGACGTCAAAGAAATGTACTAAAAAGCGTGATGTACGTGTAGAGGTGTTGTTTTGCTCATGAACCAACTGTTTTTGGACGTTGTTGTTGTCGTCGTCGTTACTTAAGGTCCCTATTATCGCCGTCATCATAGTCATCATCATCATCATCATCACCATCATTAGCATTATCATTCCAGAAGATTCCGGACACTTAAAATCAACGCCTTGAAATTAATATCGCCAGCGTTAACATCTTCATAAATATTTAGTATTTTTGTTATATTTGTATTCCAAACAATGATTAAAATTCCTTATCTACGTTTCATTCTCAGATTCTGAAACAGACTTTTCCACGAATTTTCCAGCCGTAGAAAGAAAAAGATTCAAAGGTAAAGTCGATCGGATCTCTTTATTGGTTAAGCACTCTGGTGTCAGCACCTACACTCAATGGCCTAATTATCTGCCCTCCCCATCTCGTCGTTACTGTTAAGGAGCTCCTATTTTTGTTTCTCCATCCTTACAAAGACAGGTGAAAAACACAAAATCTGCTGGTACTTGGAATGCAAGCCAGACTAAACGGATCTGTATGTCTCGTCACTGAGTCATGTCATCATTATTATCATCACCATATTCACCAACATCGTTATAATCACTATTATCACACTGCGTCAGCAGTCGTAGCAAGGCAATCATCGGGGAAATTAAAATAGGGAACTAAGGCAAAAACGATGGCGACGGCTACGAAAACGTTACTTAAAAAGTGATGTCACCCTGCTTCAAACTTTATCGAGCCTATTCTCTCTCATTCATTTCGCCAAATCTTGCCAATCTTTTCTGGAGTTGAATTCTAAAAGACTGTATCGAAGTCCAGAAAAAGAAGAAGAAAGTCGTTGCCTTGTGTTCACGTCCTCAACAAAACGTGAAAATAGGCATTTTCACGTCGTAGTCGTGCAGTGACGGTAAAGAAATGTACAAAAAAGCGTGATGCACGTGCAGAGGTGTTGTTTTTCTCATCTTAACCTTTTGCTCTTAAGCCGTTCTCGTTGACGTCGCCGTCGTCGTTGCTTAAGCTCCCTGATGTAACTATGGCGACGGTTACGAGACCGGTAAAAATGCAATAGGCTTTGGCCCCGATTACGTGAAAAAAAATTGTCCAGGGTAGAAAGGTCACTCACCTACCCGAGCTATTCTGGGCGAACCAACTTGTCATACATTTCCTTACAGAACTCGACTAGAAGGCTAACCCCCCTAGCCGGGTTACCCTTCAGTTCGATGGCGGAGTCACTCTCCTAGACCGGCCAACTTTTTCTCCATATCAACTCTTTGGTTGCCCAGCCGGGTCAACTTGTTAAAGGTGATATCCTCATGTAGAGCATCTGCGAGCGCTGTTGGCTCGCGCAAAGGGGTCACCGCCGTCGTGTGTGGTAACACCATTTTATGGACTAGACCAAGCGTTCACTTGCGTCCTGGCCTGCCGGACACTTAAAGCTAGGGCCCTCTCAGCTTCCCTCTTTCACTGCTTTTCACTGATCTGACAAAGCTTCCATTTTTTTGCAAATTTCGCAGCTACGTGCAAACCTGGACATGTCTCCTGCGTGAACGGCTGGGTCAAGACCAATAAAATTAAAAGAGGTCGGCCGGTATTTTATGGACCAAAACTGTCGGAGGAGGCTTGTCAATAGCGTACATCATGGCTTTGACATCATCAATTGCAAGGGTTTATCCTCACTTGCCGCTCCTAATACAAAGGGCATTACTAATATTGCTGCTTTTATTCTTATATTACACGTAAAAGACGTATCGTTTTGACGTTTTTTATGAAGTTGACCCCGCTGTTGTAAACATGGTCATAGTTCCAACCTCTATTTTTTCTCAGGTGGCACAAAGACACATATTCAGCAACTTACAGTCACTGTGATTGTCTTGGGCATTTTACTTTCCGTATCTCTTGTGGGCACGGGGTTTGTGAGTTGGAGGCTCTGGCATCACTTACATGGAAAGAAAGAAAATACCAGGAGAGACAAACAGGAAAACATTGAGATGGTTGAAGAGAACAATGCTGTTTCTTATTCAAGAGAAAGAGGAACACCTCTGTATTCTGGGATTTGTTCTGTGGCCTCTGTGGAAAACCTTTATCAAGGGCTGCAGCACATGAACGCATTTTATGAAAACGCAGATGTTGCCCAGATGAAGAAAAAGGACGAAAATGAAGCTTATGAGAACGTTGAACAGGTTCGTAGGTTCATGCGTCACTTTAAAGAGAGTAAGCCTTTTAATCTAGATTCCCTGGATGTGAACCCCTTTAGATCTCAAGGAGTGGAGGAGTCTGGTTATTTTTGGGGGGAGATAGGGTTGATTTGAGAATAAAAGAAATTCGGGGTAGAAAAAGGTTTACACATAAAGTTAAACTGTTAGTTCGGTAATGAGCGCTTTGGCACCTTGTTGCGGTTAGTTGGCAAAATTAACTGTATGCTTCCAGTTTAAGCCAATGGGAAGACAGATATAGATATTGAGCACGCTGTGTAATCTTAAATAGATTTAGCCAAGGCCAACAGCAAAGCTCTCTTGAAAACGTTCTGAGAAAGCGCTTTCTGAAGTAGAGTTTTCTGAGCTTGCGATCACTTGAATACCACAACTGGTCAGCGGAGAACTTTAAGAAAACAAGTCACATGGCTCTTGCGTCACCTTAATGATTTGTACACCTAAGCCCGCGATACATTCATTGTGAATCATTCATTCATTGTGAAACTGCATGGTAACGGGTACCCTAGTTGAACAGCTATTAATTGATCATAAGATGGATGTTCGAGTTAAACACCATTTGCATATGCCGTGGACTTTAAAGACAGCCAGACATTTCACATCCCCTAACATGATCGTGTGGACGTACGGACTATTTGTCAGAACCAAAATTTCTTGGATGCATAGATAACCAATTTTTCGTACCCATGGTGCTTTCGCTGCGCCCGGGAGAGCTTCGGCTGGTAAAAGAAATAAGTTTGCATAACCGAGCAATTTGACCGGACCATAATCACTGAAAACCGAACGGAGAAATTTTACAAACTAGATCCATTAAACTGTAATCCACATAATTACAATTTTACAGTTTTCAAAGTTGTGCGAGAGCTAAGATAATGAGTACGATGTGTATTACCTCACGCTTTCTATTAATTAAGTTATTTAAGAGTTTATAACTCCTATTTGTCGTTTATGTAAGTAATACAGACTGTAATGCAATTTATCATGTCGCGGATTAGAGGACAACAATACGTGTCCTTTTACATTATGATATGAACGGTAGGTTTTGGACGGTTAGTAAGGTAAAATTGACCGGTTTTTTCTTTTCATTTGCAGGCCTCCGGTTACGCGTATGCAACGGTTTCTCCTCAACTGCCAACAGCGCTTTACCAGACTTTACAGAAAGCTAACAAACTGAATAACAGAAAATGATTACTTTATACTAAGCAGAGATAAAAAAAATGTATTCCTCATTACAAATAGGAGTTATTAATAAGCGATTGTTCATCAGAGCCCCTCGGCTTTATTAATATGACATACATAATGTTTAAAAGCTTCATTAGCGACTGAGCTGGTCCTCATAATTGACAACTTCTGAGGCTCACTTGCGAAAACGTCTTCAACATAATAGTCCGCTCGCTTTTATAGCTAGAACTTTTATCTTATTTTAAGATTTATAATTACTCACCTTGCGGCCATAATACAAATGATTTACCTGCTTCAGTGAAGTTCACAAGATTACCAGCATGTGCACAAACGAAAATTAAACGAGAAAAATTCGTCTTGAGTGCCATTGCACTTGAGCGCGCAAGTAATAGAGCGAGATTTACTTAATTTTTCCCGCTATTCCGAATATGGTATTGCTGTTGGTAATAAATTAACCCCAATAAGTAACGCAGCATCTTGACTCATCTTGCTTGTGTTCTTTGTTCTCTGATTCTTTTTTAACTGTTCCTTCCTCTCCTTTAGAGACAATTTTTTTGGAAATCGCAGGCGCAACGTGGAATTATTTGTGACCGGATATTTTAACCATCTTACCGCAGATTGTCAGGGGCACCCAACGACCGTTTTCTGGGAAATGGCTCGTTATGCGTCCTGGATTGTCATATGCTAATCGCAAGGGAGGCAAATGGCCGCTGGACTTTAACGCCTTGGGCAAATGTATGCTATGAATTCCTGAACCGACCTAAGCCTCTCACCCCAACTGCGATAAAAAACAAATCTTTTGGGAAAATTCTTTTTGTAAAAAATAATTACTTTATAAGTTTAATGGTAACACTTCGTCGTTTGTGGTAACAACATTATTACTTTGCTACAGCGTTCATAGCTCTCATCATCGGGTACCTTATACATACATATAGGAGGGGGGCGTTGGGATTTTCGGTTTTTCGGTTTTTGCCATTTTTCTGCGTCAACTTCGGTTTTTCGGTTTTGTTGTCCGTTGCGGTTTCCGGGTTTTCCGTTTTTAGCATCTGGTTTTCGGTTTTTTGGCAAAAATAAAGCGGTTTTCGGATTTTGGTGACCGATGTGCTTTTTTGGTTTTTCTAATTTAGAAGGAAGTCAAAGACAGACTTGTACAAGCTCACAATGTGGTTTTTGTGGTTCTGCCGCATTATCAACTGCCTTCAAGTTACATTTTTGCTCTTACGAGCATTTCATTTAGAGATTTACCTCTTTTGTAGCATATGATCGGAGGTCTTTCAAAAATTGTTTTCAGAGGACGCTGATTTTCCTTTAGACTCCAGTTTATGTCATCAATGTCTTCTTAAGATCTTGTACCGCTTGGTGATATGTTGTAACGGAAGGCAATAGTGTCTCTTTACTTCTTTGCTTTTGTTTTAGCGCCGATATTATATAAGTCAAAGTTTACGTTGACCTCCGACAACGAGCTTTCTATTATGTTGTTTAGGATACAAGCGACCTTGGAGGCCTTGTTTAAAGTTCGCAAGCCGCACCCCTCAAATGTGTTTTTTTAAGAGTTTGTTCTAAGTAATCTTATTGCTTTGCCTTTTTAATAATGAAACCTCTTTTTACCGCCGGAGGGTGGCACGGGGTAAAGTGTCAGTATATTGAAAGGTTTCAGTCGGCTTGTAGATATAGTGGGTTTTGATGTTCAAAAAGTCAATTTAGTCAATCCAGGTCAAACCGCAAAGTGGGATTCTGGATTTTTAATGGCGGTTTACACCTGGAGAGCTTTTTGCGGACGCAAAATTTCCCCTAATGTCCTCTATTGCTATCAATCGAGGATCTTTGCTGAATTCTCTTGGAGGATTCTAGGACAAATATGTCTGTTTTACGACCATAGCATCCATAGACAGAGCTGATACTATGATGACACATATATTAGTACCTAGAATGATCATGTCCACATATCACCGACGTTTGAGATCTAGACCAGGGTTTTGTGAACTGAATTGAGCTGTGTAAATCTTCGGTTTTGATGGTTTTGTATGCGGTTTTCGGTTTTGATCGAAATCTATCGCGGTCTTTCGGTTTTGGGTAATTTTTAGTTAGAGCGGTCTTTCTGTTTTTTTTTTTTATAGACCCTAACGCCCCCCTCATAAAGCGTACTGTTTTTCATTTTCTCTATGTTACAATCAGGTATTGGATGACGTTCAAATTTATTGACACATCATCAAACGGCTTTTTAGTAGTAGACTGGCTCGATGTTAATGCAGCGTGTTTGGCTCATCACAGCTGTTATGCTTAGTGGGTGACCGGCCAAGGACAAAAGCGATGCTCAGAACAAACAAAATTCGCGAGAACATCATCTTTTCGATGATCTTACTTCTATTTCCAGGTTAGGGTGTTTGTTTTTTCTTGCTAGTCGGATACCCCTGAAATACTAAAAAATTTAAGAAGAAAAAGTTTAAATTCCATTACGCGTCAATGTATTTACCACGAGGAGATTGAGGACACCATTTTTGCGTTCTCTAGTGGAGGAGAGATGGCTCTAACAATCCAAACCAAGCTAGACAGACAAAAAAAGGTCATTTAGCCTACGTGTAGCCGTACCTTCCCCCCGACGAAGGGAGGGTGCGGCTACACGTAGGCTACAGTATACATTAAGCCGGTCCGTAACTCTTAGGCCCAGGGGATCGAACCCGTTGGCGACCTTCCTCGCTGCCAAGCAGTCTCAGTGTTTCACTAATCATGAGCGTCGTCTCATTCTTTTCAGGCTTAAGGTTTTGGCATGTTAAAGGGAGCAACGATGGTAGGTATTAAGTTTATTATCTGATATAACATATAGACTTGGCATAGAAATACTATTCAAGACCTTTCAGTGATCAGTAGAAACTTTGACACAGAGACCGGAGTGTGCTGCTTTATTGGCTTATATCATGCTCCGCGCCGCCAGAAAAAGTGTTTTTAAAATAGAGTCAATCGAAGACGAGTTGATATAATAATACTACGTCACAATAAGATGCATCAACTACTAGCCTTAAAAGTTTTAAATTAAAATAAAGCCGGTTATTCGACAGCTTAAAACTGGTTATAAATTAGTTGTCAAAAAATGCCCTTACAGACGGTATTAATCTCGAGGTCCATATTGATTGTCCAAAACAATGGTCTATTAAGTTAGGCTTCGTTTAAATGATATCGGCTGAAGGAGAATTAATCCTTAATCGAAGAATAAGCGTCAGTATTAATTTGCTTTACGTTAACTGAGAATTTAACCTGTTTAACGTCTTAATTTGCCACTCCAGCGGACTAAGACAGTTGTATATAAATTTTCAGGCAAGCAATATGCACGGGGTTTATTTAAAAGGTGCACTGAACTATGACGGATTTTTTGTCCTAACGTTTTCGGTTTTAACGCGATAGCTACGAAACCTTTCAGGAGCTCCCTAACTTTCAAAGAAAATCGCTTCCAGTGAAAAATTTGCCACTTGACTAAACTTCTTGGTATCAACTTTCATTCATATAAAAAGTACGCCAAATTGATTTCAGAGAAACCTTTGAAACAGAAATTATCAAGAAAGTTATTCAGAAGAAATTGTTCTAATAGAACGAGCCATCAATTCGACTTTTCGGGACAATTCAAGACAGTTCCATCCTGTGAAAAGCAAAGCGATCGGGAAGCCATTTAGTCACGCTTGATGACTCCGTCCAGGAGAGAATATATGAGACAGAAAGGGAATCCTAAAGTTAATTTTAGAGGTCGTAATTAAACGGAAGGCTAATTCCTGGGACGTCTGCACAATGTGCAATTAATTATCTGAAACGTCTTTAAGTTCACGCGCGGTTGCCTCCATACAAACAATTAGCGGCAATTATTCAATGAGGCTGAGTATGAGCTGGCGAATTATCTATGGAGATCGAGGAGGGTGCTGCCTGCTGCAAGGCCGGATAAGGCCGAAAGGGGCAACAAAATAATTAAAATAAATAAGTCTTAGTTTAAAAACAAGCTGAAACATGCTTATCTCATCGATGCTAAGTTCCCGTCTTCATTTCCAAATTTGTTTCTCGGCAAGTTCTGGAGATAAAAGGATTCTCCAAATAGCAAATGTCGCCCGTCAAGTTGTGTTCTTCCTGTTTTGGCTATTTCTTCTTCGCAAAACGTGTGAAATATCCTGCCATTTTGTATTGCTCTAAACAACGCAGCGTCATCCACAGGGTTTCACCTCGGTTACCGTCCATTTTTCTGGCAGTTAAACCGTACTGTTGACGTCATTCTCCATATATATATCAAAAATATCTTCCAAATTTGGTCAACGCTACCTCGTTATGATGAAATAGTCGTGGGATTTAAGCCAGTCAGAAAAGGGCAAATATTTGAATGAATAATAATGCATAATATTGTAATGGCGACTGTTGAATTCTCTCTTGACAACACCGAATAAAAGTTTGCGAAATTCTCCGGAAACCAACCTCTGATTAATTTAAAGCGTTAACGGACGAGCCATTCACGAATTGGTCTAAAAATAACTTTGCAAAAATGTACATATCACAAGGGCTAGACTGGGCGTTTTTCTCTCTGTTCCATTATCCTCTCTTGGTTCCGTTTCAGTCCACAATGAGGTTTTGAGTTTTCGTGTCCAGCAATGTCGTACTTTGTTTTTTTTTTTTACACGAGGTTTGCTTTTAACTTTGGGAGATAGCGTAAATTTACTAATTAACTAATAAAAGATCCCTGACTTCTGCACTTTGCATTTAAAGCTGCAGCTAACTTTTCTTTTTACGACAGTTCGATTGGTTGGTGGAGGTAATGTGTCATCGCAAGGCCGAGTCGAAGTGTTTCGTAGAGGAACCTGGGGAAGAGTGTGTTATCACCACTGGGATTTAAGGGACGCTAACGTGGTTTGCAGACAACTTGGCTTCAAAGGAGCTTTGTCAGCGACATCAAGTGCAGGTTTTGGAAAGGGAAAAGGAGATATATTGATGGATAACGTACATTGTGCAGGAAATGAGAGTTCGTTAACAGAATGTGAACACTCTGGAGAACCATTAGTGTACCTTTTTCATAATAAAGACGCAAGCGTGGTTTGCAGGACAGGTAATAAAGATGTAAACAACTCCCATTTTTTTTATTGCAGTTTAACTAAGCAATGTTACTGCACGATTATTTACACTAAACGTCCAAACAAAGCACTTATTAAGTTTACCCCTGACTCTTACGCTCTTCCTCTTTTTTTTCGACAGCTCGTTTGGTTGAAGGAAAATCAGCCCGAGAAGGGCTGGTACAAGTTTACCATAACAACACTTGGGGCTGGATTTGTGCTGATCAGTGGGACAAACACGATGCTGATGTGGCTTGCAGAATGATGGGCTTTGATGGAGCGTTATCAGCATTCCTGTACAGAGAAAAGAGAAGGACGAGAAAGAGCAGGGTGTGGTTGAAGAACTTGAGATGCACTGGAAACGAAAGTTCCTTATTTGAGTGTTCTCATGAAGGTCTCGGGTCACACAACTGTGAGGGGGAAAGGAAAGCTGGTGTGCTATGCCGATCAAAAGGTTTGAAGGGAACAAGACAATTAAAGATGTTAAATAGGATTTATTTCTATCTACTAAAGTACAAATGTTCTGTTAGGAATTTACAAGAAAACTGTTTTACCCATATTCGATTATGGTTGTACAGTTTAGGGAGAATGCAGAATGCGCTACGGTTGGAGCGTTTTTAGAATCAAGCAATGAGTATCATTGCTGGTAAGCCTTTGCGAGCCAGCACTCTTTTCTCTACAATAGCGGAAAAAAACAAAATTTGTCAGATATAAGATCAGAAGCATGCATTATATTGCTAATCACCGGTTTATACTAGCTGTTCCTTTGTGTTCAGCTCATCGGTTTTTACCAGGATAAATAATAGTAGTAATAATAATAACATTTTTGTTATTAGTAGTGGTGGTATTATTATCTTTATTATTATTAAAACCACTACGTTAGGTAGTAAATTAATTTGTGAATGTACTCGTAGGCCATTATTTCCAACCCTTCCCCTGGTAGTGATTTAGTTTCTTTATGAGATCGGACCCATGCATAAATTCACCGAAGTAGTTTGACTAATTAACCAGAAAGTCTCTGATTTCTGCACTAAAACAATTAAAGCTACCGCTAACTTTTCTTTTCACGACAGTTCGATTGGTTGTTGGAAGTATTGTGGCGTCGCAAGGCCGAGTGGAAGTGTTTTATAGTGGAACTTGGGGAAGAGTGTGTTATGATTTCTGGGATTTAAGGGATGCGAATGTGGTTTGTAGTCAGCTTGGCTTTGAAGGAGCTTTGTCAGCTACATCAAGTGCAAGTTTTGGAAGGGGAAAAGGAAATTTATGGATGGACCACGTAAACTGTACAGGAAATGAGAGTTCGTTAACAGAATGTGAACACTCCGCAGGACCACTCAAGTACTGTCGTCGTAATAAACTCGCAGGTGTGGTTTGCAGGACAGGTAAGGTTAAAACACTTCAGAATATTATTATTTTTAACCAAAAAACCTTATTGATCATGATACTAAACTTTAAAAAATGAACTAGAACGCGTATCCTTGATTCTCGTGCTATTTTATTTTTCATTTAGCTCGTTTAGTTGAAGAACGATCACCCCGAGAAGGACTGGTACAAGTTTACCACAACAACACTTGGATCTGGGTTTGCGCAGATCAGTGGGACAAACACGACGCTGATGTGGCTTGCAGAATGATGTACTTTGATGGGTCTTTGTCTGCGTTTTCTAACAAATTCGGACCGACAAAACCTGTTGTATGGATCAATAAAATGCAGTGTACAGGAAACGAAAGTTCTCTCTTCTCATGTGAACATGGTGCTTTGGGAACTCATGACTGCAAGGATAAAGCTGGTGTTGTATGTCGACCAAAAGGTAAAATAAAAGCAGAAAGTAACTTAGCCATAACGACAAAAAAAAATTTTATGAAATATTTCATATTTTATCAGCCATAAAGGTACAGTTAACACTAGGCTGTCTGTCTGTCATCACGCTGTTCAGATCACACTCCGCTGGTTTAAACCTTCTATGGAAAAACAAAAACCATCATAATTTTATATTTTTCCTTATGGCGTTCCTTCTTCAAAAGGTAAATACGTTATATGCGTTTCTTTGTTTGAACGTTCTGAGTTCCAAAAACCTTCTCTCTGGGTAATAAAGTGTGTAAACGGGGCAACGACCGACAAACATCAGCTACATAGATCGGAAATTAAACGCTGCTTTAAAATTTTTGAGGTCCGTTTACCTTCAAAGACCATATCGGTAATGATTTTTTTGTATTTTCAAACGTTCTCGCCGATAAGACACCAAGTTCACTCAAGTTATGCCATTCTGCTTGAGTCTTCAAGATCACGCCTTATCCAATCGCTGAACACCCTGATCAGATTGCTAATACAAGAGGATCGCTGTACGAACATCCTAGCGCGTTAATATTGATTCAAAATATTTCGCCTGCCATCGTTTCAGGGCCAGGGCGCGTCAGCCGAGCTGCTTGGGCAGGAAGTGAACTCAAGAAAATGGCGAAAGAGTTTAAGTATCGATGGGGAGAGAGATGGCAGACTAAAATGCTTGCCAGACTCGCTTTGAGGAACTGCTCATGGGTTTGAAGATCAGCTCCAACACGACACTCTCGATTCACTTTCACATCATTGACGCCCTTGATCTGCGCACTTTCACCTTTTTTTCTATTCAGTAACCTTCACTCACATGGTTTTTTCTATAGTTCCAGGAAGGCTATGTTATATGAACCCACCTATGGCTTCTTTATAGGCTTCCTTGTCATTACCACTTTGATAATGTATTTAGAATAGTGTAATACTATATTATCTTTAATGTATTATAAATTTCTTGTATATTGTTGTTGTATTTATTTAACAATTAGTCGCCGAAGGCGACGTGAATATCGGCGATTAGTAAAATCCAATTAGTGGTTGTCTATTATCAATGCTGCGTTCTGATTTGTTGAGCTACTACTAGGCTATATGTTATAGCCCACTAGTAGCGCAAAGCGTTGGCTTTTTGGCGGCAAACAAGGCTTAAAGTCTAGCTTTAACTAGCTAAAGTTGTTTTGTCTCGATATTTTTGACCAGCTCTAAGTCAGTAGCCCATTTGGCCTTCGGCCTCAAGGGCTATTGACTCAGAGCCCATTCGGGCTCGAGGAATAATTGTTAAATAGTCACCGTGACGAATTCGAGGTGACTATTCGGCGATATTCACGTCGTCTGACGCGACTAATTGTTTTAGTATAATTCCATTGATGATTATTCGAGAAAATAAAACTATTGATCAATTCCCAACTCCGAAACATCAACAAATCTGGCGGCCATTTTGAAAACTGCTAGCCTTCAATGTTATAATCACCGCGCGGTGATTATATCGGGAAGAATTAGGAGCGAAGCTCCTAGCCAACCATAGCACTGTGTCATAGCGCTCTATTTTCGATAACCATCAATGTAATTATACTAAATGTGGTTAATGGCAAAATAACTGAATGAACACACACTCCGGCATTGCTGTCCTTGGGTTCCAATGAATGGTAAATAACTGCATTGATCCTTAATATTTTTTTATTTTGTTTGTTGTCTTTAATACAGTTAGATTGGCTGGTTGGGGTAACGTTACATCCCAAGGCCGAGTTGAAGTCTTCTTTGAAGGATCCTGGGGGAGTGTCTGCGGTTCCGGATGGGATATGAAGGAAGCCAATGTAGTTTGCCAACAGCTCGGGTTTCAAGGAGCTATGGCAGCAGTTACATCGGCATCACGTTTCTCCTTCAAGTATAGCGCTCAGTGTGATGGAAATGAGACGTCATTAACGGAGTGTGACCTAACGCCTCAATCCTGGTGCTGGCCTGAGAGGGCGGCTTGTGTGGTGTGTATTTCAGGTACATACAAATAATTACAACCTAACAGTCCGGACCAAGGTCATGTGCGTTATTTGATATTTGCTTTCCTTAATTGCAAAACAACAGTTACGCGCGGTAACCAATTTGTTCGGCCTTTTCGTAAGGTTCTAACTCATTTCAAAGATAAATTTGGTCATGGTAGTTAACATTTTAAATAGGAAGCAACAAAAACTCAGGTAAAATTTGTTTTCCGTCACAAAAAGCTGTTTAAAGTTATAAATTTCCTTTTCAGATACTGAAAAAGGCCTCTCTAATAATGGGCCAAAAACGAAAACAGACGCCTTGAAAGGTATGTTTGATTGACTGAAGTAAGTAAAGTGAAAAATGTCTCTTTTCCGTGTAAAGTCCTGCCCTGATCTCGACGTCATATTCACTTACCTAGGTAAAATTTGTTTTCCCTCACAGAAAGCTGTTTAAAGTTATAAATTTCCTTTTCAGATCCTGAAAAAGGCCTCTCCACTGATGGGCCAAAAACGAAAACAAACGCCTTGAAAGGTATGTTTGATTAAGTGAAGAAAATAGAGTGAAAAATGTCTGGTACCTGTGGAAAGTCCTGTCCTGATCTCGACATCATATTCTCTCACATCATTACTTTCATCATCCTGATCATCATTTAAAGCAGCAACAACAACAACAAAAAACAAAAATGTATACAGGTACCGAAGAAGAAAAAAAATTATATGCGAGATATGAATATACTGCATGTAGCAAAACAAATATTAAAAAAATGTAAAAAATGATAGGCTAGAAAGAAATATTAAATGTTTGTTTATTTATTTATTTATTTTTTTTATCACGAGGCTCCAGGTGACAGAGCCTCGCGTTCCTTCTGATGCAGAGTCACGGTTATTGCGGATTAGTGTTTTAAGGAGGACGAGAGAAATTAACATCCTGGCTTGTGAACTCAACATTTCTAATTTGATAACTTTAAATTCTCATTTTTTCTTAAATAGCTTCCAACTTCTATGTCTCCCCCACAAAGACACAGGTTCCTGTCTATACTGTCACCATGATAGTCTTGGGGGTGTTGCCTTTCGTTTCGCTTGTGGTCACTGGATGTGTAAGCTGGAGGCTCTGCCATCATTTATATCGAAAGAAAGAAAATATCAGGAAAGACAAACAGGAAACGATTGAGATGGTTGAAGAGCAAAATACTGTTAATGTTTCAAGAGAAAGCGAGACACCTCTGTATTCTGGGCTTTCTTCTGTGACCTCTAGTCATTATCAAGGGCTGCAGCACATGAACGCCTGTTATGAAAACTCAGATGTGGCCCAGATGAAGAAAAAGAACGAACTTCAAGCTTATGAAGAAATAGGACAGGTTCGTACGTTCATCCGTTACGTAAAGTTATTCCAGTTGCCTTTAATTTTAATCTAGATCCCCTTGATGTGAAGTGCTTTGGTGTTAGTGAGTCTGGTTATTTTCTGACGTTGATTGGAATTAAATTAGATGGGGGTATACCGTAACAATATTATAATACACATTTCTAAACAAGCTAGTCCCCTAATGAATAAGGGGCACCAAAAACCAAATCTAATAATTGTTTTATTATACTTTTAATATCCAGTTGAATATAATACCGACAAATCAAACACACCAGAGACATACTTTGACGACATTGCTCTCCGAAATTATACATTGCGAGCACAACTTACAGATTTGCTTCTTCCTAATTAACTATAGGCTCTATTTAGCCAATGAGAGTGCAGATATTGGCTGCAATGTATAACAACTCCGCGAAGTACGTCCGCATCAATTTGAAAGGAACATTTCAATCAGTGAAAACAGCATGGACAAAATTTACAAACTAGGTACAAAAATCTGTCATTCACATAATTGTGATTTTACAGTTTTGAAAGTCGTGCCAAAGCTAAGGCAATGCGTGTTACTTGATGCTTTCACCCGGAATTTCAGTCTTTTGTACTTAAGAGTTTCTCGCTCATTTTGAGTAATGTAAATAATGCAGTTTGTAATATATATGTTGCATTGTGAATGAGAGGTCGTGGATATAGCAGTACGTGTTCTCTTATGATCTAGACTCGGGATAGATGTGGACGTTAGAAAGGTAAAACTAAAAGCTCTTTAATTTCTTTTCATTTGCAGGCCTCCAGTGACACGTATGCAACAGTGTCTTCTAAATTACCAGGGGCACCAACGGGAAATTTTGAGAAAAAGACCTAAAAACAACAACTTAACAAGGCATGAATAAAGCTTTCTGAAACTATCTTAAGCATTTTGGGAGATTGCTGGGAAAAATTTTTCCGTTCCTCACTCCCAGCAAGACTGATGAAAGAGTTCCCAGGGAGCAAGGTGCACCTAAAACCTACAACCTGACTTCCCGGGAAGTTTCCCAGACATTACTGCCCAGTTTGGGTGTGGTCATAGGGCAAAATTCAGCCCTTCAGTGGAAGTGGAGGGGGGGGGGGGGGGGGGGGGAGGGTCGATAGTAAAATTGCTGAGGCCTAGGGCAAAATTAACCCCTTCAGTTGGCGGAGGGGTGGGGATGGGGGAAAAGAGGTTTCTTAGAAACAGCACATAGCACTTACTCTAGGTATCAAATCTACTAATCAACCTTGAATTGTCTATTTCACAGTAACACCTTCCTTCCAAGGACTTATTCCAAATCTCCCAGCCAGCCAAAATTTGCCTGAAGAACAGATATTTTGCGAAACAGATCCATTGGGTGCCCCTAAATTGCCAACAGCTCTTTACCAGACTTTACAAAAACACACTTAATAACAGGAAATGATTATTTACGTCATAACTGAGCAGTGATCAAGAACAATGCATTCCTAATTTCAGATAAAGTTTTTCTTTTTACTTTTAAATCTTAGTCTAGGCATATTCTGTTGAAGATCGAGTTTATATATAGGCAGTTAAATTAAAACTAACTCTTTTTTGTGGTATACGTAATATATAATATTGTCAAATAGTGAAATGAAACTCACGGCTAACTGGGCCAATTCGGAAGTACTGGGAATTAGATTAAAACATAACGGCTTTTGCTGATCGTGATTACATTATTCGGAATTCTGTAAGCCAATTTTGCCATTAAACAAATATACGGCTTTGGAATTTCCTGCCAACGATATAACTACCTATCATTTACGGTCCCTAGCTTCCAGAACTCCGCCCAAAAATTGTCAAAGCTTGTGTTTGAGTACCCCGTCTTATACATTTGCGGATCAATCCCGGCGTCCATTTTAGCATTGATAGGGAGCTTAAGCAA